>NW_012105365.1:6109556-6148152 GCF_000951045.1 Mandrillus leucophaeus
ACAACTCCGTTAAAAATTGAGCCAAGGTCATGACAGACACTTCTCAAAATAAGATCTACAAGTGGCTTACACACATTTGAAAAAAATGCTCAACATCGCTTATCATCAGAGAAATGCAAATCAAAACTACAATGAGATAGCATCTCACACCAGTCAGAATGGCTATTATTAAAATGGCAATAACAGATGCTGGCAAGGCTATGGAGAAAAAGAAATGCTTATACATAGTTGGTGGGAATGGAAATTAGTTCAGCCACTGTGGAAAGCAGCTTGGATATTTCTCAAAGAACATAAAACAGAACTACCATTCAACCCAGAAATCCTATTACTGGGTATTTGTCCAAAAGAAAATAAATTGCTCTACCAAAAAGACACATGCTCTTGCATGTTCATTACATGTCCGCTCTCTAAATTTCTTCTGTAAGATTTTCAGTTCCTTTAACCCTGACATTTGGCAATCTCTGCCCACAGTATGTTTTTTGAAAAAACTAATTTAGAACAGGTTAAGTTCACGATAAAATTAAGAGGAAAGTACAGAGATTTCCCCTGTATCTCCTGCCCCGCATATATGTAGCCTCCCGCATAATCAAAATCTCCCATCAGAGTGCTATGTTTACTACATTAATAAACCTACATTTATATAATGTAATTATCCAAAGCTCATAGTTCACATTAGGGTTCACTCTTGGTGTTGTATGTTCTATGGGTTTGGACAAATGTATCAATCATTACAACATTTATACATATTGATTTTACTGCCTTAAAAATCCTCTGTGATCCACCTACTTACTCCTCCTTCCCCTCAACCCTTGGTAACCACAGATTTTGTTATTGTCTCAATAGTTTTGCCTTTCCTGGAATGTTGGAATCATAGAGTAGGTAGGCTTTCAAACTGCTTCTCTCATTTAGCAATAAGCGCTTACATTTTCTTCATGCCTTTTCATGGCTTATTAACATATCTGGTAAATGGTAAACAATATTCCATTATCTGGATATACCACAGTTTATTTAGTCAACTAGTAAAGGACACTTTGGTTGCTTTTAAGTTTTGGCAACTATGAAACAAGTTGCTATAAACATCTGTGCACAGGTTTGTGTGTGGATGCAAGTTTTAATTCCTTTGGGTAAATATCGTGGAGCATGATTATTGCATCATATGGTAAGAATGTGTTTAGTTTTGTAAGAAACTACCAAACTGTCTTCTGAAGTGACTATACTACTTTGCATTCTCACCAGCAATGAGTGAGAGTTCCTGCTGCTTCACATCCTTGTTAGCATTTGTTATTGTCAGTATTCCACATTTTGGCTATTCTAATAGGTGTGTAGTGGTATCTCATTGTTGTTTTAACTTTCGGTTCCCTTATGACATGATGTGGAACATCTTTTCACACGACTATTTACCATGTGTATGTCTTTTTTAATGGGTTGTCTGTTAAGGTCTTTGGTCTTAATTGGGTTCTTCATTTTCTTATTGTGGGGTTTTAAGAGTTCTTTGTACGTTTGGATAACAATCTTTTATCATATGTGTCTTTTGGAAATATTTACTCCTAGTCTGTATCTTGTCCCTTTATTCTCTTGAGATTGTCTTTCACAGAGCAGAAGTTTTTAATTTTCATAAAGTCCAGCATATTAATTATTTTTCTCATTGATCATGGCTTTAGATGTTATATTTAAAAATGTATCACCACATCCAAAGTCATCTAGGTTTTTCTCTAATGTTATCTTCCAGGAGTTTTATAATTTTGCATTTTACATTTTAGGTCTATGCCCTATTTTAAATGTTTGTGAATAATGTAAAGTGTTTGTCTAAATTCATTTTTAAAAAATTTTGTATCAGATGTCCAGTCGAACCAACATTGTCTGTTGAAAAGACTAACTTTTATCTGTTGTATTGGCTTTACTCCTTTAGCAAAAATCAGTTGACTATATTTGTGGAGTGGTCGATATTTAGACCCCCAATTCTGTTCTATTTATCCATTTTTCTATTATTTTACCCATGCTGCAATTGTCATGATTACTGTAGCTTTATAGTAAGTAAGTAGGGTCAGACCTCCAACTTTGTTTTTCTTCAGTGGGTCGGCTATTCTGGGTCTGTTGCCTCTCCATATAAACTTTACTTTGTCAGTATCCACAGAATTACTTTCAGGGATTTTGTTTAGACTACGTTGCATGTATTGATCAAGTTGGAAATAACAGACTTCTTGACAATATGGAGTTTTCCTATCTATGAACATGGAGTAGCTCCCCATTGATTTAGTCCTTTGACTTTATTTATCAGAGTTTTGTAGTTTTCCTCATAGAGATTTGTATATATTTTATTAGATTTATAAGTTAGTAGTTTATCTGGGGGTTACTAATATAAATGAGGTTGTGTTTTTTATTTCAAATTAAAATTATTCATTGTTGGTATACTGGAAAGATATTAAGCTGTATATATAAACTTTGTATTCTTAAACTTTGCTTTAATTGGTTATTAGTCTCTCTAAAGAAAACCCCCTTTTTTTTTGTTTTAATTTTTTAGATTTTCTGCAAAGATGATAATGTCATCTGTCACCAAACTTAAGTATCTTTTTAGAGAAACCAATCTTCCTGGCACATTTTGTTTTTTAACAAAGGTTTGTATTTTTAAAAGAACAGTTTCATTACATCATTATAATTAATCATGTTTTAAATAAAATATTTTTGATTAGACAAGTCAATTAATTTTAAATCAACTAATTAAATAATAGACCTAATACCCATGCAATTAGTGCTCTAAATAAACTGACTTTTGTTTGTGCACTGATATTAATAGCTTTAACTGAAACTATTAAGACCCATCAGTAATAGCAAACTCCAGCTAAACCAAAATGACAATGCCACCTGCACACATCTCTTCATAAAATAACAGTCCAGCTTTTTTAATGAGGGAAAATTCTGTTTCCAATTCTGGAAACATAAAAATGACCATAAAAGTAACCATAATTCTTAGAAACTTTATAAAATTTTCTCTCTTTTTTTACTTTTAAAGACAGGATCTCACTCTGCCACGCAGGTTGAACTGCAGTGATGCAATCACAGCTCACTGCAGCCTCAATCTCATGGGCTCAACCAATCCTACTGCCTCAGCCTCCCAAGTAGCTAGGACTACAGGCACACACCACAATTTCTGGCTAATTTTTAATTTTTTTTTGTAGAGTTCAAGGTCTCTCTATGTTGCCCAGGCTGGTCTCAAACTGCTGGTCTCAAGTGATTCTACTGCTTCAGCATCCCAAAGAGCTGGGATTACAGTGTGAGACACACTCTGCCCAACCACTCTCTCTTCTTTTCCATTATTTTTCATTCTCTGTTCTTTCTAATTTCTATGTCAATTAACTGTAATAATTATTACTTGGGGATAAAGAAATTGACAAAGGCATTTTCTCTTTCTTTGAATGGAAAAATATAAGGACATTATTAGCTTAAAATCATTTTTTCAAAGGTTTTGAAAGTTTTTTGACATTTAATTAAAGTTTTATTTTCTTTTGCAAGTTTACATATGTTATTATATACACATAATGAAAGTTTTTGAAGCAGTTGCCTGCTATAGATCTTTTCTGTTTGTTTTCTTGGGCAAAATGAATACATCATGACTCTCTGAGCCAACCTCAGAAGGAGAACCCTGTAGGAAAGTCATGAAGTAAAAGCATATTTTCTTGGCCGAGGAAGTCCACAGGAAATCCTTGACAAGCACTGTGCATAAAAAATAATAGTGCAGATGCTCCTCAACATACGATGGGGCTATGTCCCAGTAAACCCTTGTATGTCAAGGAATGTACTAAGTATTACTTTTGTGCCATCATAAGGTCAAAACATCAAAAAGATCTCAGGGACTATCTGCATATACATTTTAAAAGATGATTGATAGAATAAACAATGATGAGAGGCCCAGTGGAATTTTGTCATTAAACCAAAAGCATTATCTCCCGCAGAAGAGAAGTTTAAGATAGTTTTATTATTAACGCTAAGTGGAAGAGGAATATCACAATCCCTAAGTGGCACACAAGGTGTTAAAAGGAAATACTATCAACTCATTAACTCTCATTCACATAACTGAGAAGGTGCCCTGTTATTCTTCCATAATCAGTATTTTGTGATATGATACATATACATAATATATATATTTAATAAAAAGTTTTGATTGAACAAGTCAATTAATTTGGAAAGATATAAATACGTATATATCTTTTGGACCATTTGATTCTCCTTTTAAAGTGATTTTTCCTTCCCCTTTTATGATAAGCTTTGCATGCATATTATAGGAAAAGGGCTTATATAACTTAATCATTTGAGTTCTTGCAGTAAACAGAACCATTTGATAAATGTAGATTATTCTAATTCAAACTAAGATAAATCTTTGCAGACATGCAGGAACTTCTGGACTCTAATATGAATGGGAGTATTTAATGAGAATTAGAAAATCAAAACACTTCTCTGGCCTGCTGGATTACAGAGCATCCCAATATTAAAACCAATTTATTTTCCAATTGGAAAAATTTAACATAAAGTTCCTCGTTTGGATGGTTGGACTGGAAGTGTGCACCTGGCCCATTAAAAATAGATTAAATTCTAATGTTTTATAGCACTATAGGGTGACTATAGTTAAAAATAATTTATTGTATATTTTGAAATAATTAGGAGGGAGAATTTTGAATGTTCTCAACACAAATAAATGAAAAATATTTGAGGTGATAGATATAGTTATCGTGATTTGATTGCTACATGTCATATACATGTATCAAAATAACTTTCAGTTCCCCATGAATATGTGCAATTATTATGTATCTAACTAAAAATAAAATTTAAAAAAATCAGTTTACAAAAAGTCACGCATTTCTAATATCTGCTTTTAGACTTCTCTACTTTTATTTTTCCTGACTCTGTTTCCACTTCCTGATTACATCTTTGTTACATATCATTCTGAGTTCTTGGTAGCTGCAACACACATTCATAATACTATACCTAATTTTTATTCTGTAATTCCAATCTCAGTTTCATGTTCTGCATCTACCCTTTTCTAACCCTACTATTACTGCACTCATATACTGGACCTCCCTCCACATTGTGTTTTCACCATCTTAATGCTCCCCATTATGGAGGGTAAAGAAGTTCGGGTTCTCCAAAGACTGTTGGAATTATGTATTCCAATTTTCTTTATTATAAATTAGACACATGTATTACAGATAAGCTGAAAAACAGGCTCAAGATCATAGAGTTAATTAATGGAAAGATAACTAGAAATAATTATTTGCGTTATGACTCCTGGTCCAGTGCTCTTTCTACCCAGTTAGATGTATAGATTTATCGCTAAAAAAAAAAGTTAAAATATATTAAATTTTTGTGTTCCTTTATAGAGCTACTATTTCCAGTTTTTAATATTCTTTTGCATTATTTATGATTACTTCAGTCACTACACAAGTTTTAAGAAAAACGATACAGGGCTATAAATGTCATATTTCCTTGAACTCAGCTGGGAGTACTACATTCAGGCACTGATTTCACTGTTTTCAAAATACAAACCTACAACAGCCCCTCTCCTCACTTATGTACTGACTCATGACTTACTAATATAGAATTTTATGAGCTAAGTTCAATTTACTAGTAATTTTTAAATGAAATTGACAAATGGCAAAACGGCGTGTCTCCCTTTTCTTACTCTAAGAAATCTTAATTGAAAAATAAAATCATTTAAGATTGTTGAGTTTTGCCTTTGATTTCTTCCCTCACCTCGTTTTCAAACTTTGCTTCCCTAAACTCACAAGCAAATGTTTCCTTGAAGAGGCCTTAGATTATTTTGCAAGACTTGTATCTTTTTGGTGGTCCTGATCAATTTTGCCTCTTTCTTTTCAAAATGACGTAGACTTACAGTGGTATTTAAAACAATGACTACTAAGGAGGAATTATTGTAGTATCAAATATTATAGTTACTGTAAATGCAAAGATTATTTAAAAATAAATTATCTCATTTTTTATAATTTTAAAGAAAAAGCTTATATATGCCTAGGTTTGTAATTTTGTATTTTTTCCAGATTTGAGGATAAAACCCCTCAGATAAAAGTATATATGTATAGAAAGTTTGATTTCAGTGGTAATTCTAGAATATGCATATTAGAACCATTCAATCTAATCAGACTCACCACAGAAATGAATTTTTGTTCTTATGAAATTCTACTTACGTGCACACAGTCTGATTTATTTGCTTTTAGAATTTTCTGGCAATAGTTTGCCTCTGTGGCTTACATGTCTTTCATTTGGCTACAGGATTTATTCCCATTTCTACCATCAACCCAATAAAGGGTTTCAACTAAGGTCACTGTGTTCCAGTATTTCTTATTCAAGTCCACAATTTCAAGTCCAATTGCTGATTAAGAAGTAAACACTATAAGCCCCAACAGGCCTCCAATTAAATAGTATATCAACACAACTCTTGTTCTTTTTCTCTTTGAAACTTCACAGTCATTTGGATGGATGCTATTTTTGATTAAACATAGCAAATTGTGTAAAAACTAAGTTTGTTTAATATGATTGATATAATTTTATGTCATATTTTTATATATTTCTTCCTTAGGGGATTAATAATCCTATATTAGCAGCACATATAGCAAATGAAAATTACTGAGCATATACAACTTTTTCATCATGATATAGCCATTAGTTAGACAAAAATAAACCTTGCTCAGATGGTTACCTCTTTTCTGCCTCATAGTTATTAAATAAACCAGGAGTTTGACTTACATCATAGTGGTTTGTGGGAACTGCATTTAGAGAATAAATGTTTAGAAGATAAATCCTTGAAAGGTCATTGTAAACATTTTTTAACCATGGATTTAAATACTTTATTTTTCTTCTGTTTATGTGTAACTTTTTAACTTTCAAAAATATTACCTCAATTATTAGACTTTATGAAAGTTGTACAATTCCTTCTTCCTAAGTATTTTAGTCCAATTTTACTGTACAATGTAGAGTATAAAATTTGGTAATGAAATTATATATCTATATGTAACAATTCCATTGTTACATGGAGTTACATTATTACATATGGATATAGATGAAACAATACATGTATATTGTTACATATACTTAACAATATATGTCACCTGTCACCCAGATAATGTACATTGTACCCATAGGCAATGTTGTATCCCTTACCCACCTCCCACCTTCACCACTTCTGGGGCCTCAATGTCCATTATACCACTCTATATACCTTTGCACACACATAGCTCTCACTTATATATGAGAGTATGCTGTATGTGGTTTTCTGTTCCTAAGTTACTTTACTTAAGATAATGGCATCCAGTTCCATCAAAGTTGCTGCAAAATACATTATTTTATTTTTCTATGGCTGAATAGTATTCCTTGGTAAATACATATCACATTTTATTTATTCACTCATCAGGAGATGTACACTTACGTTGATTTCATATCTTTACAATAGTGTATTGTGCTGCAATAAACATACAAATACAGATATGTTTTTGATATAATGACATATTTTCCTATGGACATCATAGGAAATTTCTACAGAAGTAGGAAATCCCAGCAGTGGGATTGCTGGATCGATGGGTAGATCTACTTTCAGTTTTTTGAGCAATCTCCATACTATCTTCCATAGAGTTTGTATTAAGTTAAATTCCCACCAGCAGTGTAGAAGCATTTCTTTTTTACCACACTTACAAAAAAAAGTGCCAACACCTACTTTTTTTAACTTTTTAATAATTGCTATTCTGGCTGTTGAAAGGTGGTATCTCATTGTGGCTTTAATTTACATTTCCCTGATGATTAGTGGTGTTGAGCATTTTTTCATATGTTTGTTGGCCATTTGTATATCTTTTTTTGAGAAATATCAGTTCATGTTGCTCGTCCATTTTTTAATGGAATTATTTGTTTTTTTCTTGAGGATTTGTTTGAGTTCCTTGTGGATTCTCGATAACCTACAGATTCTGGTTAACCTATAGGTTTACAGAACCTATACCCTATAGGTTCTGAAGGTTTTCCAGGCTCTTTCTATAGGTTCTATAGATTCAGAACCTTCATTCTTTGTTGAATGTATAGTAAGCAAATATTTTCTCTCATTCTGTAAGCTGTCTGTTTACTCTGAAGAAGCCTTTAGTTTAATTAGGTCCTACTTATTTGTTTCTGTTTTTGTTGCATTTGCTTTTTCGGTCTTACTTGTAAATAATTTCCTAGGCTAATGTCCAGAACAGTTTACCCAGGGATTCTGCTTGAATTTTTATAGTTTTAAGTCTTATGTTTAAGTCTTTAATCAATCTTGAGTTAATTTTATATATGGTGAGTGATGACGATCCAGTTTTATTCTTTTTTATGTAGCTATCCAATTTTCCTAGCACTTTTAATTGAATAGGGTGTCCTTTCACCAGTGTATGTTTTTGTCTGCTTGGGCAAAGATCTGTTAGTTGTAAGTATTTGGCTTTATTTGTGGAATCCCCATTCTATTCCATTGAAGTGTCTACTTTTATACTAGTAATATGCTTTTTTGGATAATATAGCCTTGTAGTATGGTTTGAAGTCAGGCAATGTGATGTCTCCTGATTTATTCATTTTGCTTAGGACTGCTTTGGCTATTTGGATACTCTTTTGGTTACATGTGAATTTTAGGATTATTTTTCTAATTGTGTGAAAAACAACATTTATATTCTGATAGGAATAGCATCGAATCTGTAGATTGCTTTGATCGGTATGGTCATTTTCATAGGATTGTTTCTTCCAATCCATGAGAATGGGATGTTTTTCCACTTATGTCATTTATGATTTCTTTCTTTTTCTTTCTTTCTTTTTTTTTTTTTTTTTTTTTTGCATTTTATGTATTTTAAAATTATTTTTAAAACTTCTAGTTTAGTTTTAGGGGTACATGTGAAGGTTTGTTATATAGATAAATTACGTGTTGTGGGGGTTTGGTGAACAGATTATTTCGTTACCCAGCTAATAAGCATAGTGGCTTTGATTTGCATTTCTTAAATGACTAGTGACGTTGAGCTTTTTTTCATATGCATTACAGCCATGTGTATATCTTGTTTTGAGAGGTGTCTGTTTATGTTCTTTGCCCACTTTTTAATGGAATTGTTTGTTTTTTGCTTGTTAATTCATTGAAGTTCCTTATAGATTGTGAATATTAGACCTTTGTTAGATGAGTAGGTTGCAAATATGTTCTTCCATTTTGTAGGTTGTCTATTTGCTCTGTTGATAGTTTCTTTTGCTGTTCAGAAGATCTTTAGTTTAATTAGGTCCCATTTGTCAACTATTGTTTTTGTTTCAGTTGCTTTTAATGTCTTCATCATGAAATATTTCCCAGGGCCTATGTCCAGAGAGGTAATTAATAAATTTTCTTCCAGGGTTTTACAGTTTTAAGTTGTACATTTAAGATTTAATCCATCTTGATTTGACCTTTGTGTATGGTGCAAGGAAGGGGTCTAGTTTGAATATTCTGTATATGGCAGTTCAGTTATTATAGCACCATTGGTTGAACAGGGAGTCCTTTCTCTATCGCTTCGGTTTGTAATTTTTGTCAAATATCAAATGGTTGTAGATGTGCAACTTTATGTCTTGGCTGTCTATTCTATCTCATTTTTGTATGTGTCTGTTTTTATACCAGTACTTTGCTGTTTTCATTACTGTAGTCTTGTAGAATACTTTAAATTCAGGTAATGTGATGATTCTAGTTTTGTTCTTTTTGCTTAGGATAACTTTGGCTATTTGTTCTCTTTTTCATTCCTAATTAATTTCAGAATACTTTTTTTTTTATAATTCTGTGAAGAGTGTAATTGGTAGTTTGATAGAAGTAGCATTGAATCTGTAAATTGCTTTAGACATGGCCATTTTAACAATATTGATTCTTCCAATCCATAAGCATGGATTTTTTTTCCATTTGTTTGTGTCATCTCTGATTTCTTTGAGAACTATTTTTAAATTGTCATTGTAAAGAACTTTTATCTTCCTGGTTAGCTGTATTTCTAAATTTGTGTATGTGAGTGTGTGTGAGTGTGTGTGTGTGTGGCTGTTCTGAATGGGATTGTGTTTTTGATTTGGCAATCAATTTGGATGCTGTTGGTGTATAGAAATGCGACTAATTTTGGACCTTGGTTTTGTATCCCGAAATTTTTCTGAAGTTGTTAATCAGATCTAGAATCTTTTCTTCAGAAAATATGGGATTTTCTAGGTATTAAATCATATTGTCTGCAAACAGAGATAGTCTGACTTCCTCTTTTCCTATTTTGATTCCTTTTATTTCTTTCTCTTGCCTGATTGCTCAACCTGAGACTTCCAGGTCTATGTTGAACAGGACTGGTAAGAGTGGGCAACCTTGTCTTGTTCCAGTTCTCAGGTGGAATGGCACCATATTTTGCCCATTCAGTAAGATGTTTTAGGTTTTACATTTAAGTGTTTAATCTATCTTGAGTTAACTTTTGTATGAGATGTAAGGAAGGGGTTCAGTTTCAGTTTTCTGCATATGGCTAGCCAGTTTTCCCAACACTATTTATCAAATAGTTAATCCTTTCTCTGTTGCTTGTTTTTATCAGGACTGGCAAAGATCAGATGGTTGTAGATGTGTGGCATTATTTCTGAGGCCTCTGTTTTGTTCTGTTGGTCTATTTATCTGTTTTGGTACGTATCATGCTGTTTTGGTTAATGTAGCATTGCAGTATAGTTTGAAGTCAGGTAGTGTGATGCCTCAGCTTTGTTCTTTTTGCTTAGGATTGTCTTGGCTATGCTGGCTCTTTTTTGGTTCCATATGAAATGTAAAGTAGTTGTTTCCTAATTCTGTGAAGAAAGTCAATCGTAGTTTGATAGGGATAGCATTGAATCTATAAATTACTTTGCGCATTGTGGCCATTTTCACAATATTGATTCTTCCTATCCATGAGCATGGAATGTTTTTCCATTTGTTTGTGTTCTCTCTTATTTTCTTGAGCAGTGGTTTGTAGTTCTCCTTGAAGAGGCCCTTCACATCCCTTGAAAGTTGTATTCCTAGGTATTTTATCTCTTTGTAGCTATTGTGAAGGGGAGATCACTCATGATTTGGCTCTCTGTTTGTCTACCACTGGTGTATAGCGATGCTTGTGGTTTTTGAATATTGATTTTGTGTCCTGAGACTTTGCTGAAGTTGCTTATCAGCTTGAGGAGATTTTGGGCTGAGACAATGGGATTTTCTAAATATACAATCATGTCATCTGCAAACACAGACAATTTGTCTTCCTCTCTTTCTACTCGAATACCCTTTCTTTCTTTCTCTTGCCTGATTGCCCTGGCCAGAACCTCCAGTGCTATGTTGAATACGAGTGGTGAGAAAGTACATCTTTGTCTTCTGCCAGTTTTCAAAGGGGATGCTTCCAGCTTTTGTCCATTCCGTATGATGTGGGTTTGTCATAAACAGTTATTATTTTGAGATATGTTCCATCAATACCTAGTTTATTGAGAGTTTTTAGCATGAAAGGGTGTTGAATTTTATCAAATGCCTTTTCTGCATCTATTAAGATAATCATGTGGTTTTTATCATTGGTCCTGTTTATTTGATGGGTTACATTTATTGATCTGTGTATGTTTAACCAACCTTGCATCTCAGAGATGAAGCTGGCTTTATCATAGTGGATAAGCTTTTTGATATGCTGCTGAATTTGGTTTGCTAGTATGTTATTGAGGATTTTCACATTGATGTTCATCAGGGATATTGGCCTGAAATTTTCTTTTTTTGTTGTTTTTCCACCAGGTTTTGGTATCAGGATGATGCTGGCCTCATGAAATGAGTTAGGAAGGAGTCTCTCTTTTTCTGCTGTTTGGAATAGTTTCAGAAGGAGTGGTACCAGCTCTTCTTTGTACCTCTGGTAGAATTTGGCTGTGAGTCCATCTGGTCTTGGTTTTTTTTTTTTTTTTTGGTTGATAGGTTATTAATTACTGCCTCAATTTCAGAACCTGTTATTGGTCTATTCAAGGATTTGACTTATTCCTGGTTTAGACTTAGGGTATATATGTCCAGGAATTTATCAATTTCTTCTATATTTTCTACTTTATTTGCATAGAGGTGTTTATAGTATTCTCTGATGGTAGTTTGAATTTCTGTGAGATCAATGGCGACATCCCCTTTATCACCTTTTATTGTGTCTATTTGATTCTTCTCTCTTTTATTATTTGTTAGTTTGTCTAGCAGTCTTTCTATTTTGTTAATCTTTTCAAAAAACCACCTCCTGGGTTCATTGATTTTTTGAAGGGTTTTTTGTGTCTCTATCTCCTTCAGTTCTGCTCTGATATTATTTATTTCTTTTCTTCTGCTAGCTTTTGAATTTGTTTGCTCTTGTTTCTCTAGTTCTTTTAATTGTGATGTTAAGGTGTTGATTTTAGATCTTTCCCACTTTCTCTGTGGGCATTTAGTGCTATAAATTTCCCTCTAAACACTGCTTTAGCTGTGCCCCAGAGATTCTGTTACATTGTGTCTTTGTTCTCACTGGTTTCAAAGGACTTATTTATTTCTATCTTAATTTCAGTATTTACCCAGTAGTCACTCAGAAGCAGGTTGTTCAGTTTCCATGTTATTGTGTGGTTTTGAGTGTGTTTCTTAATTCTGAGTTCTAATTTGATTGCACTGTGCTCTGAGAGGCTATTAGTTATAATTCGTGTTCTTTTGCATTTGCTGAGGAGTGTTTTACTTCCAATTATATGGTCAATTTTAGAATAAGTATGATGGGGTGGTGAGAAGAATGTATATTCTGTTGATTTGGGGTGGTGTTCTGTGGATGTCTATTAGGTCCACTTGGTCCAGAGCTGAATTCAAGTCCTGAATATCCTTGTTAATTTTCTGCATCACTGATCTGTCTAATATTGACAGTGGAGTGTTAAAGTCTCCCACTATTCTTTTGTGGAAGTCTAAGTCTTTGTAGGTGTCTAAGAACTTGCTTTATGAATCTAGGTGCTTCTATATTGGGTGCATATATATTTAGGATAGTTAGCTCTGTTGCATTGATCCCTTTACCATTATGTAATGCCCTTCTTTGTCTTTTTTTTACCTCTGTTGGTTTAAAGTCTGTTTTATCAGAGACTAGGATTGCAACCACTGCCTTTTTTTTTTTTTTTTTTTTTTTTTTTTGGCTTTTTGCTTTCAATTTTCTTGGTAAATATTCTTCCATCCCTTTATTTTGAGCCTATATGTGTCTTTGCACGTGGTACAGGTCTCTTGAATACAACACACCAATGAGTCTTGACTCTTTATCCAGGTTGCCAGTGTGTGTCTTTTAATTGGGGCATTTAGCTCATTTACATTTAAGGTTAATATTGTTATGTATGAATTTGATCCTGTCACTCTGATGCTAGCTGGCTATTTTGTCCATTAGTTGATGCAGTTTCTTCATATTGTCAATGGTCTTTACAATTTGTTATGTTTTTGCATTGGCTGGTAACTATTTTTCCTTTCCATATTTAGTGCTTCCTTCAGGAGCTCCTGTAAGGCAGGCCTCATGGTTCAATGTTGAGGTTTAGCATCATAAATGTTCCTCTTAACACTGTGTTAGCTGTGTCCCAGAGATTTTGGTAGGTTTTATCTTTGTTCTCATTAGTTTCATGGATTTTTTCATTTTTGTCTTAATTTTATTTTTTACTCAAAAGTCACTTAGGAGCAGGCCATTTAATTTCTATGTAATTGTATGGTTTTGAGTGATTTTCTTCCTGTCAATTTCTATTTTTATTGCACTGTAATCTAAGAGTGTGGCTGGTATGATTTCCGTTTGTTTTTGTTGTTTGTTTTGTTTTGCTGATAATTTTTTATGGCTTATATTATGGTCAATTTTAGAGTATGTGCTATCTGCAGGTAAGAAGAATATATTTTCTGCTATTAGAACCATTTAGACAAGTGTCAAGTTCAGGTCCCGAATATCTTTGTTGTTTTTCTGCCTTGATGATCCAACACTGTGGGTGAGTTGTTGATGTCTCCTGCTATTCTGTGGTTGTCTAAGTCTCCTTGCAGGTCTCTAAGAACTTGCTTTAGGAATCTGGGTGCTCTCGTGTTGAGTGCAAATATATATAGCATGGTTAGGTTTTGTTTAATTGAATACTTTACCATTATGCAATACCCTTCTTTGTCTTTTTTTATCATTGTTGGGTTAAAGTCTGATTTGTCTGAAATTAGGATAGCAGCCCCTGCTTTTTTTCTGTTTTCCATTTGGTTGGTAGATTTCTTTCCATCTGATTGCTTTGAGACTACCAGTTTTATTGCATGTGAGATATTTATCCTGAAGACAACATACAGTTGGGTCTTTCTTCTTTACCAAACTTGCCACTCTGTGCATTTCAATTGTGTCATTCAGCCCATCCCATTAAAGGTTAATATTGATATGTGCAAATTTGATTCTGTCTTTGTGTTGTTAATTGGTTATTATGCAGATTTGCTTGTGTGCTGGCTTAATAGTGTCTTCATACTTAAGTGCGTTTTTGTGATGGCTGGTAATAATCTTTACACTCTGTATTTAAAACTTCTTACAGGATGTCCTGTAAGGCAAGTCTGGTGGTAACGAATTTCCTTAACATTTGCTTTTCTGAATAAGATCTTATTTCTCTTTCACTTATGAAGTTTAGTTTGGCTGGATATGAAATTCTTCATTGGAATTTATTTTCTTTAATAATACTGAATAGAGGTCCCCAATCTCTTCTGACTTGTAAGGTTTCGGCTGAAATGTCCACTGTTAGCCTAATGGGATTCTCTTTACAGGTAATCTGCCCCTTCTCTCTAGCTGCCTTTAACATTTTCTTACATTTCAACCAGGGAAAATCTGATGAATATGTGTCTAGGGGATGGCCGTCTTGTGTAGTGTCTTGCAGGAAGTCTCTACATTTGCTGAATTTGAATGTTCTCTGGTGAGGTTGGGAAATTTTCATAGACTATGTCCTCAAATATGTTTTCCAAGTTGCTTGTTTTATCTCTTTCCTTTCAGGGACAACAACGAATTGCAGATTTGGACTCTTTACATAATCCCATATTTCTTGGAGGTTTTGTTCATATTTTTAAATTTTATTTTTATCTGACTGAGTTATTTCAGAGAACCAGTCTTAGAGCTCTGAGAATCTTCTCTCAAGTTGGTTGATTCTGCTGTTAATACTTGAGATTATATGTAGAATTCCTGAAATGATATTCTCAGCTCTATCAGATTAAATTGGCTTTCTTGAAATAGTCATTCCGTCTTACATCACCTGTATGGTTTTATTGTATTCCTTAGAATCATTGGATTGGGTTTTGACTTTCTCCCAAATCTCAATGATCTTTCTTCCTATCCATATTATGAATTCTACATCAGTCATTTTAGCCATTTCAGCCTGGTGCCATTGCTAGGGAACTAGTGCAGTGTTTGGGAAGTAAGAAGACATTCTGGATTTTTGAATTTCCAGAGTTCTTGTGCTGGTTCTTTCTTATTTGTGGGGATGTTGTTCCTTTACTCTTTGAAGTTGAGGTCCATTGCATAGGATTTTTTGTCTTTATCTTTTTTGAGGTGCTTGGAGGTTTAATTGGTTTAATCGACTGGCTTGTTCTGTCGATTGGTTTTGTTTCTGTAAGATTTCAGGTGGTCAAAGCTCATCTCAGCATTCCTAGGCTGCATATTCTAATTTAGGGGGTTGATAACAGGCCCCTGGCTTTGTTCTCTGGTTCTTTGGGGCTAGGAATCTGCTAGACTGAAGGGGCCAAGGTGTTTCCAGTCTGCTAGCCTCAATATTCTATTGGAGGTTGCCCGCCAGAGTGCTTCGTCGGGACATGGCAGTGCGATCCGTGGCCACTAGCGCCGTGTCAGCAACTGCAGCAGTGGTGTGAGGCGCATGTGCGTTGGTTAGGGTGGGGCTCTGGGAGGAACTTTTGCCTTAGTTTTCATAGGCACTATAAGCAAGCAAATTATTTTGGCATTGTATTTTGGGCTGCAATCCAGCAGGTGGCGCTTAAGAGTGTTAGTCAGCAGAGAGGTTCTTAGTACACTGTATGGCTCTTTTGTGTTTTGGTGCAGTTGGCAGTAGTGGTACGTTGTGAGGAGGGAAAGAGATGACCCCCTCACCTGGTCTACTCCTGGGCCTTGGAGGTGCCCCCTCCGATTATAGGCACCGTGCTTGCTTTTCTTTTGTTGGGCATTCTGGTCTACAAGTCTCCTTCACGCAGGGGCCACATTTGGCAGACAGGTCGTATCCTTGTCAGGTGAGCCCTGTAGAGGGAGGCACACCTCACTCTTCCACCAGCCTAGGAACCCAGGTGTCACATTTCACGGTGATCTGAGAATGAGGGCTCCTACCTGCTTTGGCATTGCCCCCACCCTCAAGTCCTGCTGAGTTAGGAACTGCCTGGGTGGGTGGATTCACCTGTTCTGCTATCTAGATGCTTCCGTGGGTAGGCAGTGGAGGGTCCGAGGGGAGAAGGTGGTGTGCCTTCCTGCAGAGTTCAGGCAGAAGTGGAACCACTGAGCTAAAACCTTTAGCAGGTGTGGCCTGCCTGACTACAGATGTGGGGGTGGTTTGAGTCAAACCACCACCACTCCCCGCCCCCGCCCCCGCCATCCAGGTGTTTCCAGGGACAACAGGAGGCTTTGCCCACTGGTTGAGTTCAGACAGAGGCAAAACCACTGAACTGGAACCTCTGGCAAGCGTTCACAGCTTGACTACCAGTGACGTGGGTCCCCCCCCGCCCCGCCGTCTGGGTGGGCACCCCATCCCTGCCGTCTGGGTGCTTCTCAGGACAACAGGAGGTTGCATGTGCTGATTGAATTCAGGCAGAAGTGAGATGGCTGGGGTGGAAGCTCTAGTAGGCATTGGCCACCTGGTTACCAGCAGTGGGAGTGGGCGGAGTCACCCTCCCTGTTGTCCAAGTACTTCCTGAACAACAGGAGGCTGAGCCCCCTGGCTGAGTTCAGGCAGGAGCTGAACCACTGGAGTGAAAGCTCCAGAAATGGTGGAGGTGAGTGGGGTCATCAACCCTGCCCTTTGGGTGTTTCTTGGGACAGCAGGAGGCTGTGCCTGGCTGTCCTGTTGGGCTAGAAGCTCAATCAGGCCACAATGCCTAACAATGCCTAACAATGGTGGGGGTGGGTGGGGTTGCCTTCCCTGCCATCAGGGCATTCCGGGCAACAAGAGGCTGTGGGAGCAGCTGAGTTTGGATAGAAGTGGGATGGCTTGGCCAGAAGCTCCACTGATCTTTGTCTGGCAAAGACAAGGCAGTTAGAGGAATCTTACTGCTCCCAGGCACTCTGACTGCAGCCTCTACTGGGGCTATGGTGTTGGTGAAGGTCTATTTCCAGGTTCAAGGATTGTAGAGGTTGAGAGTTTGGAGTTACCTCTGCAAAGTATCTGGTTGAGTCTCTGCCTCAGTTTAGAAGCACAGTCCCTGTGAAGAGCATGAATCCCTCTGAGGCTCTCAGTCACTCCCTCATGTTTTCCACGTATGGAGCTTTTCCTGGATTCACATTGATTCCAGATTGGCTGCTGCCCAGATTTGCTCCTCTTTGCTCTCTACGTTCACTTGTTGCCGTGATAGTTTCCGATGTGGTTTCTTTGATTATCAGTGTATAGGGTCAGTGTTCAATAGCCCTTTTGATTTCTCTCCGTGAGAGCAGCACAGGTAATCTGTTTTTAGTCTGCCATCTTGACAACTCACCCCTATCTATGATTTGTTTCATTAGTGTTTTATAGTTCTTTTTGTTGAGATCTTTCACTTCCTCATTTAAGTATATTCCTAGGTATTTTATTTATTTTGTAACTGTTGAACTGTAAATGGGATTGAGTTCTTGATTTGATTCTCAGTTTGGTCATTGGTGTGTAGCAGTGCTACTGATTTGTGTACATTAATTTTGTAATCTGAGAGTTTACTGAATTCATTTATTAAATCTAGAAGTGTTTTACTACCTTGAATGGAAGCGGTGAAAGTGAACATCTTTGTCTTGTTCCAGTTCTGAGAGCGGAATGTTTTCTACTTTTCCTCATTCAGCATGATATTGGCTGTGGGTTTATCATATATGGCTTTTATTATTTTGGGATATGTTCCTTTTATCCTTAGTTTATTCAGGGCTTATATTACAAAGAGATGCTAGATTTTATCAAATGCTTTTTCTGCATCTATTGAAATGATCATTTGGTTTTCATTTTTATTCTGTTGAATAATGGTGAATCACATTTACTGCCTAGCTTATATTGAACCACCCCTGCATCCCTGAGAAGAAACCTACTTAATCATGGTGAATTATCTTTTTGATGTACTTTTGGATTCAGTTTGCTAATATTTTATTGAGGATTTTTACATCTGTGTTCACTGGGAATATTAATCTGTAGTTTTCTCTCTCTCTTTTTTTTTTTCTTTATGTCCTTTCCTGGCTTTAATATTATGATGATACTGTTTTTGTAGAATGAGGTAGGGAGGATTCCCTTCTTAATTTTTTGGACTAGTTTTAATAAAGTTGGTACAAGTTCTTCTTTGGATGTCTGATATAATTCAGCTGTAAATCTGTCTGGTCATGGACTTTTGTTGTTGGAAGATATATTTTTATTATTACTGATTCAATCTCACTGCTAGTTATTGGCCACTTAAGGATTTCTATTTATTCCTAATTTATGCTTAGCAGGTTGTATGTTTCTAGCAATTTATTCATTTACTTTAGACTTTCTATTTTGTATGCATAAAAGTATTCATAGTAACCTCAAATAATCTTTTATATTTCTGTGATATCAGTTGTAATGTCTCCATTTTCATTCTTGATTAAGCTTAACTGAATCTTTTCTTGATTAATCAAGCTAGTGGTTTATCAATTTTGTTTAACTTTTAAAGCACCATTTTGATCCTTTTTGTTTGGGGAGTTCAATTTTATTTAGTTCTGTTCTGATATTTCTTACTTCTTTTCATCTTCTAGCTTTGGGTTTTTTTTTTTTTGTTTGTTTGTTTTCTCATTTCTCTAGTTCCTTGAAGTGTGAAGTCAGGTTGTCAATTTGTGGTATTTGTGTCTTTTTGATGTAGGAATTTAGTGCTGGAAACTTTCATCTTAGTATTGTTTTTGCTGAATCCCAGAGATTTTAATAACTTGTGTCACTGTTATTATTCATTGTGAATGTTTAAAAAATTTTCATCTTGATTTCATTGTTGACCCAAAGATTACTCAGGAGCACATTGTTTAATTTTCATTTATTCGTATGTTTTTTAGGTTTCCTCTTGGAATTAATTTCTAGTGTTATTTTGCTTGATTGTAGAATATACTTAATATGATTTTGATTATTTAAAACTTATAGAGACTTGTTTCTTTTGCCTGTCATATGATCTATCTTGGAAAATTTCTATGTCCTGTTGAGAAGACTCTATTCTGCAGTTTTGTCATAGAAAATTCTGTTTAACTGTCTGTTGGGTCCATTTATTCTAGAGTCTAGTGTTTTTTGTTGACTTTTGTCCTTAGTGATCAGTTTATTACTGTCCATATAGTGTTGAAGTCCCCCACTATTATTGTTTTGATGTTTATCTCTTTTCTTACATGTAGTACTAATTGTTTTATGAACCTGGGAGCTCTGGAGTTAATGAATACATATTTAGTATTGTTATATCTTCTGGTTAAGTTGATTTTTAAATTATTATATAATAATAATTATCTTTGCCTTTTCTTTTACTATTGTTTCTTTAAAGTCATCTTTATGCGATGTAAGAATAGCTACTCCTATTCACCTTTGGTTTCTATTTGTATTAAGCATTTTTTTTCACCCCTTTACCTACAGTTTATAAAAATGTTTACGACTTAGATGGGTGTATTGAAGACAGCAGATACTTGGTTTTGGTTTTTTAATTCATTCCACTAATCCATGTCTTTTAAGTGGATAATTTAGACCATTTAGAGTCAACATTAATATTGTTATGTTAGGTAGAGTTACAATCATCCTGTTGATTGTTATTTAGTGGCTTTATTTTCTCAATGTGTTACTATTTTATAATTGCTGTGAGCTTTATGCTTTCAGGTGTTTTTATACTGGTGCATATGCACCTTTGGCTTTAATCTTTAGAACTCTATTTAGCACTTTTTGTAAGGTTGGACTAATGATGACAAATACTACCAGCATTTGCTTGTCCAAGAAGGCTTTATTTATCCTTCAATTATGAAATATAGTTTTGCTGGATATAAAATTATTGACTGACAGTTACTCTGCTTGAGGAGACTAAAGATAGGTCCCCAAACATGTCTAGCTTGTGAAGTTTCTACAAAGAAGTCTGCTGTTATTCTGATAGAGCTGTAAGATACAATACAATTCCTCTTCAAAGGTTCAGCCAGTTAATTTCCTTGTTCTTTGTTCTCAAACCTAACTTTTTTGTTCTCCATACCTCCTTGCCCCTGGTTACTGTAAACAATCTTCCCGTCAGAACTAATCAATAACTCACATCTGTTCCCTTGGTTACTCACTCTGTACCCATTCCTCCAACCAAAACTTTACATCCCATCACTGTAACTCACCTTCCTCTTCCCCCTTCTTTATTTAGGAAAAAATATTTGCAAGCAGCCAATAGGGTCAGCTTAGATTGTGCAGTTTGACCCCAACCCCTGGGAGAGTGACACAGAGGTAGGGAACCACGCCTCAGAGATGAAAAGCCTTTCCCTCCTTTGTTCAGTGTGCTTTTGCAATTATAATTGACATGGGTAGCATCCTTCTGCAAAAGTAAATTGCCTTGAGAAAATACTTTTCCCTGAGTGCTGGTTTTACTTTGTGACACCGAGCATTTACTTCCAACAGTTTCTTGGGGCTTGTCCAGTATTCCCATTCTCCCCTGGGGAAGGGGTCTACAGTCACCTCTTGTGACAAGGCACGTCCCACTGCCTCATTGTGGTGGCCTCAAGGTGAGGGATTGGGTCCCCCCACTAACTGGTGCGAAAAATAAACCCAGACTCTCAACAATGTGGGGAGGAAAAGGCTTGCAACACCATGGTGACCAGGTAACTCTGTGCACAGAACAAGGTAAGAAACGTTACAAGGGTAACAAAGTATTTCCTTGGTGGTCAGGATATTCTGGAGGTTGAAAGTGTGTGTGAATGATCACAAGCACTACTGCTTGTGGTTCTTGTGTGAATGGTTCTAAGCACTAATGCTCTGCAGAGTGAGTGGGTCCTATCAGTAGTCCCGTGGTCACTTCATATGGCTTAGGGTGGATCCTGCCATGGGATTTATACAGGCATACCAATGCCAAGAGGCACTTAAATTCCCCTTGAGGAAGTGGCCAGAGTGGACAAAGCAAAAGAAATGTGCAAGGAGCCTCCAGCAGGTGGGGCTAAAGGATAGGCAAGAAATCTCTAATATGAGGAATTGAGCCTTAACAAGCCCCAAGGGAATAGGCAAGAAATCTCTAATACGAGGGATTGAGCAAGCCTTCAGAGATGAATAGGCAATTAATCTCTAGCATGAGGGATTTAGCCTAACTAGGACCCAATATGGGAAATACCCCTAAGCAAGATGGAATAAAAAGGATAAAGATAGTAATAAAGATATTTCCCCTGATAGTCCCCTAGGCCTCATGTTCAAATATTGGAAAGATAATGAGAGAACTAAACATAAGAAAAAACAACAGATGATAAAATATTACCGTTTTATTGGGACTCAGGGACTCATCCTCAAACCTTCAATCTTGTGGCCAAAGTTTGGGTCAAATGAGGATGTAATGTACTAACTTCTAATTCAACGTGTAAATGATAAAAGTCCCGTTTCTCAAGAATAATTGGACTGTGCTCTTTGTTGGAGGCAGGGACCTATCTTCCTTTTTCCCTTAAAGAAAATTAGGGAAAAATTAAATCAAGAACCCCAAAATTAAGAGTAAAAAAAGCCAATTCCTGTGCCTAAAGACTCCAGCACATGGGATCCCCCAGACCATCTCCCTCTGCTCGGTGCTTCTAACCCTTCCCCTCAGGCAGCCGTTGCTGTCCCGGTTCACACATAAGATCCCGCCCCTGCTCACATTATTCCTCCTCTGTACAATCCAGATTGTTGAGAATCTTATACCATGAACCTATTTCTTCTCGGCCCAAGTACCCTTCCCCAAAAGACTCCAGCATGGGATAGAACAATGTAAAAATGATATTCAAAATTTGCCACTTCCCTCCACACCTAAGGAGTGAGCCTCAACTCTCTTCCCCTTAAAAGAGGTGCCAAAAAGAGGAGGAGCTATTGGCTTTGTGAATGCTCCCTTAACCAGGTCAAGTTTAAAAAAGGAACTTAAGCCATTGTTGGATGACACTTATGGAGTGGCAGATTAGGTTTATCAATTTTTGGAACCTCAGTTATACACTTGGGTCGAGTTAATGTTCATCCTAGACATCTTCTTTTCAGGGGAGGAAAGAAGCATGATCCGTAGGACTGCTATGGCACTTTGGGAATGTGAACACCCTCCCGGTAAAAACATTCCTACTGCAGAACAAAAGTTTCCCATACACGACCCCTGGTGGGACAATAATAATGCAGCTCGACAGGAAAATATGCAAGACCTAAGGGAAGTAATAGTGAAGAGAATTAGGGAATCAGTACCCCAAACCTAAAACCTCTCTAAAGCACTTGATATATAACAGGAAAAAGATAAAGGGCCCATGAAATTTCTAGACAGACTAACAGATCAAATGAAACAAAATGTAGACCTAAATTTGAAAGATCCCCTTGGACAGGGAATGTTAAAGCTCCACTTTGTAACTAAAAGTTGGCCAGATATTTCAAAAAAGTTACAAAAATTAGAAGATTGGGGAAACTGACTTCTAAGTGAACTTCTCAGAGAAGCTCAAAAAGTGTATGTGAGAAAAGACAAAGAGAAGCAGAAACAAAAGGCAAAACTTATGGTATCCACTTTCCAACAGGTGATTCCAAACCCACATGCTTCTGAACAAAGCTTCCAGGGGGCCAGAAACTATAAAGGGTCCAGACTCCGATTTAAAGGCCCCAAGCCTCTGTCTAGAGGACCCAGGCCCTCTTCTACCAGACCCTCTACAGAAAATGGGGGGTGGGCAAAATGGCAGAATCCCAGAACTGAGAGAGAAGAACAGGATAGGTGCTACAAATGTAGAAGGACAGGCCATTTCAAAAGAGCATATCCTGAATTAGAAAAGAAAAGGAAACCTTTCCACTCAGGACTTTTGGGGAAGAATAGGGGGGTCAGGGGCTCTGTTTCTTTTACCTTGAGTCCTACCAAGAGCCCTTGATAAATTTAGAGGTGGGACCCAAACATGAGCTTATCACCTTTTTAGTTGATTCAGGGGTGGCTCGCTCCTCTGTTTGTTTCCCTCCATCCAACATTGCCTGCTCTTCAGAAGAACTTTTAGTCTCTGGGTTAAAAGAACAAGGATTTAAAGCAAAAGTCATAGAAAGTACAGAAGTTAAATACCAAGATCGATTAACTCATATCCAGTTTTTGTTGATTCCTGAAAGAGGAATTAATCTATTAGGAAGAGAGTTAAATGCCAAAGTTAGGTATAGGTCTACAAGTTAGCCCTAAATGATTCCTTACTTCATTAAACCTACTCACCACTGCAGATGAAAAATATATTAACCCCAATGTCTGGTCAAGGGAAGGAAACTTTGGGATACTCTGAATCCCTGCAATCCACATCAAGCTAAAATTCCCTGGGGAAGTGGTAAGGAAGAAACAATACCCAATTCCCCTAGAGGAAAGAATAGGGTTAAAGGCCATAATTGAAAGGCTTATCAAAGATGGGCTCCTTGAACCCTATATGTCCCCTTATAACACTCCAATATTGCCAGTCAAGAAATCAGACCTGTCATACTGACTGGTACAAGATCTTAGAGCCCTCAGTCAAATAGTCCAAACTAGAAATACTGGTATCGCCAATCCATACACCATTCTCAGCAAAATTCCACATCAGCATCAGTGGTTTACAGTAATCGATTGAAAAGATGCTTTCTGGGCATGCACCTTGGCTGAAGACAGTTGAGATATTTGCTTTCGAGTAGGAGGATCCCCATTCAGGGCATAAACAACGGTATTGATGGACAGTTTTACCTCAAGGGTTTACAGACTCCCCAAACCTTTTCAGTGAAATTTTAAAACAAGTGTTGAAAAAAGTGATTATCCCAAAGCAAATATGTCTGCTCCAGTATGTGGATGGTATTCCCATATCTGGTGAGGATGCAGAGAAAGCAGCTGGCTTCTCTACACATATTCTTAACTTTCTGGAGTTCAAGGGGTTATAGGTTTCAAAGGGAAAGCTTCAGTATGTGGAGCTCAAAGTTAAATACTTAGGTCACTTAATAAGTGCAGGTAACCGAAGAATAGGGCCTGAATGAGTTGAAGGCATCGTATCCTCACTCTTGCCCCAAACTAAGCAAGAACTCAGAACATTTTTAGGGTTAGTTGGGTACTGCCACTTATGGATTGACTCATCTGCACTAAACAGTAAACTTCTAAACCAAAAACTTGCCCAGGAACAACCTGACTATCTCCTGTGGATGTCTGAGGAAGTCGATCAGGTTGAAGAGCTAAAAGAAAGGCTCATAACCGTCTCTGCTCTAGCCTTACCTTCCCTAGAAAAACCATTCCACATTTTTGTTAAAGTAAATAATGGAGTAGCTTTGGGAGTGCTTACCCAAGAACACGGTGGCTGCTAGCAGCCTGTAGCTTTCCTATCAAGAGTTTTGGACCCAGTCACATGTGGATGGGTTCAATGCATTCAGTCCATTGAGCTACAGAAATATTAATTGAAGAAAGTAGAAAATTAACTTTTTTGGAGAAATTGACTATAAACACACCCCACCAAATTAGAACAATTATAAATAAAAAAGCAGAAAGGTGACTCACTGTCTCCGGAGTCTTAAAATATGAGGCCATTTTACTAGAAAAGGATGATTTAACTTTGACTACCAGTAATTCATTCAATCCAGCAGGTTTCTTGACAGGAGACCCAAATCTAAAAAGAGATTACTTATGTCTAGATTTAATTGACTACCAAACAAAGGTCAGGCCAGATCTAGGAGAAACTCCTTTCAAAACAAGGTGACACTTATTTATAGATGATTCCTCCCAAGTAAATAAAGGAGAAAGGCATAATGGGTATTCAGTAATTGATGGAGAAACTATTGAAAAAATAGAATCAAAGAGGTTGCCCAACAGTTGATCTGCCCAATCTTGTGCATTATTTGTATTCAGCCAGGCTTTAAAATGCTTACAAAACAAGGAAGGAAGCATTTATACTGATTCTAAGTAAGTTTTTTGAGTAGCACATACATTTGGAAAAATTTGGGCTGAGTGAGGTCTTATTAATAGTAAAGGCCAAAATGTTGCTCATAAGGTATTAATTGTCCATGTTTTAAACCATCTTCAGCTGTCAGAAGAAATGGTCATTGTACGTGTCCCTGGACACCAGAAAGACTTTTCCTTTACAAGTCGAGGAAATAACCTTGCAGATAAAGTAGCCAAATGGGCTGCCGTTTCATCTCAAACACCTATCTCTCACTTAACTCCTTGTCTTCCTTCCCTGGCTGCAACCCCTATCTTCTCTGCTGCAGAAAAGGAAAAATTAATAAGAATAGGAGCAAAAAAAAAAAAAAAAAAATCAGAAGGAAAATGAGTGTTACCAGATCAAAGAGAAACGCTATCCAAACCCGTCATGAGAGAAATCTTGTCTCACCTGCATCAAGGGACACACTGGGGACCCCAAGCCATGTGTGATGCAATTTTCAGGCTTTGTGGGTATACAAGAATTTACACCCTAGCCAAACAAGTTATGGACAGTTGCTTAATATGTAAGAAAACCAACAAACAAGTTATTAAAAAGTCACCCCTGGAGGGAGAGATCCAGGGCTAAGACCATTCAAAAGTATTCAAATTGGCTACACTGAAAGGCCCCCCAAAAGTTTGTCTAAAGTACTTATTAGTGATAGTAGATCACCTCACTCACTGGGTTGAAGCTATTCCCTTTTCAAATGCAACAGCCAATAATGTAGTTAAAGCATTAACTGAAAATATAGTACCCAGGTTTGGACTAATAGAAAATATAGACTCAGATAATGGAACCCATTTCACAGTGTATGTCATTAAAAAGCTATCCCAAGCGCTAGACATTAGATGAGAATATCATACTCCTTGGCACCCACCTTCATCAGGGAGAGTAGAAAGGATGAATCAAACCTTAAAAAACTGCATAACCAAATTAGTTCTAGAGACTTGGTTGTCGTGGACAAAGTGTCTTCCTACTGCCTTCTTAAGAATCCAAACTGCTCCTCAGAAAGATATTGGCCTCTCTCCTTATGAGATGCTCTATGGATTGCCTTATTTACACTCCACTGCTGACATTTCTACATTTAAAATGAAAGATCAATTCCTCAGGAATTACATCCTTGGTCTCTCCTCTACTTTCTCTGTTCTTAAAACCAAAGGTCTCCTAGCACAGCCGCCACCTGTGGAATTTCCAGTGCATCAACATCAGCTTGGGGACCACATCCTTATCAAAAGGTGGAAAGAGGAAAAACTTGAGCTGACCTGGGAAGGGCCTTACCTGGTACTTATAACCACTGAAACTGCAGTCCGGACAGCAGGAAAAGGATGGACCCCATCACACCCAAGTCAAGAAAGCACCACCACCTCAGGAGTCGTGGGTCATTATTCCAGGGGAATACTCCCTCAAACTAAAGCTAAAAAAGTTTAACACTCTTCCATCTATTCTATTACTCTTTCTTCTTTGCCCATTCTATTGCTGACCACCTTGTTATTAATGTAACTAAATCAAACTCACCCCAAGTTATTATGTTTGATGCTTGTTTAGTCATAACCTATAGAGATCTCCAAAGTCAAAGGCAACCCTCAGCGTCAGAAAAGTGTCTCTGCCCCTTTAAAATAATTGACTCCCTTTACCAAGACTCTTGCTCCTTAAAAAATGTAGGAAAACAGATCTGTCATAGCTGGAATGATGTTCTATGGACAACCGAATATCAAAGCTGGGCCTCATTGACAGATGGTTGTATATCCTTAAAACCATACATTCACTTTACTAAAGAAAGCATTCCCCTCATTTGCCAGTGTAACTAATATAGTCCAGTGCAAGTTTCTATTCTCATTCCCACCTCTACCGACCCTAGCCCTACTGTGAGTCACTTCTATGGCATAGGAGCCAACTTTGCTGGCACAGACCTCATAGGGTCTTTTGAAATGTGTTTTTATTAATCCCTCATCCTCGTTGCTCCCTTCTCTCTCTTCTCCTTCTGTGCTTTCTTCTAATCAGATTGCCATCCCTTCTATACCCAATGATAATACTGAAGCAAATATTGTAGAAGTAAATTATCTAAGGCAAACTTTAACAATTGAAACAGGATATCAAAATATAAATGCCTGGTTGGAATGGATCAAATATTCTGTCCACATGTTAAACAAAAGCAATTGTTATTCTTGTGCACATGGCCTCCAGAGGCCCAGGTTATCCCCTTTCCACTTGGATGGTCTCCCAGTAGAGCAGGCATGGACTGCATGAAACCTGTCTTCCAGGATTCTATGGCTTGGGACAACAAATCATGCCAAGCTCTCTCTCTGGACCCAAAGTCCAACACCTTGTGGGTCAGTCCCTGAGGGCCATCCAGCTTCTGTCTCCCAATACCAATTTCCCCTCATGTCTCTCACGACAAGGGGAGAAGTTGGTGTTCCTTGAAAGCTTAATGAGATGTAATGAGCTTAAGCCCTTCCAAGAGCTTACCCATAAGTCTACCCTTAGACGTCCTCAAACAGATGTATGGTGGTATTGTGGTAGACCCTTACTGTACACTCTGTGAAGTAACTGGAGCGGCACTTGCATTCTTGTCCAATTGACTATCCCTTTCACCCTGATATTTCATCAGCCAGAAAAAGAAAAATCACAACACCGTAAAATAAGAGAAGCCCCTATGGGTCTTTTGACTCTGAAGTTTATTTGGATGCCATTGGAGTCCCGTGGGGAGTACTTGATAAATTGAAAGCCTGAGACCAAATAGCTGCAGAATTTGAATCATTATTTCCATAGGTAACTATTAATAAAAATATAGATTGGATAAATTACATCTATTATAACCAACAGTGATTTATTAATTACACTAGAGATGCTGTCAAAGTAACAGCTGAGCAATTAGGGCCTACTAGCCAAATGGCTTGGGAAAACACAATAGCCCTAGAAATGATGTTAGCTGAAAAAGTTGGAGTTTGCATTATGATTAAAACTCAGTGTTGTACCTTCATCCCAAACAACACTGCTCCCGATGAAAACATAACAAAGGCTTCACAAGGACTTACCACTTTATCCAATGAACTAGCCAGAAATTCTGGAGTCGATAACCCTTTTCAGGATGACTAGAAAAATGGTTTGGTAATGGAAAGGAATAGTGGCTTCAATTCTCCCTTCTCTTGAAGTCATAATAGGCGTACTCATTCTTGTTGGGTGTTGTATCATACCATATACCCGTGGGCTAGTACAAAGGCTTATAGAAACCGCACTTACTAAAACTTCCCTTAGTTTTCCTCCACCTTATTCAGATAAGCTTTTCTTTTAGAGGATCAAGTTGAACAACAAAGCAAAGATATGTTTAAAAGGGTTGAAGAGGAAGAACTGTAAAAATGAAAAGGGAGGAATTCTAAGATATAACAAAATTCCTCTTCAAAGGTTCATCTTGTTAACTTCCTTGTTCTTTGTTCTCGAACCTAACATTCTTGTTCTCCATGCCTCCTTGCCCCTAGTTACTGTAAACAACCTTCCCATCCATGCTAATCAATAACTCACATCTGTTAACTTGGTTATTCACTGTGTACCCATTCCTCCGGCCAAAACCACAGATCCCACCACTGTAACTCACGTTCTCTTTCCCACTTCCTTATTTGGGAAAAATATTCACAAATAGCCAATAGGGTCAGCTTAGATCGTGTGGTTTAACCCCAGGGCATGGGGGAGTAACACAGATGTAGGAACTACATCTCAGAGATAAAAAACTCTTCCCTCCTTTGTTCAGTGTGCTCTTGTTATCATGATTGACATAGGAAGCATCCTTCTGCAGAAGTAAATTGCCTTTCTGAAAAAGAACTTTTGCCTGAGTGCTGGTTTGACTTTGTGGCATTCAGCATTTACTTCCAACTGAGCTTCCTTTATAAGTTATCTGATGTTTTTTCTCACTGTTCTTATAATTCATTCCTTCACATTGACTTTAGATAACCTGATGATATATACTTTGGTGATGTCATTCGTGCAATGAATTTCCTAGGAGTTCTTTGAGTTTCTTGTATTTGCATGTCTGAATCTCTAGCAAGACCAAATAATTTTTTCTTAGTTTCTGAAATAGGTTTTGCAGACATTTTGCTTTATCTTCTCCTTCAGGAAGACCTATGATTCTTAGGTTTGGACATTTTACATAATCTCACATTTTTTGTAGACTTTGTTCACTTCTTTGAATTCTTTTCTCTTTATTTTAGTCTGATCAGGTTAATTTGAAAGCCTTGTCTTCAAGCTTTGAAATTATTTATTCTCCTTGGTTTAGTGTACTGTTAAAACTTTCCAATATATTTTGTAATCCCCAAAATGTATCTGTCATTTCCAGAAGTTCTTATTTTTCATATTGCTGGTTACTTCTTATTTGAGTAGACTATTTCTTATTTTTTTAACTTTATTTTTGATATGACTGGGTTTTTTAAAAATATTTTTTCCTTTGAAGATGTTACTGTAATGTACAGTTTATGTTGACCTAGCTTTGGCTCTGAGTGCTTTCCATGGTAAATACTCTGTATTAATTCCTTGGTTATAGATAATCATTGTGTGATGGCTTTCTCTGATGCTGGTTTTATTAACAGTGTCCTTGGTGTGTGAGCAGGCTCACTGTCTCTTGTGGGGCTGGAAAGGCAGAGGTCTCATGAAGCTTATCTTATCCCCCAGTGGTGTACAATTTTAAAACTTTTTTCTAGTTTAGTTTTCACCAGGTTAACAAGTTAACTGTTGCCTCTGTTGCTCTCTGTTGCCTCAGGCTGTGGAGAGGTTTGCAGGATGTGCAGTGGCTGGGTTCTGCTCTTAGCTCCAGAGAGAGGCAATGTTGGGTGGAGCTGGATCAAGTTTTCTTGTCCTCTGATTTCCTCGCAGTCAGTGCAAGCACTAACTCTGATGGGGGTGGCAGAGTGATGATATTAACTCTATGATTTTCTTCTTTCTGTCTGTGACCGCCACCGAGTGAGCTGGACGACTTCTGCAAGGTCAGGAATGGCTTCCCTCTTTCCCCACTGGGATCTGGGAGTGCATACAAAGAATTTTCGGATGCAGCTCCTTCTCATGTGTTCCCGACTGCTCACCAAATATGCTCCAGTGCTGGGTAGGGTTGAGGAGCTCCCCTGTGACCTGGATTGCCCACCTCCAAGGCCGAAGTGAGCATCGCAGAGACAGTCTCTCCTCATTTCATGCTCTGGACAGAAAGTTTTCTGCCTGACTCACTGCTGCCCATCACTTCTTTCAAAGTGTCTGTTGTTGTTTCTTTCAGGTTTCTGTTGAGTCTCTGTGTTGCTTCTTAGATAAATGTTCACAGTGTGAATCTCTACACACTGTTTTGCTCTTTCTAAGCAGGTGAGGCATGCTAAAAAAACCTCCAGTCCACCATCTTGGAGTTAAAACAAACAAACCAACAACATGTGCTTTTCTAGCAGCTGGTGTAACAATATCTAGTTAATAGTGTTGAAAGTTGGTCTCATGGAGAACACTTTGTCTCTTTTTCTGAAAATACCCATTTAAATTTATTATGGGACATCAGCAGTAAACAAGTAATTTCTTTGGATGCTTGGGAGAAAGTGTAGTCTAACAATCCATTCTTTCATTTTTCTTTGTTAACAAAACACAGACTTTTGCCCTGGAGGGCAATGAGCTCAACCAGAAATTACTGTTCTTTTCCTTTGCTGTTACAAGGGGGCATGTGACGAATTCCTAATCAGAGGGGCAGAATTCGAGAACTGCAGCATGTTTCTAAAAAATCTTTTAATTTTTTCTGGTAAATAAAAAAGATAAGTTGGTACTAGCCTTCTTACTGTCTTGAGTACTGTACTTTACTGTACTGTCTTGAGATGGACAAGTATTCTAAGCTCCAATAGCCTTGTTGTCTATTAACCAAGTTTCCTTCATCTAGATGGATAGGTAATTGATATGAAGAATGTGGCTTCCTTTATCTTTCTCTACTCAGCCAAGTTAATAGATGCTTATTGAACTGATTCGAGGCCTTAGAATTCAGAGAATGTGACTCTGTTTATTTAGGCTTAATATCTAGACAAGAACCTCAGCACACTTTTTTCTAACACTTAAAAATGTATTTTGTGTTTTGTTTTGTTTTGGTCAAGTTACTTAGGTAGGACAAGGACAACAGACAACAGACAGCAAAGGGGAAGCAATTTTTAAAATATTTGTTTGGACAAGAACTGACTGACTTCCTTACACATTATTTCTTTCAGATTTTCATACTTTCATACATCAAAGGATGTATATGGCTAGTGGAAGGGAAAAAAAGTAAAATACAAAGAAAGATGAGTCAAAAGATAACGATAACTGCCTAAAAAATGTGTATGTCTTTATCATGATCTTAATAAAACTTACAATGTAGATAACATGTAATATAGAATTGTCATGATACAATTACTATGATTGAAAATACTATGATTTCTTGCCTGAAACCGTGACTTTTACTTTCCATCTCTTTGTGAGGTTCCACTTCACATATACACACAATCTCAATACTTAATCAAACATATCAAAGATATAACACTGCTGCTACTTCTACTATTTATAAGTTTACTGTTCATACATTATTTTTCCATCTAGTGTTTTACTTAATCTTGTCAACAACTCATGTAAAAACGATAAATCTCACAAGTTCAAAAATTAGGAGTACAAAGTACATGTATTTATAAATAAAAATTCTGATATTCTAGTTGGACTTTATATAAAACTTCAGAAGATAATTCATAATTTAAATAACACAATCAATAAATTTGTAAGGCTATACAATAACTAAAAACTGAATAAGCAACGCTGACATTTTCCAGAGTGTCAAATGACGCTGATGAAAATTCTTGGCTTTCATGAATTTTAGTTGACCAAAGAAGGGAGTGAGCCTTTTTTTTTTTTTTTTTTGAGAAAGAATCTTGTTCTGTCACCCAGGTTGGAGTGCAGTGGCACGATCTCAGTGGAAGTGAGTCCTTTTTAAGTATCAGGAGCAATGCCAGTAATTTTGAGGGAATATGAGTATTGTTTGTGCTGCACAATGTCTGTAATATGTACGAGAGTTGTTTGAGGAGTCAGCATGTTGATATTTCATTGTAAAAGACATGAATTGAATAGAAGAGGGAAAGCTAACAATCTGAATGCCTACAAAACCAATCCAATTTTTGAAAATGGAAACTATGCTAAGATATGTGTGTCCTCTGATGAGCCAAATTTCAGTTATTTGTTACACTCTGCTTATTGTAGAATTTGGATAATCCATTGACACTAGCTGGGCATTCTTCCAGCAAGAACTTTATTGAAGTAAACAGCAATAAGAAAACTCTTTCTTATTAAATCATGGTTATTACTGACATCAAAATACTGGCTTCCAAAAATTAGAACTTGAAGCAGTACCATCTTGAAATACTTACATGTACTCCTGATCATTCTCTACATCAGGATTAATTTGGTGTGACTTTCCAAAAAGAAAACATTTCTACAAATTCATCTCTATTTTGACTAAAGAATAGAAATAAAGACAATATTACACCTCTCTACATGTTTTTGTTAATATATTAATAGAGAAAAAAATTGGGGGAATGGTAAAAGAAGGCTAATGCATGGCTTCTTTTCCGCTGTTTTGGTAGTCACAAACCTCAGGGAGAAAAACTGATTTTATAATGCTTTTTTTTTGTTTTCTTTCCTAGAGGGCATATGTATCCAGGTAAGAATTAACTAAATTCTTTGGTCCAGGACTCAAGGCATAACAAAGTATTTATTTTTAAATGTTTATTACACATGAGTTTTTGCACAAGGCATTGTATATGTATTATTTAGTTTGATTGTACAACTGTAAGATATCATATTTAATTCACTGGTGCAGGATCTGAAGCCAGAGAAATCATACAATAGTATGCAATAAATAAATTAAACCCCACTTTGTCTTTATATGAAAGCTCCTGCGGCCTGAATGATTCTCTAGTTCCAGTGTCACAATTATGTGTTGTCTATAGAAACTACAATCCCAACTAGCTGAAATCACACTGCCTGGGCAGAATGCCAGAGCACACACCCATGTTCTGGACCTCTTTTATTATGATGATTATTATTATTTTTTACAATGCAAATACAGTTGACCCTTGAAGAATGCAGGTGTTAGGCATACTGACCTCTGGTACAGTTGAAAATTTGTCTATACCTTTTGATTTTCAAGAAACTTGTTTACTAACAGCTTACTGTTGACTGGAAGCCTTACCAATAACACAGACAATTGACATATATTGTATATGTTATGTGTGTTTTATACTGTATTCTTACAATAAAGTAAACCAGAAAAAAAATCATTAAGAAAATCATAAGGAAGATAAAATATATTCATTATTTATTAAGTGGAAATGGATCATCATAAAGGTCATCCTCTTCGTCTTCATGTTGAATAGCCTGAGAAGGAGCAGAAAAAGAATGGTTAACTTTGCTGCCTCAGAAGTGGCAGAGGCAGAGGAAAATCCACTTATGAGTGGACCCACACAGTTCAGGCCCATGCTGTTCAAGGGTCAACTACAATTAAAACCTATTCCCTGTGACTTCATAAAAAAAGAGGTAGACTTTGGGAAAACTACTAAGGGAACCAGTGGAAAAGAGTCTTCTCTGAATACTTCACTAATGGATCATTTCCAATGAATGAGATTTTCAAATTTTAACATATATTAAGAAGGATTACCCCCGTATTAGTTTTCTATTGCTCTTGTAACAAATTGCCACAAACACCGTAGCTTAAAACAACAGAAATTTATCTTACAGTCCTAGAGGTCAGAAGTTTGAAACAGGTCTTACTGAACTAAAAGTCAAGGTCATCAGGTCCGTGTTCCTTTCTGGAGGCATTTTAGGTTAAGATGTTTCTTTGCCATTTTCAGCTTCTTGATGCTGCCAACATCTCTTGGATTGTAGCCTCCTTTCATCATCATCAAAGTTAGCAATGGGAGGCCATGTTCTTCTCACATCTCATCACTCTGACAGTGGCTTTCCTGCCTCCTGCTTCCACATATAATCACACTTGTGACCTTCTATTCAGCGGTCAAATGATTAGCAATCTTACTTAGTGAAATCTTAATTCCCCTTTGCCATATAACACAATATATTCACAGATTGCAAGGATTAAGATGTAAACATATTTTGAGACTATTACTTTGTCTGCTACATCACCACCTTAAAAAAATGGAAAATAAAAAATGGTAGTACAGATAAATGGTCAAATCTCATCAAGATCTCAAACTGCTTAGGTCCACATTCTGGGCACTGCAAATTAGTGAATGATTCTGGAAGGTGCATAAGAACAAATACAAAAATCTTATATGACTTCTTGGGTTTTCAGAAACAAAATGGAAGTATGGTTCTTAATCTAATGTCTTAAAATTGTATGATCTTAAGCAAATCTTATATATATGTAAATGTTTATGTTAGATCTGGAATTTCTCATATTCAAAATAATAGGTTAAAAGTAGATGATCTCTCATGTCATATCCAGAAGATACAGTATTATCTTTTGAAAGGGGGTTTGTAATGAGGACACGAAATTAGGAGAGAAATGTGCATACCAGTTACTTGAAACAGAGCAGAATCTTACAACAAAACATGGCAATTAACACTGTTACTTTTAGAAATGTGCAAATCTGACACTAATAGCACAGAAAATAGTGTAATTGTGAGCAAAGAGCTGTATTTTTTCTTAGAGTTTGCAGATAATAAAGGATAGCTTTAGACACATTTTGATCAAAGTAAATACATATTACTTTCAGTTTATTTTATAGAAATTATTTTTATTTGACTTAGCTATTAATTGTATTCATTGTCAAGGGAAATAAATATTAATTCAAATACAAATAGATAACAAGATAAAAAGGCCTTTTTTAGAGTTAAGAACAATTACATTGAAACATGATTAATAGGCCAGTGAAAGCAGTGGTCTTAATACAAAAATGTATTAATGACATGGAAAAGCGAAACAATCTCATATTTATGACATTTCAGATAATGCTAAATTAGGATTTATATTTCATGTTATGTCTCATATTTCAAAACTAAAATACAAATTTAATTCCAGTTACTTAAAGTAGAATACAAAATGATATAGTACAAAATGATATAAATTGATAAAGTACAAAAGTACTTTCTAATATCAAATATTGAAAATCATTTTAAAAATCATATTACTCAAATTTATCTTGTAAATACACACAGGCCTTTCTCTTTACCTTAAATAAAAACATATACATGTGATTCAAGTATAATTTTGTGAGTGATGATTTTATAATAGGCTAGAAGGTGCTGAAATGCTAAAGAAGACATCTTGTACCTAGAAAAGGAAAAATAAACTCCAAGGAAAATCAGATGGGGATAAGACAGAACTATAAAACAAATGAGAAAAAGATATTCCAAAATTTGTCAACTTGGACATGTGTTTAATCCCTATAGTCCTTTTTTTTTTTTTTCTTAGGTTTTTTAATTTTCCCCTATTTATCAAATATATGGTTCTATAAAAAATGGACTGAAAGATTCTAGGAGACTCAAATACCACCTGTAAAATGAAAATTGCTCAATGTTAAAAAGAGTAAGAACATTCTAGACAAAGGCTGAAGAAAAAAGACTCTCACAGAAAATGACTGAACTGACAGTGGGGTGAGAGGCACTGCTGGATGGAGTCAGGGACAGTTATAGGTGAAAAGATGTTCTCTTACTGGGAATTTGAGACTGGAGGAATTAGCCAAAAAATGTAAAGAATCATTAGTGTAATTTAGGCCTGGGATTATTCGGAAATATATGGTATGATTGTTTTTACAAAGGGCCACATAGAACAATGAGGTTTCAACAGGGCTAATACTGAGGTAGAAACAGCTTGAAAAGGAAACCGGGAGATAGACAAATTGTCATCTGTGGCTAAAATGTGAACTAATACATAGTGATATTCAGTAATATGTTGCCCATCTTTATTTTACACAGCTACATATAGTTTGTACCACCAAATGACTGGAATTAAAAAGATTGTATATTCAATCTGCCCAAGAACCTTATAACTAAGTTATTTTCTTCTAGGAAGGCTATAGCAAAACCTGAAAATTTAAAGATGATTCAGATCTAATGAGGGAAAATTCTAAATAAAAAATACTTATTGGGTTTCCACCTTGTTAATGGATTACATTAGCTATTGGAGAAAGAAAAGAGCACTATAATAGAGTAGCAAAAAATTTTTGTTTATGTCAAGTTTTACATAGCTCAGCATCTCTTATATGATGAACATTTAATAAATGTTAGTTATCATCATCATTATTCTCATTACTACATAACAAATCAGAAAACTTGATGTTAGTTTAGTCCTACTACTTACTGGATATGATTCCTTCTTCAAGTTTTTTAAGCTCTTTTAGATCTCAGTTTCCATATTCATTACTTTAAAAAACCTATTAAACACTTATTGGACAGAATTGTTGTGAAAAGAAATTGAGATAATATAGCTCTATACATATACATATAAATGTATATGAATGCTTTTTGTAAACACTAAAAAATAATAAAAATGTGTAGGCCTAAGTCAAAGACTTGTCTTTACCGAGATTACAAGCAAAAAAATTGGAGATATAATGCATATACAAGGGCTATAAGAATGCATACAATATGCATATGATATGATGACTGCATGCAAAAGAGGTTTTTTTTTGTTTACAGAAATACATTAGTGAAGGATTATAATATAATATTAACATCAGTTGACTCAATGGATTTGACAGAATGGATCAGAGTAGATAAAAGGAAACATTTACTAAAGGTTAAGTAAAGATACTGTGATAAATGTTCCTTTTACAAAGCATATAAACAATTGCATCCTTAATACTGCATTTAGTCACCTCCAGCCTCTACCCTGACCTTTTATATAGATTCTGTTTAAAACCATATTAGGCGTTTAAAGCCTTACACACACTTCAGCACAATGGCATACGTTGATAAATAAAATAATTATTTGAAACATTGCAAAGAAAATGTCAAAAACTGCTTTTGGTTTTTATCCAAGAGTATAATATTATGTATCCTTTGGAAGAGAAGAAATGTCTTACAATGGTATAAAAAATACATATATTTGGTTGAATATAGAAAAAAACACAAAGAAATTAACACTAAATTTTAGGGAAACCACAAAAAAAAAAGATCAGATTATAGCATTATCTCCCTGGGGAAGCAAAAGAAACCTTGTGACTACTAAAACCAGATGAGGTTAAATGAGAAAGGGTGGATACAATAAAATAATTCTAAACCTACAGGAAAGAGGATAGATGACCTTTCACTTTTTTCTATAGCATTCTTGGACCCTAAACTGCTCTAAAACAGTAACATTTTTTTAATTAACTGTAAATAAATCAGAAAGATATATATTCAAATTTTGCATTCTGGAAATGATTCTGATCACCCTAATCAGGTGGGGAAAATTATTGTTAAATTCCAGATGTTTTCAACTCACCAAGCCATGTACAAAGGTCATGTTTATAAGGATAGGTGTAGTTGATTAAAAACAAAATGAAAAGCAACAAATAAATGCAGTGAGGCATCTGAGGATGTGTCTCTCTAATAATAGTTTGTCTATGCCTTAACCAGTCACCTCCTTTGAGCAAAATATACTCTAGGTTGACAGAAAATACTTTTGACACAAAATGCTCCGCATTGATTTCCAGGATTCTGTTGTGGCCTTTCTTCAGCAGATTCCCGCTGGACTTAACAGGAAAACCACTTTGATACATAATTCAATGGAAACCCCAATATAACTTTTCAAACTTACAACTGACAACTGGGAAGATGAAGAATGACTTTCCATCTTTCTTCCTGGAATTTCAAGCGCGATGAATAAAATTTTTCAGTCCAAAGGGCATACTCTGCATCAGTAGCCATATCACTGGGAGAAACAAACCAAGAATGATCCAAGTATTTTTCCCCACCATTACCTCTTTTTATTTGTTATTAGTATTATTATTGTGTTATATGTATTTTTTATTTTTATAGATTTAGAGGATAAAAGTGCAGTTTTGATACATGGATTTACTGCATAGTGGTAAAGATTCAGCTTCTAGATTAATCATCACTACAATAGTGTACATTGTCTCATTAGGTAATTTCTCATCCTTCACCTACTCTCTCACCTTTCCAAGTCTCCAGTGTTTATGTTTCCACTCTCTATGTCCCTCAGATACTAAAAGAATCAGGGCATAGGTACAGCTAGTATTGGCTTTTCATCACATTCTCCACCTCAAAAGAAAATATTCCTTTTGGATATTAAGATTAAGTCCTTTTGTGTCACAAAAGGCAGTATGATGATGTTTCTTGAAGCAATTTTTAGTCTCAATCTAATGTGACCTGATTTGATACTTTATCTTGAAGTAAAAACAAAC
>NW_012105365.1:6148202-6150501 GCF_000951045.1 Mandrillus leucophaeus
ACCTTGCCCCGCCGCCGTGCTAACTTCTAAAAATTTGTGTAGAGATGGGGTCTCACTCTGTTGCTCAGGCTGATCTCAACCTCCTGGGCTCAAGCAATCCTCCTGCCTTGGCCTCCCAAAGTGCTAGGATTAAAGGCCTGAACCACCATACTCAGACCAAGATTCTTTTAATTTATCCCCAGACACTGGTGTTCCCAAATTTTCATTCATATCATTGTACTTCTTTATATTTCCTTAGTGTTGAAGACCCTCCACCCTATCCCTGCCTTTTCAAATCATGATGAATTTGCAAGGCTAAGTCTACTTCAGATTTTTAACAGGAAACCTTCCCTTATTGCTCATCTTCTCATTGATTTTCCCCCCCTCTGATCTCTTACATCATTCAATGGGGAGTATAATATAGCCATATTAATATACTATTTTGTCAAATATGTTTTTAATATTCAACTATAGTTATGCATATGGTAGTCTTATATTTCTAAGCAGATTGACATCTTCTTATAAGAGATATAAGAGCTAACAGCTCTGACATTTAGTAATGTTCCAAGTATTTGTGAACTTTAAAAAAAAATTAAGAAGCACTTCCTTGACTGCTTGCTTACTTGATTTCAGAAGAAAACAAAGTTTGTACAATTAATTACACAAATAGATTTTATTTTTTTTGCATAAAATGTTAAACTATGAATACATTTTCCATTCTATTGGTAGTGTTGCTGTTTGCAAAGTCTTTTACTCTCTGATCCATATATCTTTGATGTTCCTGAAAATCAGTTTGTCTATGGAGTCAAAAAAGGCCTTTGGTTAAACCTCTGTGTGTGTTCAAGTAGTGGGAAAAGATACCATTCCAGATGATTAACTTCAACTAAAATATTTTCCTGCATCGTCTAAGGAATAAAACAGAATTCTGATTAAAGAAAACCAAGTTTTAGTACCAACGTTGTCAGGAAATCCCTGGATAACAGAAATAATAAGTTAATAAGTCTGTACTCAGTTTTCCTATTATATATATAATCCAGTATTATTCTCCTGATTAGTTTAACAGATCAGATATACATAAAGTGAGAAAATGTTTCAAAAACTTTGAAATATATAAACAACATACAAATGTTAGGATATTACTATTTTCAGTTTGTTTTTTCTCCATCATCAATTTATGCCTTTCTTAACTATTACATTTATTGGGATTCTGTTTGAATTTGGGAGTAAAACTCCAACAGAAAACTGATACGTGAAGCTGGACTCTACTTTCTGCAGCAAATTGAAATAGCCAGAAGCAATGGATGTGAGATCCATCTAAATTGCTAGCGTGGGAAATAACTTAGATTTATAAAAATTTTTTTTTTATTTTCTGATAAAGAAATTTCCTATACAAAATATATTTAGTATAGTTTACTTTTTATTTGTGGCACGTAAAACATTTGACTTGTATGATGAATAAATTTGCTGAAAATTGTGTCTGGAGATTGAGCCAATGGTTGATTCCTATTCTTCTTCTTGAGTTCCTTGGTGGCACAGGAAACTGTTAAAACATGTTGGAATGTTCGTTAGTGTGTGTTGCATTAATATTGAAGTTCTCTATTAATTTTCAAGGAAACACTAAAATCTTGTAAAAGAAGACTATAATTATACAGTTTTCTGATATACAACAAATGTCAACAGATAGCAAATGAATTTTCTGGGTTTTCTCCTGAGAAACTGTATGATTTCTTCTAATTCATTCAGTTTTAATAAGATTTGTTTTACATGGTTAAATTCTTATTTCTTTTTATATCCTTTTCTGCTTCTTTTCTTTTGGTTTATTAATTACATATATTAAAGGCTAATTTTAATTTACAAAGATACATTTATTATACCATTTAATCTTTGTAATGAATCTATGAGGTAGGTAACATTGCTACCTTTATTTAAATAAAGACAAAATTAAGTTTTAGAAACCTGAAATAACCCGTCTAAGTCCATAGCCAGTTAATGACTAAGTTTATAATAAAATCCAAGTCTTTCTGAATCTGAAGTAGATGCTCTTAACCCTAATCCGTTCTATCTTAGTCTCACTACCATTATATGGCTCGTTGGTTTTTAATTCCTATTCCCTGAAGAAGTCTATAATCATTTATCTTTAGAAATATTTTTTACATTTAAAATTTACAATCAGAATAAAAAGTTTAACTTTTCTTCCTACATTTGCCTTTATATAAATATTTAAGCTATATTACATAGTAATATATATAAGATATTTTAACAGAAACAATTATAATAAAATCATAGAATGAGCATTTATTATATATCACACAACTCTATA
>NW_012105365.1:6154776-6157156 GCF_000951045.1 Mandrillus leucophaeus
ATTCCTAAATTCCAAAATACCTAATTACAATAAAATGCTATATTTTTATCATCTTATAGTATTACTCTCTCCAATTTACACATTTAATAAAATTTATTCAAATCTTGATTACTCTGAAATTTGTAAAAAAAAAAAACCTCTGTAGCTTCTCTGGGGATTGCTGATAGCTTCATTACAACGTTTTACCTGAGATAAAATGAAATCTGGGAGAGATTTATGTTGATTATATCTTAAGTTTGCTTGATAAACTTCTCAATTCTAAAATAACTGAACCTATTTCATGATTAAGAAGGATTTCAGGGTTATGACTTTTGTCAATTATTCAATTATTTTATATTTTTGAAACTAAAATGTTTACAAACAAAATTATTTCAAAACATGTTAAGTAGTGTTATTTGCTAGCAGTCTCTTAAGTTTAATCTGTTGCTTATGTTGAAATACATACTAAGAATGTTTTATGTATTTATGTATGCATTATAATACACAACATCTATAATAGATACAACTTTTGTAACATAAACATAAATATATGTTTATTAACATAAACATATTTATACAATATATGTTTTGAACCATTCACCAATGGTTCAAAAATGCCAGGATCTTTGATAATTGGTTATACTTTTAGGCTTTGGAGATGTAATTAATTATGGGTTGGAGCTGATGTCACACACTTCAATATGTTTAACTTTCCATTTTTTGATCAGTCAACTCTAGCTTTAAAAATATGAAATCAGAGACACTTAAAATTTTTCCTTTTACTGCATTTTCCAATTTACAGAGAAATATTAATCCAACTCAAGTCACAGTTCATGAGGGTGCTTTTAAAAAAAAGAGGAAAAAGGGTTTTTAATGTTTAGAAATGTCATAGTTTTATGTCCAATATTTTATTTTACTTACCAACCTTAGTCCAGCACAAACTTACTAGAGTCAGGTTAAATCAATGATTTTCAACTAATTGAATTCCAAGTGTGCAAAAAATAAGAACTGATAATAGTGAGAATCATATTTTGGTATCTTCCCCTCTCATATAGGCCCACTGGGGGAAAGCTGTAAAAATAAACAGTGGTCTGTCCAAAAGGTAGGAGCACAAACATGACTGGCTCTGTGGTATTATTTCCTGAATGGCCCAAGTTATGTTTTGAAGAGTATTTTTCTAGGCTAAATTACAGAATCATAGAATCATGAATTTTTAGAACTAGAGAAAGTTTTAGTGACATTTAGACATTTAGGGTGACATTTAGTAAACTTTCCTTTGAATGTTCAAAATAATATGCAAAAGAGTGAATGTAGCTTCTTAAGAACCTCCTGTCCTCAAAGTTGACTTTCTATACTTATTAGAATGTTGGAAAAAATGTGCCTTATAGCTTCACCATGTTGTGTTTTGGCTTAGTGATGATAAAGTTGGTTTCTGTAGGATTATATTCAAGGAGGTTTGTCATGGATATAAAAGGGTTTCATTGGCATAGTTATCTAACCATACAACATAACAGAAACCCAGAAAATATTACCAGGATAAATTTTCAGTTTGTAAGAAGGCATGCTACCAACTAAAATCTGCATCATGTAGCAGGAAATTTTAGCTTAGTTCATCATCTCTAAAGTTAGATTATAGTATATTAAGAGATTACAATTTGGGGCTAAAGTTTATGAGTTATACTTCTGTAACTTATATGGAACCTAGTATTATACTTAGTAGGAAACTAATATTTATATATTTTTAGATTTTTAAATATTTTGGGTGATACCTGTTTCAAAAACAAAACAAAACAAAATAATCCTTTTAGAGAATCAAAGGGATATCCACAGCTTGTCATTTATTTTATTAAAATTATTAGGGAACAACACTTAATTATGCTTAAAGTAGATTATCTCATTTAAGTCTCAGAGAAACCAACTTTATAAGTGAGGAGAGGAGACCTGTTAGAGAGGTCTAATCATTCATTTCAAAGGAAGGGTAATAATTATTGGAAAAGTTATTTTAAATAACCAAATATAGTCATTCTAATTCTTGTATCTAAGGGAAAATATTAAACTGAAATATCCCATGTAATTCTAATCAAAGAGGAAAACAAAACAAAGTCATTTTTCTCAGATATCTTTCCTTCACCCTTACTCAGGATTTCTTCATATTAAAAAAAAGAAAACAACAATATAGAATTCCCTAGAATAAAATCAATGCCTGCAAAGCATACTTCTTCGAATGGGATTGACTCAGTTCCTCTTCAGTATGCACTCCTCTCAACCTACCCCTGAGCTTAGTGTGTAAGTAGTTGTGATGATAACTCATGGAGAGAGACATGCTTGCATAGTCTGTGGATGCATCCGTGTCTGTATATTCCCTGTAATGTTACCTCTTTGTATATTTTCCCTACTCTAA
>NW_012105365.1:6157206-6158896 GCF_000951045.1 Mandrillus leucophaeus
TAAAACATTTGACTTGTATGATGAATAAATTTGCTGAAAATTGTGTCTGGAGATTGAGCCAATGGTTGATTCCTATTCTTCTTCTTGAGTTCCTTGGTGGCACAGGAAACTGTTAAAACATGTTGGAATGTTCGTTAGTGTGTGTTGCATTAATATTGAAGTTCTCTATTAATTTTCAAGGAAACACTAAAATCTTGTAAAAGAAGACTATAATTATACAGTTTTCTGATATACAACAAATGTCAACAGATAGCAAATGAATTTTCTGGGTTTTCTCCTGAGAAACTGTATGATTTCTTCTAATTTATTCAGTTTTAATAAGATTTGTTTTACATGGTTAAATTCTTATTTCTTTTTATATCCTTTCCTGCTTTTTTTCTTTTGGTTTATTAATTACATATATTAAAGGCTAATTTTAATTTACAAAGATACATTTATTATACCATTTAATCTTTGTAATGAATCTATGAGGTAGGTAACATTGCTACCTTTATTTAAATAAAGACAAAATTAAGTTTTAGAAACCTGAAATAACCCGTCTAAGTCCATAGCCAGTTAATGACTAAGTTTATAATAAAATCCAAGTCTTTCTGAATCTGAAGTAGATGCTCTTAACCCTAATCCGTTCTATCTTAGTCTCACTACCATTATATGGCTCGTTGGTTTTTAATTCCTATTCCCTGAAGAAGTCTATAATCATTTATCTTTAGAAATATTTTTTACATTTAAAATTTACAATCAGAATAAAAAGTTTAACTTTTCTTCCTACATTTGCCTTTATATAAATATTTAAGCTATATTACATAGTAATATATATAAGATATTTTAACAGAAACAATTATAATAAAATCATAGAATGAGCATTTATTATATATCACACAACTCTATATACAAAACACATAATATGTAAGCTAGATTGGTTGATTTTCAATACAAGACATTTATTTATTTGTTTAACCAAAATTCTCTTTCATTTAAGGTCAGGAGAAACAAGGAAAGACTGAGAAATGGTTACTATCTGAAGAGACTAAGGAGAGATGATGACTAAATGCAGTATGGTATGCTGGAAGGGATCATACAACAGAAGAAATGACATTAATGCATAAACTGATGAAAATCAAATAAAGTCTTTAGTTAACAGCGTCTTAGTTTTGACTAAAGCACCATGGTACTCATTCTGCTATCGTTAGGGAAAGCCGAATGGAAAGTGTACTTTTTTTCAACTATCTTTGCAAACATTTTATAAATTTTAAACTATTCAAAATGAAAAGTTTAAAGTAAAAAAAGATTTATTGAGTATCAGTCTTGTGCTGAACTGTGCTAAGGAGTAGTCAAGAGGCAAAAATCCTTCTGAAAGAAAGATAGCTCCTATTCTCAATGAGTTAATAGTCTAATTAGGTTTGTAATACAGACTGTAAACCAGTATGACCTGCGTGTCTATAAATATGAGCAGAGGGCAAATGGGCACATGAAAAAGAGAAAACCAACTCTACTTGGCTGAGAAAAAGGAGAATACTTAGGGATTCAGGAAATACTTCACAAATGCATTATATTATCTTAATTTTCAGTGTGAGGCAATAAAAATGAATGCTATCTGTAGACATATATCCTATATGATTATATGGATAATATTGAAACAAATTTGTACATGACTAATCTTTAAAAAAATTAAATTTATATTTTGTAAATT
>NW_012105365.1:6160841-6163518 GCF_000951045.1 Mandrillus leucophaeus
CCAGTGCTACTATAGTATGTAAATTCCATTCTATGCCTTAAGGTTAATGTGTAACTCATGAGCAGTAATCAACAAAAAAGACTCAAATTTTAAGAAGTAATTGTTATATCTCAACATTATATTTAATGAACTATATTTTACTAAGTAAATGAACAACATTCTTAATCTGCATTCATTACATCCAATTATCTAATACATCTTGTAAAGGTTTCCATTATAATGGTTACAATGCTTTCATACAAAGAGGGAGAAAAAGAAGCAGCAAGAAGAATGTAAAATTTTATAAGACAAAATTTTGCTTGTTATTTAAATAACCCTTTATCTCAACTCCAAAATTGTTAGATTTTATACATTTGCTAACATATTCAATTTTATTTTAGCAAGTTTTAACCGTGCTTTCAAAATGCAGCTGATAGAGAGCCTATTTCTTAGCAAAAACTCTTTCTGTTTTTTACCCAATAGTGTGACTCACTGTTTCTTCTGTGCTATGTGTGACACAATACATTTTCAGCTGGCAATCACACCTTGTTGTTTTGTAATTTTAAGTATTTATGCCAGCCTTTCCTCTTAGAATGAATTTGTAAGCAAAAGGTTACTTTTGTCTCACCTTTTCATGTTCTCTTCTTGACACTCTTTCTTAATACAGAAGATGAACTAGAATGCAAGTCTCCACTAACAGAAGCTGCATTAGAACAGGACTTTAAGTGTTTGTTCCTCCATGTGTCATGATTACCTAGAAGAGTACATGGCATATAGGAAACAATGAAAGTGTTCATTGTATATATAAGGTTTTATTGAATTAATCAAATTAGTTTCCTAACATATCTAATCATGAAAATTATTATTTGCCTTTGTATTAGTTACTCTGAATTTCATACTGTATATTTTACAACTTTGACAAGTTTATACCTCAATACACATTTTAGCCATCAAGATAACAGAAAGTCTTATCTGCGTGGTCAAATTGTAGCCCTGCCTGCCCTTCTGATGCAATTACTATCTAACACATGTGCATTAGAACTTCCAGGCCTGGACCTCTCATCAGAAGCTTTAAGCAAACTGTCTGAATCTTAGCACTGAAAATGGGGTGGAAACATTGCTGTACAGTCTCACTCATGATATTTCTGGCACTCTTTAAGTCATTTCATGCCAAATAATTGCAAGAGACCACATTAGATTTCAGAAATACTGTCTCCTGCCAGAAACAGGAAGATAAGTGAACATGATGAAACTCTCACAGGTTAGCAATAATTGCAACAACATATTTTCAAGCCCTCTGTTTGCCAATCTCCCGTTTCCAGTCTTTAATTTTAATTGCTCCATTCACATTGAATTAAATGTGAACTTGTAAAGTTTAACTTGTTATTTATTTTTGAAAGCACTGAACTGTGAAAATCAAGAGACCCAGATTCATATACCAACTGAATCATTAACAATCTGTGTATCTTTGGCAAGTCACCTCTGTTTTCTTATTCTTAGGATCTCAAACTGAGAAAACAGGAGATTGGGTTGTATAATGTTTGAAGTCTCTTCAGGCTCTAAAATTCTAAGTTTTCTTTTTATTTTTTGTTTTGTTTTGTTTTGTTTTGTTTTGTTTTGTTTGAGACAGGGTCTTGTTCTGTCACCCAGTCTACAGTGCAGTGGCGGGATCATGGCTCTCTGCAGTCTCCATCCTCCCACTTCAGCCCCTGAGTAGCTGGAACAGAGGTGTGTGCCAGGATACCATGCCAGGCTAATTTTTTGTTTTTTTGGTGTGGGGACGGAGTCTCGCTCTGTCGCCAGGCTGGTGTGCAGTGGCGAGATCTTGGCTCACTGCAATCTCTACCTCCCGGCTTCAAGCGATTCTCCTGCCTCAGCCTCCCGAGTAGCTGGGACTACAGGCATGAGCCACCATACCCAGCGAATTTGTGGATTTTTAGTAGAGACGGGGTTTCATCATGTTGTCCAGGGTGGTCTCAATCTCCTGACCTCGTGATCTGCCCACCTCGGCCTCCCAAAGTGCTGTGAGTACAGATGTGAGCCACCTTGCCCCGCCGCCGTGCTAACTTCTAAAAATTTGTGTAGAGATGGGGTCTCACTCTGTTGCTCAGGCTGATCTCAACCTCCTGGGCTCAAGCAATCCTCCTGCCTTGGCCTCCCAAAGTGCTAGGATTAAAGGCCTGAACCACCATACTCAGACCAAGATTCTTTTAATTTATCCCCAGACACTGGTGTTCCCAAATTTTCATTCATATCATTGTACTTCTTTATATTTCCTTAGTGTTGAAGACCCTCCACCCTATCCCTGCCTTTTCAAATCATGATGAATTTGCAAGGCTAAGTCTACTTCAGATTTTTAACAGGAAACCTTCCCTTATTGCTCATCTTCTCATTGATTTTCCCCCCCTCTGATCTCTTACATCATTCAATGGGGAGTATAATATAGCCATATTAATATACTATTTTGTCAAATATGTTTTTAATATTCAACTATAGTTATGCATATGGTAGTCTTGTATTTCTAAGCAGATTGACATCTTCTTATAAGAGATATAAGAGCTAACAGCTCTGACATTTAGTAATGTTCCAAGTATTTGTGAACTTTAAAAAAAAATTAAGAAGCACTTCCTTGACTGCTTGCTTACTTGATTTCAGAAGAAAACAAAGTTTGTACAATTAATTACACAAATAGATTTTA
>NW_012105365.1:6169318-6171799 GCF_000951045.1 Mandrillus leucophaeus
TATATTAAGTAAAAATTATATTTGTATTTATGAATAACAGGTAAGGTTTTATATTGATAGATAAATAGATGCAGATATATACATTTTTTCTTAATTATAATAAATGTTATTACTTTAATGATATGCAATTTAGTTTATCTATTCCAGACACAAATGGTTTTGAATTAGCAAGAGATCCAAGAATAATCATAATATTTTAAACATTTCAGTTGAAATTGACAATATATAGGTAACAATCTCTATCACAATATACTTCTACATACTCTTATAGTTAAATTTGTAGAAATGCTTGCTTTTTTTAAGAAACAAAAACTGACACCTGGAGTTTGGTTAAGTCTGTCTAAAATGATATCTATCATATTTCAAGTGGGTAAATTTACTCTAATTTGCTCCTCAATTATATTCAGTTACATTTACTGTATTAAATAGGATTATGAAAACTAATTTGATCATTGCATTTGATAAGTCTTATGTTAATATTCACAAACATCGTATACTTTAGCGAATACTTATGAATCAATATAGAATCTTCTTTTGTGGCAAATTATTTGGAAACCTATTAATAGGAGGTTCTGTGAACAGATGAAATACTGTGAATGTCAGTGTATGTTTTGATACTGTAAATGCTTTGTTGGAAAGGCTTTATGAATGTTTAACTATATTTTAGCTAACATCCTACAGTCCATTTTTTATCAGCAAAATGCCTAAGAGTTTCCACTTGAGTTTCAAGAAATCCAGATGCACCACATTACCGTTTGGCTTCTTCAAACAGTGTGAAAACTTGACCTTGTTTCTCACAAAAGTACTCAGTTTGATGTTAGTGTTAAGTGCTGTAATATCTCTAAGCTTTTAACTTAATTCAACCTGTTCAAAATAGAATATTTTATTTTGCTGTCAAATGAAAATTTAACTCATGATAATACTGGCCAATTTTCAATAAGTAATGGAACCTAACATAAATATACAATCAAGGCCGGGCTCAGTGGCTCACGCGTGTAATCCTAGCAGTTTGGGAGTTTGAGGCGGGTGGATGACCTGAGGTCAGAAGTTCGAGAACAGCCTGGCCAACATGGCAAAACCTCATCTCTGCTCAAAGTACAGAAATTAGCTGAGTGTGGTGGCGGGCACCTGTAATCCCAGCTACTAAGGAGGCTGAGGCAGGAGAATCGCATGAACCTGGGGGCGGAGTTTGCAGTGAGCCGAGACCGCGCCACTTCACTCCAGCCTGGGCAAAAGAGCAAAACAATAGCTAGCATCATGATGCCATTTTACATATATAAAGTCAACCCTTCTGACACACCAACAGAAGTATATGAACTTTCATTTGTTTTTCTGGAAGTGGTAATACACTTGACTCAATCCATCTCGTTTTATTTTCTGGTTTTTCATGTGACTTATGTTTTACATTTGTGTTTTGGTTTTCACAGTTCTCAGATACAGTAAATCACACTGTATTGAAGTCATAAAGTTTGTTTTCAGCTCCCTGGCCTTTACTTTCTGTACATTTCACCTCTCTTGCTTACTCAAACTTTAGGTATTCTCTCAAGAAATGCTCTCAGGGTAATAGCTGATGACCTCATTTACATTTCGGCTAACAAACAAAAACACTTACGTCAACTTCCCCACTGGAATTTATTTTTTGGCAGTTGAAAGGCCTATTCAAGGAGAGGATACACAAAGGCAATTCTGTAATGTCAGGTACAAATAGGACTTGTGTGAGTTCTGCTTGGAAGGAAGGATGAACCTTTCATTACCCTAATATACACAATATGTGGGAAACTTATGTCCAACTTTGCTTGGAACAGATCTAGACCAGGTCTGCCACTCTGGTAAGTTAGGAATATCATCCCATTTCATTCTCAAAACTGTCCCAATTTGATTATTGAATTGTGTGGTTACTTAGCCATATGAAAGGCCTTGTCCACAAAGAGACCCAGATTTTGTCCGTAACAAAGATACTTGGTAAGTGATAACTATGTGTATAAATAGACTAATTGATGTACATATGTTTCAAGTTCTTTTAAACTATTTAATAAACTATAATCATTGATATCATGTTACATTAACTTTTTTGTTTTTTAAGCGTTTACTTATCTTTTATTGTCCTAAGTGCTACAAAGAGTAGAGTCAAAGTGATAGACAGAAAAAGTAGTCAGCATAAATTTTCTGATAACAAATCTAATATCTCATATCTGATTCAAATCTTTGTAGGTGTGATGAGCATAGAGATGATTGTCAAAAATACTGTGTTTGGCTCAAGATCTAAGACCTAAAATTAGCAGGTGTTCCAACAAGACTAAAAATATTTTCTGCTCCAGAAAAATTGATTTATATCACATTCGCCATTATTTAAAAATGCGTTTTTACAAAGCACAGTTGGCAACATATAGACCCAATTAATAAAATCCTTGGAGGAGTGGAATGGCTCAGAAATTCTGTAATGTGATATGCTTTTAAAAATGCTGTTAGGTCGCTGGTTCT
>NW_012105365.1:6172454-6175047 GCF_000951045.1 Mandrillus leucophaeus
ATATATAAATTTTTAGTATTTAAAAAATCTAAATTCCTCTTTAGATATGATGTGCTTTCTTCAATTTAAAATAATCATTTATACTTCTCATCATTCTTACTTTGATCTTTGTCATTTCTGTAGAGTTTATCTGCCTATGCTGGATAGGCTAAGCTGGTATTCAGCATAGTATCTTTCTTTCCCTATACTGGCTGAAAACCTTTGTAAAAATTGCTTTCTCACACTTTTTTGAAATTAGAGAGACTAGAAAACTTAAAATCTACTTTTCCACGTTCCTTAGAACTCAAGTTCTAGATGTGACTTTGGTGCTAGCAATTGCCAAACTCAGTTGAGATTTAGAAGACAGAAGTGTTTCTGCTTTGAACAGTATCCTGGAGATGTGGGTGTTTATTCACAGTTACGTTGGTGGACACAGCATTGCAGTAACTAGTAACCTGCTATTGAGCCAGGCGTAGTAACATAAATTTTATCAACTGAAGCTTCCTGAGCTCTGAAGTGACAATAGCAATAGCAATCCCTTGATCTATCAGTTCCAATCATTCTGCAACTGTAAGAGTGAATCTAATTCCCTGAAATCAATCTTTTCTCTCTTGAAATAACTGAAAAGGTCTCTTTTATTTTCTGATATTGTTCTTTTAGCAATCTATATTGCAAGAGGAAGTCACTTAACTGGTCATTATTTTGAAAGAATTACTAGAATCAACCCTCTTAGTTGTATAGCTATAAATTAAACTGTCACTGATTATCAAATAAGAAAGATGTAACAGAATATTTAGGTAATTAAGACTTTTCCAATACCCAATATTAGCAAACACAAATGCTCTTAGGCTGTGGGTTAAATATTTGAATGATCAAATGTATTTGAGGGAGAGAATATCAAGATTTTATCCTTCTCCCTTTTTAGTTTCATAAACAGCAGAAACTCTGTAATGTGTCCGTATGTTCCCAACTGATAGATGCTTGTAAGAAAGGATGTCAAGGGGCACCCTCACCCAGAGAAAGGGAAACTTACTGAGATGGAATAAAAAGTCTGGAATTAGGATTTAACTTGTCAATAGGAAGGCTCATTCTTAAACAAAGTGGTTGACATTGGATACCTGTACCCCAAATCCAAAATAGTCATTCTAACATGGCCTGCATGTTTTGAGAGCAATGACTAAGAATATAGGGGTAAATTGAGCAGTAGGAGAGTCCACTTCAGCCTCTAAAGGTATTTGACTACAAAGGTTTTTATTTTTTGGCCAATTCCATGAAGATGGAAAGAGAGATACTAATTTTCTGCTAAACTAGTTAGTTCTTGTTGGAACTAGTCTTCCTATGATAATATTTAAACATAAAGTTGTTGGAGAGATTCCTACTGGTGCATTTACCTGGAGAATTAGAATATTCTCTCCCAATCTTCTCCTTCATGCTCTTGTCCCTCAATGATTTACATGATTCAGTTCAATACTTATATTGCTAGCAGCCTAGTTTCAGTCTGTGTGACTTATCTCAAACCACAATAGGAGCCCCATATTGGTCTGCTACCTGCAGTTTCTCCTCATTACCCACACCTATGGCAGATTAATCATCACACTGCTCACAAACATTAGAGGGTTTCTGTCATCTTGGAACATGAACTCTGTCACTCTTTTGAATGTTGGATATATGTGTTTATAAATAAAACATATGCAAGTTAAAATGTGTATGTCAAAAGCAATTTCTCCAAAAGAATAATTGGTAAAAGAATCCATTTCATTTCCAGTATAGTGGAAGCAGTAGCCAGTGATTCGTCTCTATAGTGACATTAATAGAAGCTGAAGCAAAAAGCTCTTCACTCTACAAAGGGAAAAATTTACTATCATACGTGGCATACTCAGGAGATAAAAAGCTGCTGCCCGCTAGTCCCATAGAAGGAAGGTCATCAAGCCAGTCACTCTCCAGTTCCGCAAGCCCTGAGAAAGGTCAGTATTCCAAGTGAAGATCTTTTTTTGTGATTTCCAGACATTGATGCTTATAATAACGAAGGAGTTTCCCTGTCATAAAGGACAACGTCGCACATGGCAAACAGACCAAAATTATAATTGTAGTAGAGATGCACATAGGACATCATAAATGCAATAAAAATGTGGGGAACTCTGTGGGTAAGAAGATTTTATTGCCTGTTCCCATCAGGGACCTGCGACGATGTTTGTTGATGTTAGAGTGCTGTGATGGCACTGTAAGGTGGCACTTCTGACAAAATGTGACACAAGTTATTCTGATAAGTTATGTTTCTATGTTGACTCGAGTTTTAAATAATAAACACACAACAAGGCACACTGACATAGACCAAAATTTCACATCTAATTTTATATATGAGAATGGAAAAGCCTCTCTAATTTCTTTCTTCCTACTCTTTATCCTCAAAGTCTACAAGCTGTTTTCTGTATAGTTAATACATTGAACTGCCTTAGTACATTTGGTCATGATCATACTGAAACATCAAATCCGCATGTATGAGTTCAATCTGAAGACATAATCACCTACTTTATGCCATTATGTGATTCTGTAGAGGCACGATAAATACAAACTTCCTCTACTATCAAAAAGTTTACATTCTAAGTAGAAGAGA
>NW_012105365.1:6175097-6179931 GCF_000951045.1 Mandrillus leucophaeus
TCATTACCCACACCTATGGCAGATTAATCATCACACTGCTCACAAACATTAGAGGGTTTCTGTCATCTTGGAACATGAACTCTGTCACTCTTTTGAATGTTGGATATATGTGTTTATAAATAAAACATATGCAAGTTAAAATGTGTATGTCAAAAGCAATTTCTCCAAAAGAATAATTGGTAAAAGAATCCATTTCATTTCCAGTATAGTGGAAGCAGTAGCCAGTGATTCGTCTCTATAGTGACATTAATAGAAGCTGAAGCAAAAAGCTCTTCACTCTACAAAGGGAAAAATTTACTATCATACGTGGCATACTCAGGAGATAAAAAGCTGCTGCCCGCTAGTCCCATAGAAGGAAGGTCATCAAGCCAGTCACTCTCCAGTTCCGCAAGCCCTGAGAAAGGTCAGTATTCCAAGTGAAGATCTTTTTTTGTGATTTCCAGACATTGATGCTTATAATAACGAAGGAGTTTCCCTGTCATAAAGGACAACGTCGCACATGGCAAACAGACCAAAATTATAATTGTAGTAGAGATGCACATAGGACATCATAAATGCAATAAAAATGTGGGGAACTCTGTGGGTAAGAAGATTTTATTGCCTGTTCCCATCAGGGACCTGCGACGATGTTTGTTGATGTTAGAGTGCTGTGATGGCACTGTAAGGTGGCACTTCTGACAAAATGTGACACAAGTTATTCTGATAAGTTATGTTTCTATGTTGACTCGAGTTTTAAACAATAAACACACAACAAGGCACACTGACATAGACCAAAATTTCACATCTAATTTTATATATGAGAATGGAAAAGCCTCTAATTTCTTTCTTCCTACTCTTTATCCTCAAAGTCTACAAGCTGTTTTCTATATAGTTAATACATTGAACTGCCTTAGTACATTTGGTCATGATCATACTGAAACATCAAATCCGCATGTATGAGTTCAATCTGAAGACATAATCACCTACTTTATGCCATTATGTGATTCTGTAGAGGCACGATAAATACAAACTTCCTCTACTATCAAAAAGTTTACATTCTAAGTAGAAGAGAGAGAAATGTAAGCATACAATTGCAAGACAATATAACACATGCTAATCATGCAAGTTATATTGGGGACAGTAAATTTGGAACTTGGCCAACAATTAGAAAATATTATTTGCTAATAACCTAAACAGCAAAAATATTGATTGCAATTCATCAAGAGGAAGCACGCGTATGTCATAAGAAGATTTGAGACTTTCAAAGAGTCTTGAAGAGAGAAAACCATGCCCTGTTTGACTGCTGTCCAATCACAGCAATTAATTTACTATAGAACAATTACTTACTGCAGAACTATTTCCACACATATCTAAAAATGGACTAGGAAAGAACAGATAATTATTTTCTGAAAAACAAAGTATGAGAGGAAAGAATATGAAGCTGAGAAAAAAGAGGAAAACACAAAATTATCCAAGTTTTATTAAAAATTTTACATTGCAGGATTTGAGATGATTGACAGAAAATAAAATGAAAACTTAGTGAAAAAAAGGGGAATTGGTATGATGCAGTGGCATTTCCCTGATTCACACATATGATGCCCCACAAATGATGTGCTTTAGTCTACTATATGCCAGCTGAGCAGATGCTTCCTGGTGGCCATTTCACTATTTAGAAGGCTTTAATTGTCAAAGTGGTGTTCGGATCTTATTGTTACTGAAGGTTTTTCCTAACAGTGTTCCCATAGCACAGCTGTCAAAAATATAACCATCAAGTTTAAATAATCAGTATGACATTTTACAAATGAATAAAAGCCAAGAAATTCAAAGTTCAGAAAACTTATCCCCAACTAACATTTTTAATTGTCTCAACTTTTTAAAACTGAAAACAAGCCCATGTTACTGGTAAGCTTTTCAAAATGGTCTCAGTGTAGTTTTATGTAACTAATTACCTTTAAAAATGAGTTTTCAGAAAGCTAATAAAAGACATTCATAAGAAAAACTTAAATGAGTCCTGTCAAGTGGTCAAAATCTTGGACCATATATACCTGTCCTTGGTTGTTTTTCTGTTCAACCTTATGAAGTCACTGAAGTGTTCAATTTTCCCATCTGCAAAAAGATGATAAAAATTCATTTACCCCGGGATTCTGATAGAAATCAGTTAATAAATTAGAAAAAGTTACTCTGAAAATTTTTAAATCTCTTCATAAAATCCAATGATCAGTTATGCTTCCAGAACTTTCCTATTTTTTCTCAAGGGCATTTGCACTAAATTAAATATATAGTATGTATAATTAAACTGTTATGTTTCTTCTTATGTACAACCAGATGTGTAAGCAAATGTTTAGAACTAAGGAAGCAAGAGATTTTTACTAATGTGTATTCTTCCAGACCAAAAAAAAAAAAAAAAAAATTCAGCAAAAAAGAAACTATGCAAAATGAAAACTATACTATATAGGATCTGTATTGAGAAAATATCTGTGCATAATAAAAAGAATAATGATCAATTTCCTAATTCTAAAACACACATTTTTAAAGTTAAAAAATGATATAAGTCTCTGGAATTGTGATGTGTTTTATTATTTCTGGGATTTCACAGTTTATTGATAATTTTTGTCTTTTTTGGTATAGGAAAAAGTAAATGATTTATCTTAGATTAGACAAAAATATGCACAGTGTATTTGAACAGCACTGTGCCTTTTTTAAGAATTTAAACTGGGGGCCGGGCATAGTGGCTCATGCCTGTAATCCCAGCACTTTGGGAAGCTGATGCGGGCGGGATTACGAGATCAGGAGTTCGAGACCGTCCTGACCAAAATAGTGAAACCCCGTCTTTACTGAAAATATGAAAAATTAGCTGGGCATGGTTGCAGTTGTCTATAATCCCAGCTACTCGGAAAGCTGAGGCAGGAGAATAGCTTGAACAGGGAGGCAGAGGATGCAGGATGCAATGAGACAAGATCACGTCATTGTACTCCAGTCTGAGCGACGGTGAGAGACTCAGTCTCAAAAAAATAAGATAAAATAAAATAAAAAAAAATTTAAACTGAAATCCTACACAATCAGCAAAATGAATTATTTCCTACATTTTATGAATATAAAAATCTAAGACCAGGATTATAAATCATGCTGCTATAAAGACACATGCACATGTATGTTTACTGCAGCACTATTCACAATAGCAAAGACTTGGAATCAACCCAAATGTCCATCAATGATAGACTGGGTTAAGAAAATGTGGCACAAATATACCACGGAATACTATGCAGCCATAAAAAAGGATGAGTTCATGTCCTTTGTAGGGACATGATGAAGCTAGAAACCATCATTGTGAACAAACTATCACAAGGACAGAAAACCAAACACCGTATATTCTCACTCATAGGTGGGAATTGAACAATGAGAACACTTGGACACAGGAAGTGGAACATCACACACTGGGGCCTGTCATCGGGTGGGGGCAGGGGAGAGGTATAGCATTAGGAGTTATACCTAATGTAAATGACGAGTTAATGGGTGCATCACACTCACATGGCACATGCATATATATGTAACAAACCTGCGCATTGTGCACATGTACCCTAGAACTTAAAGTATTTAAAAAAAAAAAAAAATTCCAAGACCAGACTACAGTAGGAGCAACTGTGTGTTACTTCATGCCTCCAAAAAGAGATGAAAAATGAAATTATACATCAAAAAAATTTAATGAGCAGTGTTTGAGAGATCCTTCAAATCTTGATAATGATGTGACTCCTGTGAGTCATAAGGAGAGAGAGGAATAATAATCGTATTAAACTAGTTTATTACTACACCCATGATGTGCATATCATAAGATTAAGTCTCCAAATGGAGGATTTCCACATCTCGCTGTGGTGGGCCTGCCTTATTTAGTACCTGACATGCTAGGCAATTGACTGAACGCTCTTTCAGAGGTGAAATGTAGTCGTGGCATGACTATGGTGGGCTATCCAAAGGGGCAGGGAATGGAACCCTTGGTTAATTGTGCGTCTTACAGCTGGATATGTGATCTGCGTGTTTTCATGGTAACCATACTGGTGGTGATACAGCATATAAGCGGAGGAATTGTTTCCTTTCTATGATGAAGCCTTTTTTATTTTTTGTCGTAAATAAGAAAGAAATATGTTCTATCAGTAAATTAGACTCTATTTTTATATCACATGTGAGTTTTTGTTGCATACATATTAAAAGTTTAATTTTTTAGAAAACCCAATAGTTCAGTCCTATACAAACCCAACATAAAAAATTGCGTGTGCAAATTTTTTCACACTCAGGTATTTAGTTGTGTATTTATCCATGACCTACAAATCTCTCACCTGTTAATTAACAGCATCGTGAAATGGGATGAACTCCAACTGAGGATTCAGGAGAACTAGCATTTGTCATTTTTCTGCCTTTAAACATTCTCTTCTCCCTCTCTCCCCCTACCATGACCTTTGGCAAATTATTTAACCTCCTCCCATCACAAATTCCCTATAAACAAAATAAAGGCATTTGAAGTACTTATCCAAGCTCAACCAATTGACTAATGAATTTAGAGGTAATTCTAGGTCGACATTAACAATGCTAGTAGAATACTGAATTCTGCAGAAGCTGGAAAAAAACCCTGCATGTTGAGTACAATGTACACTACGTGGGTGATGGGTTCATTAAAATCTCAGACTTTGCCACTATACAATTCATCCATGTAACCACAAACCACTTGTACTTCAGAAGCTTTTGAAATAAAAAAAAATTTAAAAAAAGGAAAAAAAGCAAAGGAAAAACAAAAAGAAAATGAAGAATTTGGACAAGGTTAAGGAAACACACTAGGCTGATTCTATCATTTTCAATCCAAGCC
>NW_012105365.1:6180551-6209028 GCF_000951045.1 Mandrillus leucophaeus
TAATAATATTTATTTAATTTAGTTAAATGCTTTCTCTGTATCCATAGAGAAGATCATACAATTTATATTTTTAATTCTGTTTATAGGTTGTATCATATTGATTGATTTGCATAGGTTGAACTACTCTTATATCCCAGGAATAAATCCCATTTGATGATGGTGCATGATCCTTTTAATGAACTCTTAAATTTAGTTTGCTAGTACTTTCTTAAGATTTTTACATCTCTGTTCATCAGAGATATTGGTCTGTAATTTGTTTTTCTTTAGTGTCGTTGTCTGGCTTTGATATCAAGGTAATGCTGCCCTTATAAAATAAATTTGGAAATGTTATGAACTTTTCAATTTTTTAGAAGAGTTAGAGAATAAATATCAATAATTCTTTAACTATTTGGTAGAATTCAACAGTGAAGCCTTCTGGTCCTGTGCTTTTCTTTGCTGGAAAATTTTTGATTACCGATTCAATGTTCTTACTTGTTACTGGTCTGTTCGGATTTTCAATTTCTTCATGACAGTCTTGTTATAGGAAAGGGGTCCCGATCCAGACCCCAAGAGAGGGTTCTTGGATCTCATGCAAGAAAAAATTCAGAGTGAGTTCCCAGTGCAAAACAAAAGCAAGTTTATTAGGAAAGAAAAGTAGTCAAAGTACAGCTAATCCACATACAGAGTGGGACGTTCCCAAAAGTAAAAGGAGGAAGGCGTCCGGCACACGATACTCGTTTATGTAGGATTAAAAAAAAAAGATTACGGGGAGATATGCTCTGCTACAGGGATTTGTGATAAAGGATTAATTTTCTTAATGATTATATTTTGCAAGAATCAATTTTATCTTTAAAGCAAAATTAGGAATGCTTCTGTTCTCAAGATACCGGATATAAGGACACTCCCAAGTCTGGGTCTGTTTAGCAAACATTATCAATCTGTTCCCTTAACTGTAAACATCTAGAGGCTAGGGATACCTAACTTTCTGGGAATGCAGCCCAGGAAATCCCAGCATCACTTTTCTAGCCCTCACTCAAGATGGAGTCACTCTGGCTGGAACGTATCTGACAGTCTTGGTAGATTGTGTTATCTCTAGGAATTTGCCCATTTACTCTAGTTTATCTAATTTGTTAACATGTTATTATTCAAAGTAGCCTCTTATGATCCTTTGTACTTCTGTGGTATAAGTTGTAATGTTCCTCTTTTTTATTTCTGATTGTATTTATTTGGAGCTCCTCTTCCTTTTTTTCTTAACCTAGCAGGAAGTTTGTCTATTTTGTTTACTTTTTCAAAAAAATCAACTCTTCATTTCATTGACCTACTACTGTTCTAGTCGTATTTCATTTATTTCTGCTCTGATCTTTATTATTTTCCTTTTCCTGCTAACTTTAGACTTAGTTGATATATTTTTCTTAATTCCTAGAGATATAAAGTTAGGTTGTTTATTTGAGATTTCTCTTTTTCTTAAGGTAGCCATTTATTGCTGTAAACTTCTGTTTTAGAAATGCTTTTCCTGCATCCCATATATTTGATATGTTGTGTTTTCATTTTTGTTTCTCTTAAGATAATTTTCTCATTTCCATTTTGATTTATTCTTTGACCTACTGATTTTTTAGGAGTGTGTGGATTAACTTTCACATATTTGTGAATTTTCCACTTTTCCTCCTGTTATTGATTTCTAGTTGTATACTATAGAGTTGGAAAAGATACGTGATGTGATTTCAATCTCCTTAAATTTGTAAGTCTTATTTTGTGACCTAACATATGATATATCATAGAGAATGTTCCATGTGCACTTGGGAATAATGCACACTCTGTTGCTATTGTTCTGTATTTGTCTTTTTAGGTCCTTTTGGTTGGAAGTGTAGTTCAAGTCTGATATCGGGAGCTCTTTCTATTGAGTACTATGTCACTTTTACATTACCCACCTTTTGGGGGTAATCATTTCCTTACTTTCTGTTCTCGACCCACCTTGTCTGTTTCCTGCTCAGATCTTCTATGTTCTAGACCCATCTTGTATATTTCCTGCTCAAACTTAATATCAAGCATTTCCCTAAGGAACTTGGGCCTTTTATTACATAATTGTATTACAAATGAACCTCTGATTGCTAGTGGTAATCTTTGCTACATTTGTGAAATTGCTTCTTGGCCCTCTAACTGGACAAAGAAAAGAGATATATTTGTATATACTAACCTCTGTACATATACATATGTATAAATATTATCATAGCTGTTAATATGTCTCTATATTCAACTAAACCTGAGTATACACTGATGTTACCAACTTTAATCCATTACCAAATGAGTTTTTTCTGCTTCTTCCCTTTCCTTATCTGAAAGCCTCACTCCAACAGGGAGAAACCAGGCTACTACCACCCAACTCCATTTACTAAATTATTCAATTACCATACACATGTATACTTGTTTCCAAATTGTTAAATATGCTCCATGGAAAATAATTTTGTTAACTAGAATTTAATGTGTGTGTACAGTGTATTGTTATTGCTTTTGCCTTTGGTCTTAAACATTACACTCATTTTCAAAGTTATTTAGGTGAGACCCTTTACCCCAACCCCTTTCAGTTAGCTTGCTCCATTGAGGCATTGAAAGAAAGATATATCAATTTTCAAACCAGGATACCAAATACTCAAGCTTTTAAAGAGATATAATAAGAAAAACAAAAGCAAAATACATGAGAAGATAAGAAATGTTGAATAGATTTGTAAAACTGTGAGAGTATAGTAAACACATTTCTATAGAGTATCGTAATACTCATCTTTATTTTATAGATTTGAAACACCTTTTATATATTAAAGTTTTAGTAGTTTGTTCTGTAAATATTTTTATATTACAGGTATTTTCTCAACATTTTACACTTATCTTTTTACATGCAATCATTTATATCTTTGTAATGTTACATTTGACAATTGTTTCTTAAGGTTATCTGAATTTTTTGTTAGGCTTACAAAGGCTTTTTCCATCTCCAAAATAATAATTTTCTATTATTTTGATGGTTTTAATGTTTACATTTAGAGCTTTAGTCCATTGGTGAAGTTGGTAACATCTATTCCTATTTTCAAATCATTTTTTATGAAATAAATAATGTATTAAGTCAAGACCTTTGAAAACTGAGTTTAAACAATCTTATAATTAAGTTCTGTTTCCAAATGTGCTTTTATTAGGATTTTGTAGAGACAGTGTCAGAGGTTAGCACAGATTTCATTTTTCAATGAAAGTCTTCATTTTCATTTTTCATGTAGAAAATATTGAGTTGTTTCCTGTTTCTATTTTTTAAAATAAACATTATATTTGTTATCGGAGTAATTTTTGTAATCATAAAATGAACAACCAGAAAGCAAAACATAACAACAAGATGTAAGAAGGGATCAGATAATTGTAGCAACAATGTCTTTTTAAATTATGCATCCTAGACATCAAACATCTGGAATTACCAGAAATGAAGTTCACATTTTCCCTTCTCCAATCTGTAAAGTGCATGTATTCACAGGCTACAGAGTTTTTATATACTTCATTTCTTTTGCTTCAAAGACAATTATTTTTGAAGTTATTTCAAAGTTAATTATTTTATAATTGTGTATTATTTTAAATGTTATTTAGTAAGTGTGTTACTTAAAAAGTGGATTGTTATTTAAAATATAACTTTCAGCTTATAACATCCATAAATATTTATAGACATCATATCCATAAAAAACATTTATAGACAATACTAATTTAAATCCTGCTTCATTTAAAACATAGTCTCATGTGTGTTTATGTTGATTTAATAATGAACCTAACATAAGTATTAATAATAATGATAGTACTAGTTATGAATACATATAGTTTTATCATACTGTGCTCAAAAAGGTGTTTATAGTTATAAGAATGCATATGATACAATAAGTCAATAAGTGAATTGTTAATATAAAAAAGGAAATACAAAATAAAAATAAAGTAAATAAATAAATAAAATAAAATAAAACATTAAAAAATAAAGGAAATAAATTGAAGACAGAGATGAATTCAGTTATTTTAAAAATGCAAAAATCAGCCTCACTAGAGACGTTAATATTATTTAATGTCATAATTGTTTGGGGGTAAATCAAACTAATCTGGTGCTAAGTGATATTTATTTCTCTACTGTATCAATATGGAGCATGATTAGACTTCAAACAGAGATTGACTAAACTGGGTAAAGTATACTGGTAGAGGATCTGGGTTCAGAAATAAAATAAAGCCAGACAAAGTATATAATCATAGCTATCATTCAAAAGTTAGAAAGCAGTTCCTATCAAAAGAGAGAGTCCTTTATTTAGGTTCTACAAATAACTCAAGTAAGTATCTGGAGAAGCTAAACTAATCAAATCTGAAAGCTAACATTTTGATCTCAATCTCTGAATTGAGGTCGACACAGCCTTTAAATGGGCCTTTCAGTCTAGCAGATGTGCTATTTTTAAGGCAGTTTTTTCACTTTTTTATACCTATAAAGAAGGAATAATAGTATTTTCTGTATTTTGAAGCTGTTGTGTTATATAAAATAATGCATCTGAAAGCTACTTACATCTTATTTCCTAACTTATTAATGATTTACTTGGAAATATTGGGTGTTAAAAAGTTCAGTCCTCATGTATCCAAAATGAGATTCACAAATATTAAAGGTATATAGTTATGTCTACCATATTCTGTGGGCTTGGGTTAGATTGAACCTCAGGCTGAAATAAAGAGGACTCCAGCTGAAATAAAGAAAAGCATTTCACAGACCACACCTCATCTCTTATTATAAAATAAACAACTTTTCTGGAATAACTATCCACAATAGTTAGTCTCTATTGACTTCATAATTATCAGAAAATATTGAGGGGTCCCACATACCACCAGAATACTCACACGATTCCAACAATAATTTTAGTGGGAGAGAAAGACGGTAAATGATTCTTTTGGAGTCAGGCTTGCATATTTATGATGTCAGAGCTAGGGAGTATAATCTTTCTATTGAGTTTCTGCTACTGATTCTTAAGATATCCACTGTACTTCATTTCTCTACAAAGTTGAGAAACAGTCTTGCCAGAAGGGACCTTCCCTTACATTTATCTCCTGCCTTCTATCCATCATTTGTTTTCGTTTTTTACTCAAAATGTACTGATTGTACATGCCATAACCTTAAGACATAAATCCCTTCCTACAAGGACTAGGATTTAGTTCTAGTTCAAAAACTCAACTCTGTTAATTGTACATTGAATAATTAGTGCTCTGGAAAAAGTTTAAATATATCTATAAATAATATTAAATACATTAAAATTATATGTTACATGTGTGGATATATAAATATATATAAAATTATATAACATTTTAACCATGTACCAAACATTTCTATTCCTAGACTTATATTCACCCCCTGATGAAAGCATGTTTCTTAATTCTCTAGTAGTCAGAATTATTTCCCTGGTAGGTATATATATATATTGCATCATTATTCGTTGTCTTTTGTCGCTTTCTACTTTAACTAAAAATGCCTAAGCATCTCTTTATGTTTAATAAGCATGTGATTCAATGACTTCATCTATTAAATTGAGACCACCTTGTCAAGGCTTAATAAAATATGAGTAAAATGTATAGCAAAGTGCTTTCTAAATATGAGATTATAAATAATAAATAGGGTCTATCCATGGAAGACAGTGAGAAAACAGTGTCTTCTAAAAGTCCTATATTGTTAAACTATTGTCTGATATACAATGAGGAAAGAGAAAAGAAATATTGTTACTTCTATTTTTACTCTGTTTCATACCAATTTGCTCCATTCCATAAACTTCTCATGATATTTCTATATAATTAAACTTAAGGGCATAATTCCAATAACATTAAAGCACATCTAGAAATTCAGTTGCTAGACAATGCTTTTACTTGATTATAACAGATGTCAAGTAGCCTAATGGAAAAGAAACTTTGACTGACCTTCTAACGTCATGGAGCTAAAAAATTATCATCATGCTGATATTTCTTTCAGTTAAATGTGTATGCCTCAGATAGGCACGGTCTGAAAACATTGAGGAGAATGAAACTCAAGGAATAAAGCTCTGTGGACACTGAAACAAACCATTTTTATTGCCAAAGGAAGATAGAAATGAACCATAATATTAGACAGCCCAAAACTGAAAATGCCCACTGGTCCATTTTATTCCTTCAGTGCTTGTTTCTGCACATGAAACATTACTCCCCAAAGAATACTACCAAATGCTTTCTTCTCCTGTTAAATGATTCAAATGATGGCCTTTCCACAATGGCTTTCATTTCTACAGTGTGAAAGCCCCAACTTTAGTGTTTTTTAACCACTGAATTTTCTTTTTATTTTGTTTCTATATATCTAAAACCAGGTTAATTCACTTGCGGGTATGCACTGGCCTATAAGTTAGTATGTCTTGCACTTTGCATACCACTAGGACCAGAGTTATTTACCATGAGAGCTGGAATCTATTACCATATTTTTTTTCTATATCCTATCAGAACTTACCCATAGAGGAGCACATATTCACTCTCAGAATTGCTACTCTAAGGAAACAAAGGTAGTATTTGTCTCTTTCTCTTTCCTCATCATATAGTAATATAGAATTTCCTGATTCTTTTAAATACCAAAGGTATCTAAAACCAGAAAATTACTCATTATAGTGACTTGCTAGAATGTCTGAAACCCTCAGTGTTAATTCTGTCTTTGGATTAGTGGAGACAAAAAATTTTCTGTTGAAATTTGTTAGGTGGAAGGATACAAAATTTTAAGGGTTACCACTTATAAAACCTTAACACAAATAGAATAGTATGATTAGCTAACAAAGAGTGGGACCCTGAGGCATTAGTTCGAGGACCAGGTGGAAAGAGTTTTGAAAGAGTGAACATGAAGGAGAATATCAAGAGTTGGAAAGAAATGGAAAACACATTTTCCAAATGGCATGCCCTTTATGTAATATTGTGCTGTGCAAAATTTTAAAGGTTTGGACTAAGATGTTGTTTTATATGCATACATACACTTACTTGATAATATTTGCATTTATGGTATTAATAAATGAAGATTAAAGAAAATTATGGCCTTCATGTGTGCCTATGGGGAGCCTTGATAGACTTCCCAATAATTACCATCTTTCTGATTAGAGAAGGGAAGTGGAATTTAAAGCAGAACACCAGAGTTTTAATTAAATGTACAAGAGAAAGTTGATACTAATGCACACAAGAGAAAATTACTGAAGCATATCCAATTTGACCAGAAGTCAAGAATTTTCAGCAAAAAGGAAACCTCATAATCATAAGATCTTGTTAATACCAACACACTCATCTTATTCATCTGATAGCTGTAATTTCAAATTTTAATGAGAAGCATCCAAAACCAACATAACTCAAACAATGTTTTCATGGAGCTATTGAATTGCACCCTACCCTCACAAAGTTTTTGACACATATCCAGGATTTATATTACAAGTACATTAACTATAAAAAGGTATTGTTCAAAGCAAAAAGACTGGAAAAAGAAGAAGGAGAAAGGGTGGTAATGGGATTTGGGAATCAAATGAATTGATTTTTTTCAAATTGGCCTAGCTAGGTATATGGCTATTAATTTTCTCAGTAGTTGTTTCTACATAGTAAACTATATGTTTCTTTTGATCTAAAATAAGTAAATAATTTATTAAGTTCTCTATAATTTTAATAGCACTGTGGGTTTTTAAAATAAATTATCAGGTTGAATGAACAATCCACATTTATTAGCAGCTCTTCATATTATTTCATGGTAAATACTTCACAATGATTATATGCTCTGAGAGACAGAGAGAGAGAAAGAGTTGAGTTACTAAATAATACATGATATGACTAATAAACATTATAGCCAGCATTCATTCATTTGTTAAACACCAATTGCCTGATTCTTTTGTTTCATACACTGAGTGATCAGGAAGGCAGAAAAAAATTAAAATCCTCCTCTTTCAAAGTTTCTCCTTTTAAGTTATAGGTCAAGTAAGAAATTGAAGAACTGGGTTAGCACTAAGCACGTAGGAAGAAGTACTAAGTAAAGACATGCACCCATTCTGGGGCAGGAAATTGCCTAAATCAGAATCTTCAGGTATATACCCATGATGTTCTAAAATCTTAGAGCAAATAATCTTTTTTAAAAAAGTCTTTCATCTGTGTTAAAACTCTCTACAGAGCTATTACAGAAGCATGATTATATAGAAAGTTAGAGTTTTAAGCCAAAAATAGTAGGAAAAAATGTATCATACAACCGTGTCAGGCAGGTAATTAAGTTAAAAACACATTTTCATTATTTTCCTGGATTTGGTAATGTGTGTAGTATAAACATTATACTTGGTTGGTAAAACACTATTTTTATTAGTTTATGTGTAACCCTTTAAAAAATTATTTTAGTACGAATAGATGTCTGCCTAAATAGTATACTCTTTGGTGTTCCTTGCATTTAACTTTTTACTTTATTTGTTTATTTTACTGAAATAATTTTACTAGGATAGAAAACGCATCATTTAACTCAAAATTGGAAAAGACACCCGCTCACCCCCCTACACACACCCACACATATAATCAGTAATTCACATCTCCTATTCCTTCTTTCTCTTCCTTTCTTCCCAGCTCTTCTACTGCACAGACAATCACTATTCTGAATTGTGTTATTATTGCCAAGTTTTAAAATGAGTTTTATCACATATACAAATATATTCGAGTCACATATTGTATCTTGTTGCTTTTTCAATCTTGTACATTTCAAAAACAAGACAAAACAAAACTCAGCTGTTTCCAAAATCAAGTACGTACTACTTAAATCATTTTTAAGTGCTCATTGTCTAATTAAGTCTGTTTGAATTGCTTTGGACACCTCCTCTAGCATGGTAAGTGTAAGTTCATCTCTTTCTAAAACTAGTACAAACACAACAGTTTGTGGGGACACCAAATTGGAGTACCATTGAAAAAAAAGAAAGCCACGTCATTCAAGAGGAATTTTTATTTCTCTAATTTTTTTCATAATCTATTCTTACAATTATTCTATTGTTGTAGCTGTCATCTAAAAAGTATGTCAGAATGACCTGGAGGAATTTTCAAGATACAGGTACAATTTTGAGCCCTACAACCAACACCATGTGGGGAAGATGCCTTAGCTTCTTGGACATTAAAAAGGTACTAGATGATTCTTAATCACTTCATATATTCCCATGCCCAAATATGGGATTAAAAAAACAACAAACAACTTCTAAGGTGGTAAGCTGGTTAAGTTCATCTGAGCATGTCTACCATTTGAGGATCTGCTACTATGTGAAAGACGATACCTTAAGCCATAGTATAGTATAGTAGTTAGGACTACAGATGCTGGAATCAAGCTGCCTGGATTCAAATTTTCACTATACGAGCTTGGGCAAATCTCTGATCCTCTCTATGCATCAGTTTTATTTATTTAATAGAGTTAATATAATTATTGAATCTTCCTTATGAGCTTACAGAAATTAATAATTAAATTAGACAAAAGTGTTTGAAAAGTTCCTGGTAAATGGTAGTTGTTATTTTTTATTAGAATTAAGTGCTATCTTTTGTAATGGTTTTAAAGATTTGTTAGCTCAAATTATCACAGATGTAAGTTTGATTTTGTTACTTACGTGATCTAAATCATAACATAACCAAAATAAATATAAATTAATTATTATTTATAAATTGAGGCAGATTCAGTTTTGTGAGGCCTGGAACATATATATTTTGTGGGATTCTGTTTAAAAATAAAACATTATGAATGGAGTTACTGCATGAAAATGAAAATTTATATAAAATGGGAAACTAAATTACAAAAAAGTATTACAACAAACCGACATATACTACGTACATTACAAAATCCAGAAAAAAATAAAAATGTGTTTTTAACTTAATTATCAGTCTGATACAATCGTATGATACATTTTATCTTACTATTTTTATTGTAAACATCATTACCCTTTTATATAATAGTGTTTTGTATTAGCTCTATAGAGAAATAGTTGAAGTTTTCTTTTAGCACAGATAAAAGAAATGTTTATAAACGATTATTTAGCTCTAGGATTTTAGGGTCAAGTGTATATCTGTAGAGGAGAAATTTGTTCTGACCTAAGTGTCAGCCAATGGAAAGACTTTTACAGAGATCAATAAGTAGCTTAATACATTTCATGACAAAAGACAAGTCTTTCATACTGCACTGCAATATGCTCTTTGGCTTTGTATCTCCCTGCCACAATGCGGAACAAGTTGGCACAGCACCTCTAGAAACCTTTGCTAGGAGGAAACCATGAGCAGTAAGTTAACTATGCACAGAAGTGACTACAAATGCAAACAAAAAAGATATTGCACTAAACTCGGACAAGATATGTCTCAAACATGCCCTTAGGTAGATTCCAGAAATGCCCGTGGCTACTTCAAAGCCACTTGACATTGAAGTTGGAGTAAAGAGACAATAATCTCAAGTGATTTTTGTTGAAATAACTTACTTTGGCACATTGTATTGAAAATACAAGAACATGAGAATACATTTCTAGATCCTCTGCAAGGGCCCTGGAAGGAGCTCATGCAAGTAAAAAGGCATGGAGTTTAAATCATAATCTTATACAGGTGAAACAGCTTTAAAAATCGGTACTAATATGGCATTAACCGCTGCAAAACATAATATTAGTTGTAAATGTAAGAAAAAATATAAGCTTCCTTAGAAGATAACTAAGCAGACTTTTCTTTCAATTTTACCTGGTGTTTTGGAGGAAAGTATGTTATTTAATAGATAAGAAATATGCGTGCTATTTATGTTTTGGTATGTAAAAGTACACTAAGAAATTCTCACGTAGAATTATGTTTTTTCCAGGATACACATCATAAAAACTTTTATGTAAGTCTCATGCTTGCGGTATGTTGCTTTGGTCTGCTCCCTCCGAAATCAAGTGCCATGAATTTATTTTCCTCTTAAAAAGAATCAGTAGGTTATATATTTAAAATATTTATGATGGTTTAACAATAAAGAAAGGCTTTTCATGTTAAGATTTGTTTTTCGTGTCAATAAAATAGAAATCAGTCCAGTAATATTAATACAATATTAAATTTGAAAATACACCAAATTATTTTCAAAATAATTGTTATAAAAAATTATATCATTTTGTTTGGGAACACTTTATTCAAGAAATTTGATTTCATACTACTTCTGATTAAATACATTGACTTCAGATTATTGAACATGATTTCAAAAAACAGTGGCACAATAATAATTCAGGGTTTTCCCATGGTAATAAAATTTTGGAAACAGGATTGCTATTGTCTCATGCAGAAATGTCTTCTCCGAAAACAATTAGCAATTCTCTCGTGCAGAAATGTTCTCCCAAAATGAACTGAACACACTCATTGAATGATACATTTTTTCATACATTTCTTTGTAAGAAATGAATATATTATTCCAATAATAGTATCACTAATTTATTTATATATATTTGAAAACTGTAAGATTTAAAACTTAGGATAAAGTAAACATAATTATTTTGAGTGCTAGCATTAATTTCAAGTGCTTGATTAACTATTGCTTTTAAAAGCCAGGTGTAGACCATTTTGCATTTTATAAGAGCTAAAAGTATAGAAAAAGCCAGAAGCTATAATTTACTAGCCAATAGGCCAAACACTGTATATGGTAGTGAGGATTAATTTTCAAGACCCTGCATTATGCTGTTTTCTGCTATCAGTAAACCCACTGTTTTATCACAGACATGTTAAGAAAAATTTTCCCCAAATAATTAATTTTCTCTTTATGTTCTGAACAAAAATCACTTCCAGGAAAAAAAAAAAAAAAAATGTGCTTAAAGCTGCCTGAGGAAAGTTTTCAATAGCCATTTGGTCTTTTTATAGGATAAAATTCCTTTTGGCATTTCAAAACACTCTTCTCTCTTTGAAACCAACATAAAATCTGATTATTGTAATAGGACTACCATGTGCTCTTCTCTATCAAAATCTGATTACTGTAATAGGACTACCATGTGCTCTTCTCCATCTATAAATTCCTGCAGTCTCATGTACTGAAGAACCATCTGGATCAGCATCACAAAATGGAGAACAGATGGACAAGAGACATGCAGCATAATTAAGGCAACTACAGAGAACAAGACACATTATCATTCAAAATCAAGCTAAATATTTATTATACATCTTCCTCTACATTATAGAAAAAGGTAATGACGTTTACAACAAAAATAGTAGGACAAAATGTATCACACAATTGTGTCAGGCTGATAATTAAGTTAAAAACACATTTTTATTATTTTTCTGGATTTTGTAACGCATGTAGTATATGTCAGTTTGTTACTTTAATATTTTGGAAAGTAAAAGCTTTCAATAAAAATTTCCATAAACACACTCTCCTTCCACTGGAAAGTGTCATTTGATATTATTATTATAGTTTACCAGTGAAATGGATTATCTCTTGAAGATATAAAAATCACTTAAAGGCATGCACACAATGTATGAAATATGTATAAAGCTACTGTATGAAGCAGGCCATCAGGAGCTAGGTGGATATTAAAGGTGCACTCATTACAGGCCATAGAGTAGGAATGTTAATGGAAAGTGGCTGTTATAAAACATGGGCTGGTGACAACAGGAAAAGGACAAGGGAAAATAAATAAAGGACTTTATTTATTTATTTATTTATTTATTTATTTATTTATTTATTTATGGGATTTCAGCAAAAAATGCCTGAGATCCCAAACTTAATTGGTTGTCTCAGGCTTCTAAAGTGCAGAAGAAGGTTGAGAAAAGGGAGAAACAGGTCACACAAATTAGGTGACTCCTTCCGGAGCTCAGCATTATGTGGAAACATCTAATTGAATAATTCACTTTGTCGGATTACAAATAATTAGACAATTTTTATCCACAGTGTCTCATCATGTAATTATAAGCACCTTCTTTTAAAGAAATTACATATTTCAATTTCATAAGGTATGAAATGCCATAGTTGTAAACAACATGAAACAAAAATTCTCAGACAGGGCCATCAATCACCTTGATTGTAATGTTTGATATGTTTACAAGGCAAGAAGAATTATTTTTATTTTTAAGTAACCAGGATGTTTCCAATATCACATCACATCATTGCATATTCTTTCTATAAGCAAATTTTGTCATTTTTAGAGAATTATTATAATACCATGACATGGCAATAATAATTTGCCTTGTAGATGCTTTTGATACGTTAAACTTCTTAGAAGACATCAGTTTCTCTCTTTTAAATATTAACCCAAGAACCTGAATTCTACTTTTTAGCTATTTTCCTTATAGGTAAACATGGTAAAGGCTTTAAAGCTACATTATTGAATGTAACAACAACAACAAAAAAACACTTTATGTAGGTACTAAAATGCATAATTTTATAAATATTTCATAATGACAATTACATAAAAGTAACTAAATTTTACAAAGTTGCCCTAAGTGTTTTACACATACATTCTCAATTCAACGAAATGCCTCTGTGAGGTAGTAATAGATTTTTAATCTCCTTTTTACACATATGAAAACTGAGCTTGAAGTCAAGTCACACCACTAGTATGTGGGGGAACCCTGAGTTTGAGCTCAGGCAATCGATTTTTAGTAGTGTTGTGCTCTTGACCACCCTATTATTCTGCCTTGCTATGATTTTGTGAGTATATTATGTGCCATGAAGCTTTTTGCAGTTTCTTGCATGCATTAATTCAAACATTCTTTTCTCAACCTTTTTAAATAGGCACCATTATTACATTGATTTTACATATGAGGAAACTGAGGCCCCGAAAGTTGCATAATTTGTCCAATTCTGCTTCTTAGAAAAGAGGAAACATCTAAGACTTCTACAGATAGAAGAAAACTTAGCTGCCTAGCCTACATGTCTAAGTCTAGATGTTTCAAAGCTGGATCCAATGCTGGTTGAATGCAGCATTAAAAGGTGAAGACAGATTGTCTGATTTCGATATAGGGCTTTCTCAATTCTTATTCAATACAGAACACATATCAACTAAGCTAAATCCACCACAAAGAATGCTGTTTGCCTCATTTTCTTAATTTCCACAATGAAACCTTCTATTTCAATTGTGAACTACAGCCCAATTGGCTAGAGATCAATTTGCAAAAATAACTGAACTATTTTACGTATTTACGAGAATTTGGTCCCTTAAAATCTAAAAAAGTATTAGTTTTTTCATATAGTTGAGTTAAGTAAGGTAATAATGTATGCAATAACAAATATATACGCTTTTTCCTGCTATTAAGTTACATTCAACCTTTTCTCACTAAGAATTGCTGACATCTTTATGCATCTGTTGGATGTAGAGTATATGGTCTGATTTATTCTCTCTGCCCATTCTTCCCCTATATCTCACATTGCTCACACATCCTCTGTTCTACTTTGGAATGCTCATTTCCTTCTAACATTTTTTTTATTACTAGTTGGATGTAAAGAGATGCTATGATTTGCAATTGTTCAAGTTTTAAACTTTAGATACAGGTTTCATAGAGTGATTAATTAAATATAAATTTTATTTAAAACGCATTGTTTTCTTTCAATTCAGCAAGAACCTTCCTCCAAAATGTCTCTTCATGCAGTGGCATGCTTTTCCATTTGTTCCACTTCCCTGTGCAATCTAGGATCTGTCCTTAGTACGGTTGTACTGGCTTTACTGGGAGACATTGATTTCCAGGTTGTATCAGCTATAAGAGAAAGGCAGCTGACATGAACGCCCATAGCACAGTTGGCTAGAATACATAGATTCAGGCAGTATTTAGACAGGGAATGCTATTTTCTTTACAACTGGAGATGTGTAATAAAAATAAATAAATTACTAACTATAAAATGTACCGTAAAACATTTTCAACTAATTAAACACTGCCAAATATAACATAAACACCCATACCGATAGATGAGATATTCACTTAATGAGTATGGAACTAATAATTATGTCAATATAACATTCAATCAAAAGTCAACTTTTACTCACATTCTGTTAGCAGTCACTTTAAGTGCTAAATATATCCCAAGACTCAGCGTGAAGGACCTGACAGTAGCTTGACCTGGCGTTTTATATTTGGTAACCCCAGGATGTACAAGGATTTCTCAAATCAAATAATCTTCAGAAAAAGTGTAAAACCCCGTAGGATACACTCTACTGCAAAGTTTGTAAAACAAATTTACCATGTGCTCTAAGTAGTCAATTCACATAACTTGTAAACCAAACAAATTATGGAAGCTTTAGTTTTTACAAAATAATCTTACCCTAAGACCAAATATAGTCTACATATAAAAATGCAAAATCATGCGTGTGCAGAAGGTTACTACAAATGATAGTGTTGTGTTGTGAGCCTCTACCATTTGTTTCTATTAACCTTTTGTCTTCCCTTTATTTTGCTCCAATTATTCCCTGAGGTTGGTTTCAGTTGGAGGTTAAGACAGAAGACCTCTAAGATGGAATTAAAATGGAAGCTATTTCCTTAGTTATAGGAATACAGAATCATTTTATAACAATATTTTAATTGTGATGAAATGCCTAGGGAAAAAAAAAAAAAAAAAGAGTCGCATTACTTGATACATGGGCGCTTACCAGTAGTTTCCTCTTCATCTTTACCAATGTCATGTATTAAATTCTAAATAAAATGGACATAAAGATATTTCCTTTGTTTTTACTGCTAGAAGACATGGCTTAGTGTTCTTCTCAATGCCTAGAATTTTTTTTAACACGAGTTTCTTTTTTTCCCTTCGTTTTCTCTTTATTACTTGAATTTTTATCCTGTACTATTAATTTAGACCTAGTGAATACATGCGTATCTGTGTATATGTGCATGTTTGCACGTGTGTGGAAAGAGAGAGACAGAGAAAGAAAGCTATTTATTTATTTATTTATTTATTTATTTATTTTTGAGACGGAGTCTCGCTCTGTCGCCTGGAGTGTCTCTGGCTGGACGGCAGTGGCGTGATCTCCACTCACTGCAAGCTCCACCTCCCGGGTTCACGCCATTCTCCTGCCTCAGCCTCCTGACTAGCTGGTACCACCGGCGCCTCCCACCACGCCGGGCTAATTTTTCTGTATTTTTAGTAGAGACGGGGTTTCACGGTATTAGCCAGGATGGTCTTGATCACCTGACCTCGTGATCCACCCGTCTCGGCCTCCCAAAGTGCTGGGATTACAGGCGTGAGCCATCGCGCCCGGCCAAGAAAACTATTTTAAAAGCTCTTTTGGGAAATCTTGTGCATGCTGGTTTAAGAGCTGCTGATCTAGATTGCCAATCTAGTATTCTGTTTACCTTACAATGAAATGGTGTGACTCAACGTAGTTACATTTAATAAACCGGTTTTGAGTGTCTGCAATAGGTCATGGATTCTGCAATGCTCTATGTACGTGTATATGAGTAAGGGATGATCTCTGTCTTCAAGGAACTCACATTTAATATTTCATCTTAAATTATTATGTATTATCACATTGACATTTGCAGACTAAGCGTTATGTATTGCATGCTTTCCACCCTCATAAGAGAGCCATCATTGAGAAGAAATCTCTAAACCATTCTTTTGTGATCTCATACACGTTTCAAGATTTTGAAACAAGTACGTCAACAGTTCATTTTGACATGTTTTCTATGAATTTCAGATATACAATTCTGTTTTATGCATTTAGTCCCTGTTTATCGTATCTTTATAGCATATGAGGTTTGAGAGGGTGAGATCAGGATAATCTCTCCAGTGCCCAGAGATACCACAACTGGTTTATTTCAAATCCTAGTTCAGAAAAGTGGGTTACAGAAATACTCTAGTCTTAAAATTTCAGGGCAAATGTTATTAGAAAACATCATAGCTTCTAATGGATAAAATTGATTTTGATATGCAGACAGCTATGTCAATATGTCTGATATAATGTCAAAACAGCATCAAAAAGTTTACACTGCATTTCCCAATCTTATAATTCATAAGAATCCTGGGCAAAATCCTGGCAAACCATTTACTAATTTATTAATCCATGTAAGATTAATTCCAATAACAAGTTTTTAATTAAAAAGAATCAATAAGCAAGGTAGAAGCATTCAAGTTTAGGGCCTGTATTTTTCAAATGTGAAATTTCAGTTCGGGATGTATTCTGTTCTTTAAATTAAAAATGGCTTTCATACTACATCTTATTCAATGTAGTTTATTTACAAGCATGACATTGTGTCCTTTTATGTGACGTTATGAAAAGCAAATTGATTTTTTTCCACTTCAAACAATTGCTGAATACCACCATAAACTTTTGTGAAATTTGAGAGAAATTTCTAACTAACCTCAGACATGACCTGTATCACAGATAGGTCTCAGGCCTTCTCTGAGTGCATGTGGAGCACAGCTCATCTGGCATTGTTGAGTTGTGGCCTTATTTCTGGCAAAGCAATCATTTGTGGGAGCCAAGAATAAGAGAATTAAAAGGAACTGCCTGTATATCAGACTAAAAGAAAGTGATGAGTGTATGAAATCTCCCAGTGGGTACAGACTCAATCTTAAATTATTCTGGCTGCCTTTGCAAACACATATAATTCCCTTTCTCTACTTTGTTCGCATTGAGATCTTCAATTTTTACATGGGAGAGCAGCTTCAGTTATATATCCAACTCATTTAAGAAAACGTATTTGAACCACAGGCCTTTTGTGAAGGTGCAATTTACCTCATAAACATTCTTTTGAAATTTTTAGATACTTAAATAGTGCCAAATTCAATTTGCTTTTGAATTCACTCAGTAATTCATTTTATAATGAATCTATACTGCCAAGTGTGAAAAGAAGGGTCACAGTGAACTGTTTACTGTGGGTGGAACTTGTTGAAAAAAGAGAGTTACACCACTAGTCGTAACAATAGAGGTAGTAATATAATCATAAACAGCTAATATGTACTACCCTGTGGCAGCAGTTTTAAAGTATATTTTACTTGGATTGTTATTTAATTGTTAAAACAATCTTATAGGTAAGTACTATCATTAGCCTGAGTTTGCTAATTGAAGACATTGAGGTTCGGGCAAGTTACAGACATTGAGTAAGCTGACAGAACTAGGAAATAAATACTTGGGAAGTAAGAGATATTGTGTTACTCCACTTTTATTGCTATAAAAAATACCTGAGACTGGATAATTTATTAAAAAAGGATTTATTTTGGCTCATAGTTCTGCAGGCTATATAAGAAGCGTGGTGCTGGTGAGGACCTCAGGAAGTTTGGTGGAAGGTGATGGGGAGCCAGCACATCATATGACAAGAGTGGAGAAAGAGTGGGGCAGGGAGGCACCACACACTTTTAAACAACCATATCTTGTGTGAACTCAGAGCCAGAATTCATTCATTAGCAAGGGGATGATGATAAGTCATTCATGAGAAATCTGCCCCATGAGCCAAACATGTCCCACCAGGCCCCACCTCCAACACTGAAGATTACATTTAGACATGAGATTTGCAGGTCATAAGTATCCAAAACATGTCATTCTGCCACTGCCCCCCCCCCAACAAATTTCATGTCCTTCTCACGTTGTAAATAACAATCATACTTTCTCAATAGTTTCCTAAAAGTCTTAACTTTTTCCAACACTAACTCAAAAGTCCCAAGTCCATAGTTTCATTTAGTGATGAGTTCCTTCCACTTACAAACCTGTGAGATCAAAAACAAGTTATCTACTTCCAAGATACAATGGTGATACAGTCATTGGGCATACATTTACATTCTAAAAGGGAGAAATCACCCAAGAAAGACACTAGGCCTCACACAAATCTGAAACCAAGCAGAGCAATCATTAAGTATTAAAGCTTCAAAGCAGTCTTCTTTGATTTCACGTCCCGTACCCAGGGCACACTGGTATAAGAGGTAAGCTCCCACAGTTTTAGGCCGCTCTGCCCCTGTGACTTTGCTGGGAACAGCATCTGTGACTGCTCTCAGTTGGAGATGGGTGCCTGCAGATTTTCAAGCCTCAGGGTGCAAGGTGCCCATGGCTCTACAGTTCTGGGACTAGAGGGCAATGGCACTCTTTCCAGAGATCCACTAGGCAATGCCCTGATGGGGACTCTAAGTGGGGCCTCCAATCCCACATTTCCCTTCTATACTGCTCTAGTAAGGATTCATTGTGAGGGCTCCACCGCTGCAACAGGCTTCTTCCTGGGCACCCAGGCCTTCTTATTCATCCTCTGAAATACAGAAAGCAACTGTCAAGCCTCCTTCACTCCTGCATCGTGTGCACCTGCAGACTTAACACCAGGTGGAAGCTACCCAGGCTTATGGCTTGCACCCTGTGGTGTAGCAGCTTAAGCTTTACCCAGAGCCCTTCTAGACAAGGCTGGAGCTTTTCCCCATTGTTTTGCATATTAACACTTCACTCCTTTTAAGTCATGGTAATCTCTCTGGCAAGTAACTACTTGCTCTAAAGCCTGCTTATATTCCCTCTTGAAAATTTTTTCTTCTCTGCCACATGGACAGACTGCAAATTTTTCAAACTTTTATGCTGTGCTTCCCTTTTAAATATAAGTTTTAACTCTAGAACTAGAACTAGAAGTACCATATGATCCAGCCATCCCATTACTGGGTATATACCCAAAGGATTATAAATCATGCTGCTATAAAGACACATGCACACGTATGTTTATTGTGGCACTATTCACAATAGCAAAGACTTGGAATCAACCCAAATGTCCATCAGTGACAGACTGGATTAAGAAAATGTGGCACATATACACATGGAATACTATGCAGCCATAAAAAAGAATGAGTTTGTGTCCTTTGTAGGGACATGGATGCAGCTGGAAACATCATTCTTAGCAAACTATCACAAGAACAGAAAACCAAACACCGCATGTTCTCACTCATAGGTGGGAACTGAACAATGAAATCACTTGGACTCGGGAAGGGGAACATCACACACCGGGGCCTATCATGGGGAGCGGGGGATGGGGAGGGATTGCATTGGGAGTCATACCTGATGTAAATGACGAGTTGATGGGTGCTGACGAGTTGATGGGTGCAGCACACCAACATGGCACAAGTATACATATGTAACAAACCTGCACGTTATGCACATGTACCCTAGAACTTAAAGTATTATAATAATAATAAAAAAATTATTTCTTTGTTTCCACCACTAATCATAGGCAGTTAGAAGCAGCCAAGCCACAACATCTTGAATGCTTAGCTGCTTTAAAATTTCTTCTGCCAGATATCCTACGTCATCACTCTTAAGTTCAAAATTCCACAGATCCTAAGGGCATGAACACAATGCAGTTGAGTTTTTTTTTTTTTTTTGGATATAACATGGGTGACAGGTAAGCTTTACTTCAGTTCCCAATGAGTTCCTTATTTCCATCTGAGATCTCATCAGTCTGGTCATCATTGTCCATATTTGAATCAGCATTTTCGGCACAGCCATTTAACAGGTCTTTAAGAAATTCCATGCTTTCTCCCTTCCTCCTGTCTTCTTCTGAGCCCTCCAAAGTTGTCCAACCTTTACACATTACCCAACCCCAAACTCACTTCCACATTTTCAGGTGTCTTTGTAGCAATGTTTCGCTCCTTGGTATCAATTTTCTGTGTTAGTTTACTTTTGTGTTGCCATTTAACAAAATACCAAGGCTGAGTAACTTAGAAAGAAAATAAGTTTAATTGATTCATGTGTCCCCAGGCTTTGCAGGAAGCATGATGCCAGTATCTGCTTCTGGCAAGGCCTCAGGAAGCTTGCAATCATGCTGGAAGGCAGCAGAGAGCCAGGATATTACATGATGAGCATAGAAGGGGGGAGAGGGAGGTGCCACACACTTATAAACAAACAGATGTCATGTGAACTTACAGTGAGAACTCACTCATCACCAAGGGGATGGTTCTATGCCATTCACGAGGGACCTGCACCTGTGATCCAAATGCCTCCAACCACGGACTAATCTCCAGCACTGGAGATTAAATTACGACATGAAATTTGGAAGCAACACATATCCAAACCTTATCAGAAACACATTATACTAAACGTCTATGCACATTATCAGAACTAATCCACATACAGACCCTCAGAGAATGATTTTGTACCCATATTTGTTAGGTTCACATCATTATCAAGTTAAATATCTTTCCCAATACTACACACTATGGGATTCTGACTTGAGTCTGGGTTCACTCCAAGGACCACACTCCCCCCACTAAGCTTTAATCAGGTATATTTCTCAGAAGGAGGAGCAGGAGGATTAGAAGGAGGAGCAAGGGATAAAAGGAAGCTACTTAGTTAGAAGGGATTAGAACACTTTTAAATGCACTTTAAACCACACACCAGGTGCTTTACAGTGCTTTGATACAATCATAGTTTTATCATCAAGTTCATAGAAATTTGATGATCATTTTTTCCTGTTTTTATCTAATCAGTTTCTCTAATTTTTCATTCATTTTTAAACTAATCATGAAACATTTCAATGTCAGTCTGACACTCATTTCATCCCTAAGGAGTAATCTGCAGGATTATTCCATAATGGGAAAAAGCCATATTCACAAAATACTTTTATTCACATATACCCTTATATTCACGTTGAAGGTCATTTTGCCCTATAATTAAGACCACACTTATTTAGTAGAAAGTCATACTGAAGAGAATACTGTTGAGTCAAATACTAGAAAAAGAATAAGTAAAAATGAACATAATACTAATTATCTCTGTATCTCTAGCCAAACCTGACTACTAGCTTGAGAATAAAATGTGCATTGATTTTACACTCACTTTATGCCACATTTATGGATAGCTATTAAAAAACATGCAGTATAAAAATGTGATCTTTAATTACAAATATTTGAGCAGTTGTTTTGTAATCAGAATTATAAAAATATGTTTTAATAAATAAAATTGTTTTTCAACATGTTTAGAGAAATGAATGGCTACTTAATTTTATTACTCACATAAAAACATGCCAAAATCCTTCAGTGTACAAAATGTACCCAAGAAAGAATCTTTCTCACTGGTCTTCTTTACTGTTTTAATCCATTGCTATTATTTCATTTCGGTTGCACTGCTGGTTTGCCTCCTTCCAGCAATGATTTATTCACTTCCAGGTAGCAGAGTGACATACAGTACATTAAAAAAAAAAAAAAAAAAAATTCCTGAAGTGTTAAAAATTAAATCACAAGTCTACTTTCTCAAAGTCATATGCTCCACCTGTAAATGGGGAATTTGGCAGAATTAGGTTGTAAAGTTTTAAGCGTTGCCACAAAATTAGTGAAGACCTGTCTTTCTTAAGAAGGAAGTTTAATTACATTACATTTCACTGTTTGACTTTTTTTTTTTTTTTGACTGTTAGTTCTTAGAGACTAAAGGGTATAGATGTCATATGATCAATTTCAAATTTGGGGCACATGTCAATATCTTAAAATGAGCCCAATTCATTTACACATCAATTTATTTCATATTCTTCACATTCACATTTTTTGTTAAAGTAATGAAACATTAGCCTTACAGTAATTACTACATAGATGCCTAAGTACACATTGATGTTTCTAAAATGTCAATATCGTTCAGATGGGACAGATTAACCTCAAAGTCTGGGCTTGTGCATTTAAATCTCCCAAGGAGCAATGGGTCAAGAGAATGTAATTCACTATAACAAAACTTTACTTAAAACAGTCCTTTTTCTTCCAAAGCTTTGGAGATTCCCAAACATTTGGATTCACAACACTCTTAATGTCTTAGTAACTTTTCTTTGCATACACTCTTGGCCAAAAGCAACATCTAACAGTTCCATCTATTTAGTAGTTGAATCCAAACAACTTAATAAATGTTTATGTTCTAACAGTTTGCTAGGCTTTTGGAAAAAATACACATGAATCCAAAGAATGAAATTATATTTTTAATTCATTCTTAAATAACCACAGTACCTTACAAATTAGATGCGTGCACCTGTTTGGCACTGCACAACTCCCCAAGCCCTTAAGTTAGATCAAGCATTCTCACATTCATATCCTTTTCTACATTGATTTCCACATGGCATTTGTTTTTTATCATGCAATAGAAGAAACACATCTTAAGAAGGTATGATGTCATCAAAAGGAATGTAACACGATGCAACTTTGGGACTGTGAATTACTTCAAGCTATTAATGTACTCAGTGTCTGACAGATGTTTAGTATCACTGCGTTTCCCTTGAAAATTTAAAATATTATGCAGCTACCCCATGAGTATGGTAATGCTTATGAGAGAGTATCTTGGTTCACAGTTTTGGAAGTGTGGCTGTAGTCTGTTGATCTCATGGTCATATACACATATCACAAATAACACTAGTGCTTTAAAATTTTTAATTTCACTTCTAGACTCATAGCAGTTTCAACTTACCAAACTTTCTTTCTCCTGCCATATGTTCAGAACCATGGGTAACAGAGGAAGCCATGAAGAGTAGTTTATTCAAATTGGCCTTTATTTGACTGAAATGTGAAAAATGGCAGCTACATCAAGGTGCTGAAACACTGAAGCTGGTCTTTCCATTGATGTTTTTTAGAGACTCGCTTTTTAATTTAATATTTTGGTTTTGTGGAATATTGAGGAAATATATTTGGTAGGCCTTTTGCTCTTCAAGAAGAATCTGATTACACAATAAGTAATACCATGTTAAGTGAAGTATCAGTGAAGATTCAGAATAATGGGCAAAGAAGAGGTACTGCCTTCTGAGAAGTTTCTGCTTTTCATTTATTGTCCAATCACGATCATGGCAATGTTTGCAGTTTCTAGGCACCATTTCTTCCTGTTAAGATTCATGAAGTCTTTGGAGTTATTGTTAGGTATACCATCCTGGGAAATTTTATATTTCCCACCCAGGGAAAAAGGCAGCAATGTTATTCACACTCACATTGCTATGAAACAATATAGAAATTATCACTTCTGCAATTTCTGAATACCAGTTATTTCATATCGATTATGTCATCACTCAGGATTCTGTACTATACTTAGTGTTGCCTGTGAATATTGGCTTCCAGTGATTCTTTCAAAGGTTGTTACATTATGATATTTTGTTGATGATGACTGTAAATGCACATGTTACCCAGACTATAAATAAGCTTATGAACAATAATTGATTTTCTGGCCATCTTAAATTTATCCTTAATCATTTATTAATATAAATGTAGAGTGACACATCCTCTAACTATGACTTTTCAAATAACTAGTCTATAACCAAAGAACTCCTAGAAAATGATCTCTTTTAATGTTATATGTACTCCCACCTTCCACACAGGGGAGGAAGTCAATCAGAAGGTTCTTTCAATCTAACAGAATGATAACATCTAAATGTCTTTGAGGTGATAAATATGACCACCCCCAATCACCGTTTGTCATGTTGTGTGAAACCTATGGAGAGGTAGAGTTATCTGTTGGTTCCAGAAGTGAGGTTTGGGTGGAAAGTAGGACACGGGATAAAAGATGCTTATTAATACCTCCTTCTTCCTCAGGCGTTGTGCGTTGAAATAGCACTGTAGTTGAAATATTTTCAAGAACCCATACACTGGCCCCCACACTTGGCTCAGTCTCAAGGTTTGGCAGTAGGTTGTATGGTAGTCCAAATCTTTGAACTTCAATTGAGAATAACCTGGAATCACTGTGTCAGCAACATTCTGTCACCCAATCTTACATGAGCCAGTGAAAGAAATCCCATACATACCACCTGTGCCAACACAATAGCAGAAGTGGCAGTCAGTAGTCCCAGAACACTTCTCAGCCCCAGTCAAGTCCTGGAGTAGGGTATCCTTCAAGGAAGGCACTCAAAAGCCCAGGCAACCACTCCGGCAGCCCAGAACAGGAGCATAGCTTGCCCAGGACTAAAGGTGGTATTAAAAATGTTATTTAAGTATAACTGTACAAATCGTGTGGTGCATCTCTCAGCCGTATAACTTTAAACCATAATAAAACAGGTAGCAGTACATGGTATCCTAACAGATATATATATATTTTTTTTTTCCTGAAGAAACAGAATAGTTTCAATGGAAAGGCCTTTAGATGCTGACATGTGAGGAACTCCTATCCAAATCTGACCTGCCACCTGACCATTCTGAATTAAAGCCAAAAGTCAACAAGATCCATCTATGCACACAGAACTTCTAGTTGGCTTTCCAGTGCATTCTTTTAAAATATAAATGGATAGCCACAGATTCTCAGGTTATTTGAAGAAAGCCTCTAACATGATATGGAAAAATAGCATGCAATTAATCCTGGAGAATTCACAATTCAGAAGCAAATATCCAAGTAAATAAATTAATTTCATGGAAATCTTCTAAGAGGTCAAAATATTTGCACCCAACACAAAAATAGCAAAACATGGTGGTATAACAAAAAGATAAACAAGTTAGTAAAAGAAAATTTCGTAAATTTTATAAGAATTGTTAAGAGACTAATTTGATAAATACGTCAAAAAATAGAACCAAAGAATAAAGAGATGAAATATAGCAGAGAAACTGTTAGAAAATGGCAGAATAAATTCAGGGGTTTCCAGTGCCAACTAATAAGAATTCCAGAAATAAAGAATCAACAAAAACAAATTTAAACAAATGATTAAAATAACAACAAAAACATTTTTCTCAGAAATTAAGGGCAGTAGTCACCTGGTTTCAGGTGACCACCAAGTGGTCTTAAATGATGAATGTAAAAGAATTACACCAAAGTATGACATGATGAACTTTCATTAATTTGTTTTTAGAGAAAAAATTCTGAGCAATTCAGAGAAAATTAGAAATCATATGTGAAAAATAAAAAATAAAATGTCAGTGAATTTCTCAAGAACAAGTATGGATTCTGGAAAAAATAGTGCAATTCTGAATTTCACAGTATAAGTGAAAATGATTTTAGCCTGTAATTATATGCTCAGCCTGCCAAAGCAAAGGTATAGAATGAATTTGCAGATACCTATGGGCTCAAGTTTTGATTTATTATGTATTCTTTTCTTTAAATCTTTGTTTACTAGAAGCAATGGAGTAAACCAATAAAGAAGATCTGGGATTCAGAGACAAAGTATGGCACAGAGAAAGCAGTGATGGGAAGCCTGGGGCCTACAGAGAGATCAGCATGTGCAGAACAAAATATTTAAAGTGTTCCAAGAGAAAATCATTAGGCTATAGTCAGAGAAATTAAAATAAGTCATTAGAACATCTGAAAAGTGAAGAAGCCCCATTCCAAGATGGACGAATAGGAACAGCTCCAGTCTGCAGCTCGCAGTGTGACTGATGCAGAAAATAGGTGATTTATGCATTTCCCACTGAAGTAATGCATCTCACTGGGACTGGTTGGAAAGTGGGTGCAGCCCACGGAGGGTGAGCCGAAGCAGGGCGGGGCATCACCTCACCTGGGAAGCGCAAGGGATCGTGGATTTCCCTTTCCTAGTCAAGGGAAGTTGTGACACCCTGTACCAGGAAAATCAGGACACTGACACCTAAACACTGCACTTTTCCAATGGTCTTAGCAAATGAGACATCAAGAGATTATATTCTGCACCTGGCTCCACGGGTCCCAGGCCCATGGAGCCTTGCTCAGTGCTAGTCCCAGATAGAACTGGGAGGCGGCAAGTCTGGCTGGGGGAGGGGCGTCTGCCACTGCTGAGGCTTGAGTAGGTAAACAAAGTAACTGTGAAGTTTAATCTGCGTGCGGCCCACAGCAGCTCAACGAGGCCAACCTGCCTCTGTAGACTCCACCTCTAGGGGTAGGGCATAGCTGAACAAAAGGCAGCAGAAACTTCTGCAGACTTAAACGTCCCTGTCTGATAGCCCTGAAGAGAGCAGTGGTTCTCCCAGCATGTTGTTTGAGCTCTGAGAATGGACAGACCACCTCCTCAAGTGGTTCCCTGACCCCCAAGTAGCCTAACTTGGAGACATCTCCCAGTAGGGGCCGACTGACATCTCATATAGCCGGGTGCTCCTCTGAGATGAAGTGTCCAGAGGAAGGATCAGGCAGAAATATTTACTGTTCTGCAATATTTACTGTTCTGCAGCCCCTGCTGGTGAAATCCAGGCAAACAGAATCTGGAGTTGACTCCCAGCAAATTCCAATAGACCTGCAGATGAGGGACCTGACTGTTAGAAGAAAAATGAACAAAGACAAAGGAATAGCATCAACATCAACAAAAAGGACATCCACACCAAAACCCCATCTGTAGCTCACCATCATCAAAGACCAAAGGTAGATAAAACCACAAAGATGGGGAGAAAAAAGAGCAGAAAAGCTGAAAATTCTAAAAACCAGAGTGCCCCTTCTTCTCCAAAGGATCACAGTTCCTTTCCAGGAATGGAATAAAGCAGGATGGAGAATGAATTTGATGAGTTGACAGAAGTAGGCTTCCGAAAGTCGGTAATCACAAAATTCTCCAAGCTAAAAGAGGATGTTCAAACCCAATGCAAGGAAGCTAAAAACCTTGAAAAAAGATTAGATGAACGGCTAACTAGAATAAACAGTGTAGAAAAGACCTTAAATGACGTGATGGAGCTGAAAACCATGGCACGGGAACTACGTGACACATGCACAAGCTTCAGTAGCCAACTCGATCAAGTGGAATAAATGGTATCAGTGTTTGAAGATCAAATGAATGAAATGAGCAAGAAGAGAAGTTTAGAGAAAAAAGGAAAAAGAAATGATCAAAGCCTCTAAGAAATATGGGACTATGTGAAAAGACCAAATCTACGTTGATTGGTGCACCTGAAAGTGACAGGGAGAATGGAACTAAGCTGGAAAACACTCTTCAGGATATTATCCAGGAGCACTTCCCCAACCTAGCAAGGCAGGCCAACAATCAAATTCAGGAAATACAGAGAGCACCACAAAGATACTCCTCGAGAAGAGCAACCCCAAGACACATAATTGTCAGATCCACCAAGGTTGAAATGAAGGAAAAAATGCTAAGGGCAGCCAGAGAGAAAGGTAGAGTTACCCACAAAGGGAAGCCCGTCAGACTAACAGTGGATCTCTTATCAGAAACTCTACAAGCCAGAAGAGATTGGGGGCCACTATTCAACATTCTTAAAGAAAAGAACTTCCAAACCAGAATTTCATATCCAGCCAAACTAAGCTTCATAAGTGAAGGAGAAATAAAATCCTTTACAGACAAGCAAATATTGAGAGATTTTGTCACCACCAGGCCTGCCTTACAAGAGTTCCTGAATGAAGCACTAAACATGGACAGGAGCAACTGGTACCAGCCACTGCAAAAACATGCCAAATGTTAAAGACCAATGATGCTAGGAAGAAACTGCATCAATTAATGGGCAGAATAACCAGCTAACATCATAATGACAGAATCAAATTCACACATAACAATATTAACCTTAAATGTAAATGGGCTAAATGACCCAATTAAAAGACACAGACTGGCAAATTGGATAAAGCATCAAGACCCCTCAGTGTGCTGTATTCAGGAGACCCTTCTCATGTGCAGAGATGCACATAGACTCAAAAGAGATGGAGGAAGATTTACCAGGCAAATAGAAAGCAAAAAAAAAAAAAAAAAAAAAAAAAAAAAA
>NW_012105365.1:6210753-6212065 GCF_000951045.1 Mandrillus leucophaeus
TGGAAGAACATTCCATGCTCATGGATAGGAAGTATCAATACTGTGAAAATGGCCATACTGTCCAAGATGGTTTATAGATTCAGTGGCAACTCCATCAAGCTACCAATGACTTTCTTCACAGAATTGGAAAACACTACTTTTAAGTTCATATTCCATGCTCATGGATAGGAAGAATCAATACTGTGAAAATGGCCATACTGTCCAAGATAGTTTATAGATTCAGTGGCAACTCCATCAAGCTACCAATGACTTTCTTCACAGAATTGGAAAACACTTCTTTAAAGTTCATATGGAACAACAACAACAAAAAAATCCCCACATTGCCAAAACAATACTAAGCCAAAAGAACAAAGCTGGAGGCATCACGCTACCTGACATCAAACTATACTACAAGGCTACAGTAACCAAAACAGCATGATACTGGTACCAAAACAGAGATATAGACAAATGGAACAGAAAAGAGGCCTCAGAAATAACCCTCCACATCTACAACCATCTGATCTTTGACAAACCTGAGAAAAACAAGAAATGGGGAAAGGATTCACTATTTAACAAATGGTGCTAGGAAAACTGGCTGGCCATATGTAGAAAGCTGAAACTGGATCCCTTCCTTACACCTTATACAAAAATTAATTCAAGATGGATTAAAGACTTAAATGTTAGACCTAAAACCATAAAAAACCTAGAAGAAAACCTAGGCAGTATCATTCAGGACATAGGCATGGGCAAGGACTTCATGACTAAAACACCGAAAGCAATAGCAACAAAAGCCAAAATAGACAAATGAGATCTAAGTAAACTAAAGAGCTTCTGCACAGCAAAAGAAACTACCATCAGAGTGAACAGGCAACCTACAGAATGAGAGAAAATTTTTGCAATCTATCCATCAGACAAAGGGCTAATATCCAGAATCTACAAAGAACTTAAATTGACAAGAAGAAAACAACCCCATGAGAAAGTGGGCAAAGGATATGAACAGACACTTCTCAAAAGAAGATATTTATGCAGCCAGCAGACACATGAAAAAATGCTCATCATTACTAGTCATTAGAGAAATGCAAATCAAAACCACAATAAGATACCATCTCACACCAGTTAGATGACATTCATTAAAAAGTCAGGAAACAACAGGTGCTGTAGACGATGTGGAGAAATAGGAACACTTTTACACTGTTGGTGGGAGTGTAAACTAGTTCAACCATTGTGGAAGACAGTGTGGTGATTCCTCAGGGATCTAGAACTAGAAATACCATTTGACCCAGCCATCCCATTACTGGGTATAAACCCAAAGGATTATAAATCATGCTACTAT
>NW_012105365.1:6212115-6214075 GCF_000951045.1 Mandrillus leucophaeus
GGTTGCAATCCAAGTCTCTGATAAAACAGACTTTAAACCAACAAAGATTAAAAGAGATAAAGAAGGCCATTACATAATGGTAAAGGGATCAATTCAACAAGAAGAGCTAACTATCCTTAATATATATGCACCCAATACAGGAGCACCCAGATTCATAAAGCAAGTCCTTAGAGACCTACAAAGAGACTTAGACCTCCACACAATAATAATGGGAGACTTTAACACCCCAGTGTCAATATTAGACAGATCAAAGAGACAGAAGGTTAACAAAGATATCCAGGACTTGAACTCAGCTCTACACCAAGCTGACCTAATAGATATCTACAGAACTCTCCACCCCAAGTCAACAGAATATACATTCTTCTCAGCACCACATCACACTATTCCAAAATTGACCTCATAGTTGGAAGTAAAGCACTCTTCAGCAAATGTAAAAGAACAGAAATCACAACAAACTGTCTCTTAGACAACAGTGCTATCAAATTAGAACTCAGGATTAAGAAACTCACTCAAAACCATATGAAAACATGGAAACTGAACAACCTGCTCCTGAATGACTACTGGATAAATAACGAAATGAAGGCAGAAATAAAGATGTTGTTTGAAACCAATGAGAACAAAGACAAGAAATAACTAAGATCAGAGCAGAACTGAAGGTGATAGAGACACAAAAAACCCTTCAAAAAAATCAGTGAATCCAGGAATTGGTTTTTTGAAAAGATAAACAAAATTGATAGGGTGTTAGCAAGACTACTAAAGAAGAAAAGAGAGAAAAATCAAATAGGCATAATAAAAAATGATAAAAGAGGTATCACCACCGATCCCGCAGAAATATAAACTACCATCAGAGAATACTATAAGCACCTCTACACAAATAAACTAGAAAATCTAGAAGAAACTGATAAATTCCTGGACACATACACCTTCCCAAGATTAAACCAGGAAGAAGTTGAATCGCTGTATAGACCAGTAGCACGCTCTGAAATTGAAGCAATATTTAATAGCCTACCAACCAAAAAAGTCCAGGACCAGGTGGATTCACAGCCAAATTCTACCAGAGGTACAAAAAGAAGCAGATACCATTCCTTCTGAAATTATTCCAATCAATAGAAAAAGAGGGAATCCTCCCTAACTCATTTTATGAGGTCAGCATCATTCTGATACCAAAACCTGGCAGAGACAAAACAAAAAAAGAGAATTTTAGACCATTTAGACCAATTTCCTTGATGAACATTGATGTGAAAATCCTCAGTAAAATACTGGCAAAACAAATCCAGCAGCACATCAAAAAGTATATCCACCAAGATCAAGCTGGTTTCATCCCTGGGATGCAAGGCTGGGTCAACATATGCAAATCAATAAATGTAATCCATCACATAAACAGACCCAAAACAAAAACCATATGATTATATCAATAGATACAGAAAAGGCCTTTGACAAAATTCAACCGCGCTTCATGCTAAAAACTCTCAATAAACTAAGTATTGATGGAACTTATCTCAAAATAGTAAAAGCTATTTATGACAAACCCACAGCCAGTATCATAATGAATGGGCAAAAACTGGAAGCATTCCCTTTGAAAACTGGCACAAGACAGGGATGCCCTTTCTCACCACTCCTATTCAACATAGTGTTGGAAGTTCTGGCTAGGGCAGTCAGGCAAGAGAAAGAAATAAAGGGTATTCAATTAGGAAAAGAAGAAATCAAATTGTCCCTGTTTGCAGATGACATGATTGTATATTTAGAAAACCCCATCATCTCAGCCAAAAATCTCCTTAAGCTGATAAGCAACTTCAGCAAAGTCTCTGGACACATTATCAATGTGCAAAAATCACAAGCATTCCTATACACCAATAACAGACAGACAGCCAAATCATGAGTGAACTCCCATTCACAATTGCTTCAAAGAGAATAAAATACCTAGGAATCCAACTTACAAGGGATGTGAAGGACCTCTTCA
>NW_012105365.1:6215770-6245255 GCF_000951045.1 Mandrillus leucophaeus
TAGCAAAGACTTGGAACCAACCCAAATGTCCATCAGTGATAGTCTGGATTAAGAAAATGTGGCAATGTACATCATGGAATACTACTCAGCCAGAAAAATGGATGAGTCCATGTCCTTTGTAGCGACATGGATGAAGCTGGAAACCATCATTCTGAGCAAACTATCACAAGGACAGAAAACTGAACACTGTATGTTCTCACTCATAGGTTGGAACTGAACAATGAGAACACTTGGACACACGGTGGGGAACATCACACACTGGGGCCTGTCATGGGATGGCGGGATGGGGGAGGGATAGCATTAGCAGAAATACCTAATGCAAATGATGAGTTAATAGGTGCAACAAACCAGCATGGCACATGTATACATATGTAACAAACCTGCACATTGTGCACGTGTACCCTAGAACTTAAAGTATAATAATAAAAAAATGTGTGAAGATATATGAAACAGAAAGTAATGCTGGAAAATTTGTCATACATAAAACGTTTGGGATAATTTTATAGAAAATAATGCAAATAAAATGAATCAATCATAATCTCAAACGAAGACAAAAAATTGTAGAGAGAGTGACTTGAACCATGAGTGAAAGGTTGGAATAGTCATATTTACATAAATTCTCAAACTCTAAATTTATATGTTGCTCCCTGTCTCCCTGTCTCTTTGTCTCTCAACACACACACACATATATCCATGTAAAATATTTATTATTTACTTAGATAATCCTGTATTGAAGTAAATAAATATGGAACTCAAATGCAATCTAAAGATGATCTTAATATTGGCTCAATGCATATATCTAGGAAATACTTCAGTAAATTTTTGATGGAAAGAATTACAATGGCGAAGTGAGAAAAATAAGCTGCAGGATGATATAAGATTGCAGTATACTTATCTATCATAAAATGAAAAAATATATAAAGTAGGTATATTAAAAATAGCAATATAATTTTATAACTTGAAATGTGAAAGTAAAGGGAAAAATAGCTAAAGTGCTGTTACTGATTCCAAAGAGGAGGAGTCAAAAGATACAAAGTCAGTTAGGCAGGTGGACATTTTTCATTATAGACTTGTTAACCAAAAGATTTTATTCTATTGATATTATTTCAACTGATTTGTTTTTAATTTTTTATTCCCATTAAGATAGAAACTAAGACAAATGGGCATTGTAAACTGCCTCAGTTAAACTTGTTTAGAGAGCACTCAATGGGACATTGCAACTTTAAGCTAGCAACACCAGGTCGTGTGTGAAAGTGAAATCTGGGTGTGTGGACTTCTGGACTTCTGAGTGTTGAGTGATCTTTCTCCAGTTCTATTTTGCAATGACTTAGTCATCCGAAGTAAGCAATGTGCATGGTCCTGGGGCAGATTGTCATACTTTTGAGTATAGTCTTGCACCTTGGATTTTATTTTTAAAACATTCTCCAAATATATTAGTTTCAAAAGTCAAAAAATACACCTCAAATATTTTCCTTTTAAATTTGGATCTCTACCTGTCATTTGGCAGATCAAAAGTGAGATTTTATAATCTGTTTTGCCCCCCAGTTGTCTGGTGACACAGAGTATGGATGAAAATGGGCATAGGTAACTCTCTATGGAATAAATTCAAACCTGCTATTTTCCAAAACATCATTACCGTGATAGTGACCTGCCACAAAGAAAAGAAAGCAATAGAAGTGGGAAATTACACATTCTTGCTAGATAAAGACAAGATTTATATGCAATATTCAAATATATGTTATTTCAACAATTATTTTGACAACTATCATGATTTTTAAAAAGTTTTATTTCTCGTTTTTCTGTTGTTATGTGAATTGGGTTGAAATACTTGACATGAGTCATGCTACAATGAAAAGATAATTTGGCTGTCATGACTCTTGTCTCTAGACCAACTCTCCATTAATTAACTGTATGACCTTGTACAAATCACTGCATTATTGAGCTTCAACTTATCCTGCAAAATAATTAAACCATATAAACTCCAAAGACCCAGCATGTACCAAAATTCTAGATGGTTATGGTTTCAAGTTAATGAATGACTTTGATTTGGGTTGTGTAACCCAAATTTATGTGATTTTGATAATTCCCTTCATATCTGATATATTTATGGATTAAGAATATTAAATTTATCTTAGCTATTCAGAGGTCATTAAACATACACAATAACAAAGATTAAAAAATGGGAATTGACTTAACATAACTAATATAATTTGTGGTAAATACAAGATTTTTAGCCACATTAAAAGACAGCTGGATCCAAACTTATGTTGGTAAGTCCTGTTACTTTACTTCTCACTCTTAGATAGCAAGAAAAGTACCATCCCTTTGTGTCCCATCTGGGTCACCAAAATGTGTCCGGAATTGGTTCCTTCTGGTGGGTTCTTGGTCTTGCTGACTTCAGGAGTGAAGCTGCAGACCTTCACAGTGAGTGTTACAGCTCTTAAAGATGCTGTGTCCAGAGTTTTTACTTTCAGATGTTCAAATGCATCCAGAGTTTCTTCCTTCTGGTGGGTTCGTGGCCTCTCTGACTTCAGGAATGAAGCCACGGACCTTTGCAGTGAGTGTTACAGCTCTTAAAGGTGGTGTGTCAGGGGTTGTTTGTTCCTCCTGCTGGATTCGTGGTCTTGCAGACTTCAGGAATGAAGCCGCAGACCCTCGCGGTGAGCGTTACAGGTCTTAAGACGTGGTAACGACCCAAAGTGAGCACCAGCAAGATTTATTGTGAAGAGCAAAAGAACAAAGCTTCCACAGTGTAGAGAGGGATCCCAGCAGGTTGCCACTGTTTGCTCAGGTGGCCAGATTTTATTCGCTTATTTGGTCCTTCCCATATCCTGCTGATTGGTCCATTTTACAGAGCATTGATTGGTCCATTTTACATAGTGCTGATTGGTGCATTTTTACAGAGTGCTGATTGGTGTGTTTACAATCCTTTAGCTAGACAGGAAAGTTCTGCAAGTCCCCACTGGACCCAGAAAGTGCGGCTGGCTTCACCTCTCACCTTTATGCTGTAAGTACTGCTTCACTTGGCAATTATAACTGTCCAGTTTCATTTATCTATTGATATTTTAATCCTCTTCCAAATGTAACACTTCTTTCTTTATAACTAATGTCAGAAACAAGCAGAATATACAGATTATAAAGAGGCTGGGATGTGCTTTTCTCTCTCTCTGTTTACTCCCTGCCAGGAGCTATCACTATAGACATCACTATTTGAGACTCTGACAAGGTCAAAAGGGGATAAGAACCTGTCACAAAAAAAAAAAAAAAAAAAAAAAAAAAAGGTGATGATGGGTTTTTATTTTTGCTTTGTAATCTAATTTCCAGCTGTTGGTGATTCTTCTTTGACTTTGTAATCTAATTTCCAGCTGTTGATGATATTGAGGTCCTTCACATCCTTTGTAAGTTGGATTCCTAGGTATCTTATTCTCTTCGCAGCAATTGTGAATAGGAGTTCACTCATGATTTGACTCTCTGTTTGTCTGTTATTGGTGTATAGGAATGCTTGTGATTTTTGCACTTTGATTTTGTATCCTGAGAATTTGTTTACCAAATAAGGGAATAAAACTGAGAAGTTGCTTATCAGCTTAAGGAGATCTTGGGCTGAGATGATGGGGTTTTCTAAATATCCAATCATGTCATCTTCAAGACTAAGTAAATTTAGTCTCTAAAGTTAAATTTACTGTTTAGTCCTAATTTTGTTAGTTTAGTTTTATTATTTTGTGGTGTGTATTAGAAGAAACAATCTACCACCCCAAATCCCTTAATATCTCTGCTTGTATTTGCTGAATGTACCACGTTACAAAGCTTGTCCTGATTCTGAGAAGTTCCTGTAGCTAGTCACATGGGTGACTAAATAGGTTATGGAGACCACAGAGTGACTTTAGTAAACTTTGCTCCAAAAGGTGGGGAAGCTGGTTAGTTTGTTGTTTGCCACAGTGTTTGTTACTTGCAAAAAGAAAAAAAAAATGTACTGAGTCTTTGGCCCCCCAAAACAACCTACAGTATGCACAGGTATCATCTGACCCTTCATGTGGTCCTGGGGAAACCGGTGGTCAGAGAAACTGCGTAAGTATTTTGGCAGTTTGAATGCTGTTTTCCATGTGAGTAATAAAGACATCTCTAATTTGAGAGTTTCTGTCTTTTATCAGTTTGCGTGAAACTGTGGCAAGTTAACTTACCATTTTGTAAATAGGGAAAATTCCAGATCCTTCACATTTCTTGACAGTGTTTGGCAATGAGAATGGGCTTGTAACAGAGACATGTCTTTCTGGAAAAGGAGAGAAATCTGCGCTCTGTTGAACAGTTGATGGAATTTAAGAGGAATAGACGGGAATTTGAAGAAAGTGCATTGCCCAATTTATATAGCCAAGTGAACAATAAATGGTGCTCTGTGTTATTGCCTGTTAATGAAGAAGATTGGCCAGTTTTTAACAATGTATTCCTGAAACATTTAATTGTGATAAAATCTTCCCAAATAAAAATAAAATGTTAAATACAGGAAACAGAATAGCTAATTTTAGTTGTATGTTACTAAGAAAATGTATTCATTCAAAAGAGATAACTATTTAGTAGATTAATTAATTTATTTAACATTTTATACTGACACCACTCATTGGAACTGCTGTCTAATAAAACTAGTATCTAGTTAAATATTCTCTTTTGGACTAATTAACAGTAACTGATTTCAGATTTTAAAATAAAAAAGTAGACATTTATTATTTACCAATTTGTAGTTTAGATCAATCATAAAAATTAGTTGTTGTCTCTGTTTTCTATCCTCCACTTTTTCTACGTGTTTCATATTTGTTTATTTAATCCTCACAATGATTCTATGGTTTAGGCTTCACTAATATCCACATTTTACAACAAAGAAAAGAGTTTCGATCAGTTGCCTTATGTAAAAAAGTTCCTCAGTGCTGACCCAGACACCAACTCAGGCAGGCTGGTTGCAGAGCCAGGTTTTCGGTCTCCTTGCTAGCTCAGATAACTTTACTTTTCTGTCTGAGTTCCTTCATATCTGAAAACACGGACAAAACACCGGAGATCCCTTTCAGAAGTGTGTGTTTTAGTGCCATCAGAAAATATATCACATTTACAAAATGTATTTTCAAATTAGTCAATGATTAATTTTTTTCTTAAAACAGGAAAAAACAGTGAAAAATCAAAGGTTCTGTAATTACCTGGAGGACATTGAGGAAACACTGCTTAGTACTAGAATATTATTTTAAATCTGTCATGTCCCTTTGAGCTTTTTAAAGTTCAGGGTTTTTTTTGTAAGTAATATAAAGGGGTGAAAATATATAATTCATCACAACTGTTTTACTTTCTGGCTTCTCATTAGGTAATAGTACAATTCCTATAACTAGAATGTTATCAGGAAAACTCTTTTATTGTATTCTTAATTGTTCACCAAACAGTTTTCTGGGTTGGCTTATGTTGAAAGCACGTAACAGTTGGTGATGTGGCTTAGTGTAACAATGCCCTTTTTATTAAGGAGACTTAAGGAAAACTGTTGATGTCAGACCAGGTGCACATAATAGGAAAGAAGGAGCTACAAATTAGAAGAAGACAGTGTAACTTATTGCTCAAATATGTTAAATCTTTTATTATTTCACTATTGTTGAGTTAATTAAAGGGTGTTATGTATATTTATTTAAAATGTTGTCAACTGAAGACCTTTGGTTTTCAATGTGTTCAATTTAAAAACTCATTTAATAATATATACTGAACACTCATATTTCTGTTCCATGCACTGTGCTTGAAGATTTGCTCTGCCTTATTGAACCTACAATAGTCCGGGATAGACAAAACCATGGATCATATTGTGATATGACAAATGCCACAATAGGGTAGCAGGTGATACTAATAAAATACCCAGTGTGAGGTGTCAAAACTAGTCGAGGAATTCAGAGATGGTCCTGTGATTTGTCATAACGTAAACAAAAGAATTATCTGTAACCCACAGCTTTCTGGAAAAAAAAAATGCACATACAAAAAGTAAACTTGCAGATATACACAAATTAAAATTCTGTGGATGACTAAGTTGTGCAAGTATGCATTTTTATGAAAGACATAAGGAAAGATTAAGTTAAATTAGAAACATACTTAACTTCCTGATGATAAATTTTCTCATCTTGAGATTTAGAAACTACTTATAGACTATTTATTCTCATGATTCTAGATTACAGTATTTATTCTCATGATTCTAGAAGCTGGGTGAGTATAACTTACAACTGTGATCTTCTAAGACTTGCTGCCTAAAAATGCAAACGTTAATGACTTAGAAAGTACTAAAAACACAAAAAGTGATGTTCATTAAGTGAACATTTCCCTAAAGATAGCATCTTCACTAAAGTCTTGCCAGAGGATAGACTGTTCCATGTCCCAGTATCTCCTCCTGTCTTTTTAAAATTCAAGTATCTCTTTCCTATAAATTCCTCACTTTAAATATATATTAACACAACCTATTTATTATTATCATTTTTTTCTTGGCAAAAGGAAAGGGTTACACCTCAGAACCTGAACTAAAATATAAACTACAGAGTATTGTTTGGCCAACATTCAAATACTATGGTATTTAACCCTTAACCTCTTTCTATAAGACGTTTTTTTCCCCTTTTCTTGGAATATTCATCTCCTTTGTGTTGGCTACTTCTGCCTTCACTGCATAGTTAACCTTAATTCATGGCAATCTTGTCAAAATACTTCTATTTCACCTTACAGAAAAATCCCAGCTGTTTCTTTCTGTAGCAGTGTTTCATTTTTACTGAAAGAGCATGTAAATTAGGAAAAGTAAGAAAAGAATCAGAGTATTTCCTTATAAAATGTTTGCAATGTGAAAAAAGTCCTTTAATTCTGAAAAACCAGGTTTGTAGTCTAGTTTTTCTTAGTACAATTAAAATCCACTATTTAATATATTGAAGTCCAAATGCCTTCAAAAGGGCATGAACATGATAATTCATTACTGCTGCAAAGGTTACTGCTGAAAAATTTCCAAACGAAGGATTTATATGTACTTCTGCTGTATTTGTCAATTTTTTTCAAATAAATCTCCCAAAGCATTACAGGTGAGCCAAGGATTCACAGGACTTTCAATCAAGTGTGATAGTTTTTCACAGAGTATTTGGATATGTTGAGTGAATACTTGAGAAATATTTTCATTTGTGTTAGCATATATTACTACCCACATATAACAAGAAAACAGCTGTACAAGTAGCATAGACTGGTAAATGTGTAGTTCATATTTTAGATTTGCTCCAATGTAGTCATGGAGTAAACTGTGGCTATTATTTTGTTGATTAACAAATCTTCTGTGAAGTGTCTTAGCTCAGACTGTTAGAGTGCAATAGACTGGGTGGTTTAAACAACAAATATTTATTTTCAAAGTTAAGGAACTAAGAAATCCAAGATCAAGGGTCTGGCATACCCAGTGTCTAAGGAGGGCTGTTTTCCTGGTTTAGAGACATTTTCTTGCTGTATCCTCACATGGCACAAACAAAGAGATCGTCTCTTTTGTCTTTTCTTATAAGAGCACTGATCCCATTCATAAGGGCTCTATTTTCACAACCTAATTACCTCCCAAATGCTCCACCTTCAAATGCTATCATACTGGGGATAAGCTTCAGTCTCTTAATTTATGGTACACAAACATTTTATAGCATAAAGTATATTATTATTATAATAACTTCAAACAAGAAAATATAGTGGCTACGTATTTCAAAGATTTGACTCTACAAGTTCAGAAGTCCAACAAAAGCAAAGTACTAAATTCCTCAATCGTTTTTATCATATTTCCCTTTTTTAGTTTTTGTTGTTATTTTGTTTTGTTTTGTTTTGTTTTGTTTTGTTTTGAGGTGGAGAAACGATCTTAGCTCACTGAAACCTCCAATTCCCAGGTTCAAGCTATTCCCCTGCCCCAGACTCCAGGGTAGCTGGGATTACAGGCATGCCACCATGTCCGGCTAATTTTTGTATTTTTAGTAGAGACGGGGTTTCACCATGTCGACCAGGCTGATCTTGAACTCCTGACCTCAGGTGATCTGCTCTCCTTGGCCTCCCAAAGTGCTGGGAGTGTTTTATTTATGCTTTCCTTGACAGGTTTTCTATACCTCTTGTATAGACTATGACAATACTCTCTTAATCGATCTACCAGCCTTCAATCTGTCTAACACCTACATCTTAACTGTCACTACACATAAACATTATTGACAAATTATCTTTCTGATTATAATATTTTGGATAAATTCTTTGAGGTATAATTTGCATCCTTAATATTTCCACATTTTAGTTGCATAGTTTAGTGTTATGGCAACTGTAAATACCTTTAAACTATTATCACAATCAAGAGAGTAAAGACATCCCTCACTGCAGAAAGCTCCTTCATGCCCCTCTTTCAATAAATTCTCACCCATACCCTGACCCCAGGCAACACCTAACCTGATTTCTATCATAGTAACTTATTTTTATGTCTCTCAGGATTTCATATAAAAGAGATTATACAGTATGTAGGGTTTTATTTTGTTTGTTTGTTTTGTTTTGTTTTGTCTCTGGCTTCTTTTGCTCATTATAATGTTTAAAAGACATGGATGTTGTAGCATGTAGCAGAAAAGTGTTCCTTTTCTCTGATATAGTAGTTTATTTTCCACTTAAATGTTTATATACATTTGGATTCTTTTAGTTTGATACTATTACAAATAAAACTATTTGTATATATCATTGGTGAACATATAAAATATTTGTATATATTATTGGTGGACTTGTTTTTATTTATCTTGGAAAAATACCAAAAAAATTTAGGGTTTAACAGGAAATGTCAAAAAATATTTCGAAGTCATTATTTAATTGTGTATGACTGTTCAAATAGTTTATATTCTGGCCAAGACCTTGTGTGACTATTTTTAATTTTTTGCAATTCTAGTGAGTATGAAATGGTTTCTCCTTGTAGTCTTAGTTTTACACTCTTGTTTTATGCTGAACACCTCTCCTTGACCTTGCTGGCAATCTATATATCTTATTTTGCAAAGTGTCTGTTGGAGGCGTTTGTCCACTTAGAAAAAAGTTTACCTCTTTATTATGTATTTGTTAAAGTCTATGTATATGTCCTAGATATAAGTTCTTTAACAGATTTGTTTTAAACAGACTTACCCTACGGCGTCAGCCACTTTTCAAAAGCAAATGCTAAGTCCAACTTTTTAATTCACCTGTTGTTAGTGCTTTTTGTGTTTTCTCCAATAAATCTTTGCCTACTTCAAGTTTGTTAAATATTGACTCTTACTCTTTTTTTTAAAAAAAGATTTTAACTTTTATATTTTTGGATAATATTCATTTTGAATTTTGAATTATAATATTATGTAGGTGTTCAATATTCACATTTTACATACAGATATCTTGTTTCAGGAACATTCGGTAGAAAAACTATTCTTTCTCCATTGAATTATCTTGGCACCTTTTTTGAAAAATTAGTGGCTCATATGTATACCAATCTAGTCCTAAACTCTATTCTGTGTCATTTATCTATGTGTCCGTATTTATGACAAACTGCAGTCTCTTGATTACTATAGCTTTATAGTAGTCTTCAAAGATGATAGTGTCAGTCATACAATTAAATGTTCTTTCTAGTTACTGTTTTGACTTTCTAAGATCTTTGGTTTACATATAAATAATATAATATAACAAGCAGTGAGATTGAAATAAAAAAAAAAAGTACAGGACCAGACAAAGTCACAGCTGAATTCTATCAGACTTTCAAAGCAGAGTTGGTATCAATTCTGTTGACACAATTCCAAAAGATAGAGAAAGGAGGAATCCTCCCTAAATCATTCTATGAAGCCAATATCATTCTAACACCAAAACCAGGAAAGGATATAAGAATAAAAGAAAACTACAGACCAATAACCTTGATGAACATAGATGCAAAAATCCTCAACCAAAATAAATAGCTAACCATATCCAACAGCATATCAAAAAGACAATCCACCATGATCAAGTGAGTTTCATAGGATGCAAGGAGGTTTTATCTTATGCAAGTCAGTAAATGTGACACACCATATAAACAGAATTAAGTACAAAAATCACATGATCATCTCAACAGATATAGAAAAAGCATTTGACAAAATTAAGAATCCCTATATGGTTAAAATGATCAGCAAAATTGGCATAGATGAGACACAACTTAAGGTAATAAAATCCCTCTATAGCAAACCCACTACCAACATTATACTGAATGCGGGAGAGTTGAAAGCATTTCCTCAGAACTGGAAAAAGACAAGGATGCCCACTTTCACTACTTCTATTCAACATAGTATTAGAAGTCCTAGCCAGAGCAATCAGACAAGAGAAAGAAAGAAAGGGCATCCAAATTGGTAAAGCAGAAGTAAAACTGTCATGGTTTACCAATGATATGATTGTATATCTAGAAATCCCTAAGGACTCATCCAAAAAGCTGCTAGAATTGATAGATAAATTCAGCAAAATTTCAACATACAAAATTAATGTATACAAATCATTAGCACTGCTACACAACAACAGCGACCAAGCTAAGAATCAAATCAAGAGCTCAACCCTTTTAAATAGCTGCAAAAACCCAAAACAAAACAAAACAAAACAAAACAAAAAATCTAACAACAACTTAGGAATACACCTACTGAAGGAGGTGAAAGACCCCTGCAAGGAAAACTATAAAACACTGCTGAAAGAAACCATCGATAACATAAAGAAATGGAAACACATCCATGCTCATGGATGGGTAGAATAAATATTGTGAAAATGACCATACTGCCAACTCAATGCAATCCCCATCAAAATACCACCATAATTCTTCACAGAACTAGAAAAAACAATTCTAAAATTCATATGGAACCAAAAAGGGGCCCACATAGCCAAAGCAAGACTAAACAAAAAGAACAAACCTGGAGGCATCACATTACCTCATTTCAAACTATGCTATAAGGTTGTAGTTACCAAATCAGCATGGTACTAGTATAAAAATAGGCACATAGACCAATAGAACACAATAGAAAACCCAGAAATAAAGCCAAATACTTACAGGTAACTAATCTTCAATAAAACAAACAAAAACATAAGGTGTGGAAAGGACACTTTATTCAACACATGGTGCTAAGATAATTGGCAAGCCACATGTAGAAGAATGAAACCAGATCCTTATCTCTCACCCTATACAAAAATGAACTCAAGATGGATCAAAGACTTACATATAAGACCTGAAGCCCTAAAAATACTAAAAGATGACATTGGAAAAACCCTTCAAGACACTGGCTTAGGCAAAGACTTCATGACCAAGAACCCAAAATCAAATGGAACAAAAACAAAGGTAAGTAGATGAGACTTAAGTAAACTAAAAAGTTTCTGCATAGGAAAAGAAATAATCAGCATCATAAACAGACAACCCACAAAGTGAGAGAAGTCCTTTGCAAATTACACATCTGACAAAGGACTAATATTCAGAATCTGCAAGGAACCCAAACAAATCAGCAAGAAAAAAATAAACAATTCCATCAAAAAATGGCGTAAGGGCACGCATAAACAATTCTAAAAGAAGATGTACAAGTGGTCAACAAACATATAAAAAATGCTCATCATCACTAATCATCACTGAAATGCAAAGCAAAACTATAATGTGATGCCACTTTACTCCTGCAAGAATGGCCATAGTTTCAAAAAAAAAAAAAAAAAAGAATAGATGTTAGCATAGATGTGGTGAAAAGGAACACTTCTACACTACTGGTGGGAATGTAAACTAGTACAACCACTGTGGAAAACAGTGTGGAGCTTCCTTGAAGAACTAAAAATAGATCTTCCCTTTGATCCAGCAATCTCACCACTGGGAATCTACCCAGAGAAAAGGAGTCATTATATGAAAATGATAAGTGCACAAGCATGTTTATAGCAGCACAATTTACAATTGCAAGCAGCAATTGTATGGAAGCAGCAAAAGTCCCCATCAATCAAGTGGATAAAGAAAATGTGGTAGATATATATACCATGAAATACTAGTCAGTCATAAAAAGTAATGAAATAATGGCAATTGCAGCAACCTGGATAGAATTGGAGACCATTATTCTAAAAGAAGTAACTCAGGAATGGAAAGCCAAATATTGTATGTTCTCACTAATAAGTGTGAGCTAAGTTATGAGGACACCAAGGCATAAGAATGATACAGTGGACTTTGGGGACTGGGCGGGGGAATGGGAGGGAGATGAGGGATAAAAGACTATACATTGTGTACATATTGGGTATGGTGTACACTGCTTGGGTGGCGTGGGCACCAAAATCTCAGAAATCACCATTAAATAACTTATCTATGTAACCAAACACCACCTGTTTCCCCAAAACCTATTAAAATAATAAATAAATAAATTACTTGAAAGTGTAATATGTCCAAGTTTGCATTGCTATTATATACACAAATGCCAAACATTTATTTGATTCTAAGTTCTTCAGGGGCAGCCATTATGTTTTTTGTGTCTCATCATTAAAGAAACTTGCACATAGAACATACTCAGGAATTTACTGAGTGAATCTGAAATATGAATATTATTAAATAAATTCATAACCTTTCAATATTAATATATTATTAAATATGTGTTTGTAATAATGTATAATTATTTAACCTAGAAAATTTCAAGCTGTTTCCAAAAGACTAATAAATGCAAGAATTAACAATTGTATACATTGCCTTTACAATTCATCTGGTCAAATATATAATAAAAGTTGCTAGTTTGTTTTGCAATCTCTAAATTTATATGTACATATAACACAAAGGAGAGAGAGAGAGAGAGAGAGAGACAAAGAGAGAGAAAGATTGTGTGTATCTGTGTGTTTCTGTGTGTTAAAGGCAGAATTTTGCAAACCAGACAAGTCTGATACTGGATGTGCAAATGTGTATATGGGAGGTATTTAAACTTATCACTATGCAAATTTTAAAATCTAAGTTAGGAAATTGTTGATAAGATATAATAATCTGTTGTATTCTTGAAAATGCTAACAGAGTGAATGCAAAGTGTTCTCACCACAAAAATTATAAATGTGTGAAGTAATGTGTATGTTAATTAGCCATATTTGGTCTTTCCACAATATGTACATACTTCAAAACAGCATGCAGTACAAAGTATACACATACAATTTTATCCTTCAATGTTTAATATCATATGAATAAATAGATAATATCTTGTTTATGTCTTCATAATCAACAAGTTCATGATCACATAGTCAATGAAATGGTCACATCTTGCTACAATCTAATTTTTATAAAGAAAACAGAGCCATACTCCAAGATTATTTAATATATCACAATTAAAAGTTATTGTGTGTACATTTACAGTTTTAATTTTATTTTCTCTAAGAGGAAAAAAAGCGATATATATACCTTTCATAAGCCATGTATGCTTTTTTGGTCTTTGACAATTCAAACATTATGTAAATCAGAGTCTAATATAGAAAAGACATTTTGTATTTTTGTGACATGCTGAAAGTATACATTCTGAAATTTTACAATAACATAAACCAAAAATGATTTTTGAAGAATAAGCTTAGGAATATCATTCTATCCTCTCAACACCAGGGATGTAAATTATCATATTGTAATTTTTAGAACACAATTCCCAAAGTGAATATATTGATGTATGAATATTGATGTATATAATGTATGAAATGGAAGCACACCTAATTATTTTGTTTTAATTTGCAATAGTTTACAGCAAACTTTTGAAAACAGTAAGAAATCTAAGTTAAATACTTATTTTCCTACTTGAAATCTATATGCCATTATAACGTTGCTAAAATCTTCCTCATTCAATGATACTTTTTTTCACGTTGCATAATGTAGCAAGAGTTGATAATGTGATTATACACTTACCTACAACCATTAATTTGGTATTTCATGCGAAAACAACAAAAATAAGTTCATGTCAATTTAATTTCTCTGTAAATTATATTTTATATTATTTGTCACAGTCTGTTGACTGTGCTTGATGGGAAAATTCCTAAAAATAGAGGATAGATTCTTCTGATTTCCTTTCCTTTGAGATGATTTTGACTGCGTTAAGCAAGACAACTAATATTGAAACAAAAATTTCAGGCCATGGAGCTAGTTTCTTGTGTACAAACTATCTGACATACTACCATGTGTTCCTTTGAGATGTTTTGGGGTAAATATGTTATTTTCATTCTTCTTACAATCATGTGATAAGGCATTAGAAAAAGACTCATTCATCTGAAGCCACAGCTGTAGGAAAAGCATAAAGCCCCACATAGAATCTCATTCGGAGGAGCAAAAGCTTTGTGTTTCCAGAGAAAATCAGAAAACCCCGTCACTCCCAAGACACTGGTGAAGACCTGATGCAACTGTTAGAAGGGAAGAGAGGAAAAAAAACCTCTACCCCTGGGTCAGAGGCAGGAAACAATGCCAATAGAGGTCTCCTACCACTAGGAAAAGAGAAAGAAACTCCCTATTGTACATATTTTAAGGCAGAATTTTTCTCCCATAGAGAAGGGGACATGATTATGGAAAATATTGAACCCCTGATATCCAGAGACACCATGTTTGCCTAAGACATAGGGTGGATTAAGGAAACAGAGAGCTCCTTCTTTCACACCACCGCCAGATTAGTAAGTAGCAAGTAACATATGGCAGGGGAGGAGAAAAAACTTCAAAACAGACTTTCTCTGAGACAGAAACATACAAAGGAAACTGAGAGTAGAGGATGGAGCAGAACAATGATTAAAATTAAAAAAACAAAAAAACCCTCAAGCAATGAGTTTAGAGTAAGACGCTAGTAATTTGAACTCAATGGTGCTTTGAAGATGACAATAAAAAATAAAATAAAATAAATTTAAAGTCATCTCTACTTCTGACTAGAATGGCATAAACCACTGACCTAGGAGAAAGAGGCACTCCAGTTCTAAGCACAAATCTGTTTATTTCTATCTCAAATATACCCTATACATGTCTGGCATACAATCAAAGTTTATGAGTCACTGATAAAAGAAAGAAAAATCAACCCACTTTCAAGATATGATGCATTCAATAGATAAAACTCAGAGAGAAGCTAAATATTATTACTAAAGGCATGGAATTGAAAATAACAATCAATAATAGTATTAAAAACTTAGTAAAAATGTAGACAACATGCATGAACTGATGGCAGGATTTCAGCAAGGAGATGAAATGTATGAAATTGGGTCAAATGGAGGCACAGATGCTCCTCTCCTTTCAATGGGTACCAGAAAACCCATCATAAGTCGAAAATGCATTAAATGCGCCTAGCCTACCGAACATCATAACTTAGCCTGGCCTTTCTAAATGTACTCAGAATATGTACATTAACTTACAGTTGGGCAAAATCATTTAACACAAAGCCTATTTTGTAATAAAGTGTTGACTGTCTCATGTGTTTTATTGAATACTGTACTGAAAGTGAAAAACAGAATGGTTATATGGGTACTCATTATTCACAAACACAGCTGAAAACACATTGATCCTGAATAACATTTAAAGCATTAAACTAAAATTAATTGCTGGATGATGGGGATGCTACAGATGCAGGGTCATCAATTTCTCTCTTTTCTGATGAGGCTCCAGAAGAACTGATAGAAGGCACTGAGGAATCATAGTTGATGAGTTAGCAGATATGGTGTGCTTTAGGGAAATATTATACGTTGTATTGCATGTTCACTGTCATGATCTCATGACAGACTGTGAGCCACAGCATGCTGTCACTGCTCAGAATTGAGAGATTATCATGCTGTATATTGCTAGCCTAGAAAACATCAAAATTCAGAATTTGAAGTATGGTTTCTACTGAATGCATATTGCTTTTGCACCATCAAAAACTTAAAAAAAAAAAAAAGAAAGTCAAATTACTGTAAGTCAAGGACTATCTGTACTAGAAAATAATATACCTAATAGGAGATGATGAATACTTTTGACAGACTCATAGGTAGACTAAAGATAACCAAGGGAAAAAGCAGTGACCTTGAAGAGTAGTCAGTATTAATCACACAATTTAAAACACAGGGAGAAATTTTTAAAAATAATTTAAAAAGAAATAGCAAATCAAATATTTGGATGAAAATATCAAACTCTATAACACGTGCAGTTGGAATTCCAGAAGGAGAAGGTGAGAAATAAAAAGGAAGAAAAAAATTTAAAGACTGAATGATAACATGGGAGAAATAAATTACAAAAAAATCTATTTTACGGCAAGGTGACTATAGTTAATGACATACTGTATTCTTGAAAAATATAAAGACAGTGGATGTTGAGTGTTATCACAAAAATGATGACTATATGAAGTAATAGATTTGTTAATGAACTAGATTTAATCATCCACAATGTATGTACAACTTAAAATATCATGTTGTGTATGATAAAAAGATAAAATGTTACCTCTCAAATTAAAAAAAGCAAGTAAAATAAAAGTTTCTGAAATAAAAATGTAAAACACTGAATGACCAATAATTGTTCAAAAATACCAGTAAGCTTCAACATTAACTATATGCACAAGATAGGCATTGATTCCCAAGCAGGACAAAGAACAATAAATAAACAATAAACAAATAGAAAACACCTATATGCATCATATCCAAGTTTATGTAAACCTAAAAATAAAGAAAAAATCATAAACCTGGTAATAGAATAAGGACACATTACACTCAGAGGAACAGTGATAAGAATTAAAGATTCCTCAAACATCTGTTATTCTTTGTGTTGGAAACATTCCAAACGTTCTCATTAAAAATGGTGCAAACCAGAAGACTGTGATTACATTTATATCTCATTCTGAACAAGGTAAATTTATAAATTAATGAGAAGTTGCCAAGGATTGGGAGTTGGAGTATGTTTAACCATAAGTTGGTACAAGAGATAATTTGGGGTTAAGAATGTTCTGTACCTTGATCATAGTAGTGGTTTCATAGCAATATATGAGTATAAAAACTCATAATTTTACTCTAAAAAGGTTAAATTTTACTGTATGTTCATTATACCTCAATATATATGATCAATAACGTTTAACAACATTGTAAATTTTTCAATAAACGTGATAGACTAACCACAAATACTTATTACATGTCCCTCTTAAGACAGTAATACAATCACAAAAAGTTTTATTCTATTTAGTGTATAAACTCAATATAAACTCTGTTTAGTGTATAATCTCAAACTGGAAAAAGAAAATGAAGAGAAAGTATCAGAGGCTATGATAGCAAAACAAATTTCTTGAACGTACCTGAAGGGTTTGTCACGGAGACTTGTAAAATTTCAACTTCTTGTTTCATTCAGCAAAAGCCTCAAGGAACCGAGGTAACATCAGTTCCCACAGTGGGCTGGATGAGGCAAGGGATAGCAATGTGTGACTTGTTTAGTAATGGTAACTAAGCCACGGCACCCTCATATACCTTCACTATACTTTTATCAAGTGTGTTGGCAAGAGTGGGAGCAAGTTCAAAATCAGGAAAAATTAATTTGTGGTTGACAGAGAACAAAATAGCAGTTACGTGTGTATGATATTGATTGTTAAACAGGGCAAGCAGGAGGGTTCTCTAATGCTGAAGAAATTCTACCTCCTATTTGGAAGATGATTTCATGGGTGCAAGTACAGGTGGAAACGCATTAAGATGTGTATTTAAGATGAATGCAGTTCACTGCAGGTGAAAGAACATTGAAATAAGGAATTATTAACAACATGTTTAATTGTTTAACAAAAATATCAGGTATTTGTTTTGTCTTTCAATTCTCACTGGTGTCATGGTGTCTCATGTATTTTAGATCATGAATACACATGTGCTGAATATAAATAAAAGATAAAGTGTTGTGAAAATATATTTTTCTAAATAAAGGCTTTCAATTTCACACATTGCAAAATATATTAAACATTTAGCATGAAAAATCATTAAATTATACTTGCTAACTAAACTCTTAAGTTCATATTTTTTTCCAGTTTTATAAGTTAGCATGTCCAAGATATTATAAAAGCTCTAAACAAAATAATGTGCCCTCATATTTCAATGTTTTTAAATTTAAGTTTAACGTATTGACAGACGGAATATCCCCACAAGTAGGAGGCTAAAAATCTTATTATAATTCGTAACAAGATTTATGCTAGAGAAATATGTTTAAATATTTTTTCAAGTTTTCTTGCCTTTGATATTTTTTTCTATATAGTATTTTCTTTGTTATGGTTGCAGAAGATACACAGTTTGAAAATGTAATTCTTATGCGGTTCTTCACATAAGATTACATTTTCTTTTAATGTTGTTTAATAAACATTTTGCTAAATGCAGAAATTTTGTGACTTTTATTGATGAGTGTCTTTAATATATATATTACCCTCCAGCATTTCCTGTAAGATTTATTGTTGTTTGCTTCATTGTAATAAGTAAGTGATATTGATCGCATTTGGCGTTACACATGTACATCTTGCTAGTAGCTATAAAACAATATTGTCAAACACTTACATTAAAACAACACTCCATAAAAGACAAAAAAAAAACAACAAAAGATCCAAGACAGCATGGAAATAAAATGTGAGCTTTTCACCACTGTATCATACTGATGATTTACATATCTGTTTTCTTTCTTTCTTTTTTTTTTTTTTTTTTGAGACAGAGTCTCTCTGTCTCCCAGGCTGAAGTGCAGTGGTGCGATCTCAGCTCACTGCAACCTCGGCCTCCACAGGTTCAAGCAATTCTCATGCCTCAGCCTCCTGAGTAGCTTGGATTACAGGCACGTGCCACCACACGTGGCTAATTTTTGTATTTTTAGTAGAGACATGCTTTCACCCTGATGCCCAGGCTAGAAGGCCTAGGCCACCCACCTTCCAAAGTACTCGAATTAGAGGTGAGAGCTGCCATGCCCAACCTACATGTCTTTTTTAAAACCATACCTTTATATTTTGAATCCTTGACTTCAAAATAATTAATTCATATTTTAGAAAATAAATCTTTTGGACTGCAAGTTGAAACACAAACATTTAATTTTTAGTAAAAATAGACTACCTATTGTAATTCACTTTCTACAAATTAATGAGTGCATTAAAATTACCATTACTTTTAAATTGACAAAGAGGACATATAAACATAATAAATCTGTGTGAAATTATTTCTGGTTTTTCTTCTTGTCCTCTGACTTTTATTCATTCTTTATCGTAATGCCAAATAGAATGATGTATCTGTTATCTTCTGAGTTTGAAGAATGAAGTATTATTTTAAGTCAAATACTTTACAAATACAATTTTAATAACATCCCATGTGGCTTACTATTTGAAAAATAATAAAAGCATATTTTAAAACTGGTTTTATCAAAGTGAACTTGTTTGTATTTTTCCTTATCTCTTCTTGGGATTTACTCCAAAATTCTAGAAGGAATGAGAAATAAAAATGTAAATTCCGTCTTTAATAAACCTTATGGAAAAACCCGAAACCTTATATCACAAGTTCATTGGAAGAAATCCCAAATGCAGGGAGAGTCAGACAGGTGTGCAAGAAGATGCAATAAAAAGAAAGGCTACACTGGGCAGCAGCTTACATTTCTTAAAGACAGGGGTAAAAGCAAAGGTGCAAACCAATACAACTTTGTTTACATGCACTGAAAATAGGTCTCTGGGATAGCAAGGGGAGCTTTCTAGGACTTGGTTGGGTTTTCAGTCATATAAATGAGCAATATTTAAGAGTGCTGCATTTTGTCAAGAAGCTCGGGGCGGTGACTGGGATGGGTCAGTGATTGAACTGGAAGCAATACGTTCCGTTACCTGAGAAAAGTAGGAGATAAAAGAAGTCGCTCATACAGCCCTCTCATAAAAATAAATCTCATTGTCTTGGAATTGGAAATGACTCAGGCCCTTCCAAAATAAATCTATTGGAAATACTGGCAGAGAAATCCAATTCAATTAAATTTTAAAAACCGCAATGAAATTAATGCAAAGTTACTACAAGTAAAATTGCCAAAGAGATAGCTAAAACTATTATTTTTTAAAATAATATATAAAAATTATGAAAAAAATTTAAAGGACTTTAATAAAAATCGCTTTTATGGAACAAAGGTCAAAATAAAACACAAGAAATCATGTATGGTATGGCAAAACAAGAGCATAATAAGACAATGTAACATATAACACTTTTAATAAAAATTTTTAAAAAAGCAAATCCATAAATGAATAACACATTGGAAGCAACATAAAGAAAAGAGGAATGATGTGACAGAAAACAGTTAATGATGGAGTGCCTAATATTAGAGAAACTGAACAAATTGAAATGAAAATTAGCAATGTATTAAAAAGTGTCAATAATAACAGCAATTATTATATGAATAATAATATGTGCTGAATGTTTTACTCTCCACCAAATCTAACCATATAAACTTTAATTGTCAAAACAACTTCTGCCGGGTGCAGTGGCTCACACTTGTAATCCCAGCTACTCGGGAGGCTGAGGCAGGAGAATCACTTGAACCCTGGGGGGAGGCGGAGGTTGCAGTGAGCCGAGATCGCGCCGTTGCAGTCCAACCTAGGCAACAGAGCGGGACTCTGTCTCAAAAAAAAAAAAAAAAAACTTTTAAGAATATGATCATTCTCATTTTACTGCTGAAAAAATCTGAGATACAATGACAATTAAATAATTAAATGATTTTCCCAGGGCTCACAATGTATAAATGGTAGAGCCAAAGTCTGTATTTTAATCCTGTCCATTTTAGTCTTATGTTTAATCACCACATTCCACTGCTTCACTAGATTTATATATGTGTATATATGTGTGTTTGTATTATATATGCATGTGTGTAAATGTATGTATATGTGTATATATATACAGTAAATGTACACATGTATGTAGTGGTGTGTGTGTGTGTGCATATATATATATACACGTGTGTGTGTGTGTGTGTGTATCTCATGAAAGAGATTTCCGTAGGTAAATCATGTTTTCCTTGATGAACATCACCAAAATAATATGAGAAAAAAAATGTTTTTAAATATAATTTGAGGAAACCTTCACTAAATAACAGAGATTTTATTATCCAGAGTATAGAGTCACATTCTATATGAGGAAAAGGAAAAAAAGAAAAATAGTCCCTCAAGGTAAGACACAGCCTAATAAATGTACTAGGCTTTAAATACAAAAGAAAATAAAAACTATTGTACAAACACACAAGATGATGAAGTCACAAAGAGGAAAATGAAAATGGTTTCAGCATTGTCTCTAGTGATGTTCACTGGTAAAAGACAGTTGGACAATGACTGCAGGGTGCTCCAGGAAAGAAAAAGAAAATACGACTCAATGACTTTATACACAACCCAAATACATTCAAATATAAAGGCAAAAGATCCTTATGAATTTGCACTCAGGTAATATATTGCCTGCATGTTGCTCATAAGCTTTTATTTAACACACTGTTTGAGGCTGAACGTCAGACAACCCTGAGATGATGCTGAAACTACGGCAAGAGCAATGTGTGGCTATGAACAAGTTGATATTGAGCTTAGGTATACAAATTACCATGTGACTACCATAAACCTTCAAACTGGAAAATATATAAATAGACATGTCAGGAAAGGAGAAGAAAACTTTGGTAGGTAATGTTATTTCCTCCTTTTTCACACACATAAAAAATTATTTAAAACTAATAACATAGAACATATATGGGTAATTATTTTTCAGTAAATTATTTTTCAGTTAACTCTAGCAGAAATGTAAAAAAAACTCTGATACCCAAAAGTAAAGTAATACTTATAAATACATGAAAGTAAATAGAATGACGACAGGGAGAAAAACTTGGAAAATATTTATTTTTTATTGTTACACCTAGCAGAAAATCAATGAACACTGCCTAAATAGTTGGCTAAATATACTACATAACATTATAGATAAAAAGGAAGACCAAATTAAACTGTAACCTCTCAAATAGTGACAGGAAACTGACACAAAATAAAACAAACATGATATAATGAAAGGAAAAATGCTATAACGTAAAAAATAAAATGAGATAGACATGATAAAATATTCTGCTATACCATATCACATATTAAAGCAAAAAGATCATTATGTGGTTCATAAAGCAAAATAGATACAAAGCACAAGAAAAAAGGACAAACAATAAATTAGTAAACTCTAAAGTACCTTTATCAGTCTATAATCAAACAAGAGGAAAAAAGTTTCTATACCTAATAATATAGTTAATAAGGCACATATAATTCATTTATTTAATGATGCCCATATTTTGAAGGTTACTCTGGATATATAAAAAAACATTCTTTTTTCGAAGTGTTTATGGAATATTTTAAAGAAAAAATATAAAAATCTAATTATAACCAGTATAAATAGAACAGAAAACATAATATAAGCAAATTATAATACTAAAATTAATCTAAAAAAATGACAACAGCTAATAATTATCTATTTAGGTGGGAAAAACAATCTTTCCCTTTTAAGCTTTTATTAAAGTGAAAATCAATTTCAAGGTTTATATTCAGGCGAAAAATTACAATGAAAATTCCATATATCACAACCATGGTCGGTGAACTAAAGCAGTTCCTAGAGAAAGATGCTAGTAGAAAATAATTGTGTTGGCTTAAATAAAAGAATGAAAATAAAATAATTGAACAACCAATATATAAAATAATTTTAAAACCACAAAATAAATCAAAAGAGTAATAAAATACAAAAGTAACACAAATTGAATAATTCAAAACCATGAAATTACTGTAGTAATGAATAAAACCAAGAATCATTCTTTACATAACAAAACAGGAAAACAAGAAAATTGTATACAGTTAAAAAAGTAGTTACGTCGAAAGTTGCCACAGATATAGAAAAAAAATAGAAAAAAAATTTTGAAAGTTCTTTGTTTCACTTTATTAAGTAAATGAGTGAACATGGATAAAATAGATAATTTCATAAAAGTATAAACTATCAAAACTAAACCAGAATATAGGAAGTTTAAACTGAAAAAAAAATGACTGTATTGAGTAAATAAAATTATCTAAGGGATTCTCTCTTCAAGAAAGCACCAGGTTAGGATTTTTTCATACGGGCATCTCACAGAGACTTTAAGTGACACATTCACTCTATGCCATATAACATAATCCAAAACTTGGGGAAAAAATGTATCAAATCATTTAGGTGTTTGATGCAGCAAGTTTTATATCATATTTAACATATAAGTACTGTGCCCTAAGCAATTGGGTCACTGGAGCATCCCAAATCTTACACAGGATGTCCACACTAAAGTAACATATTTGCGTATCAATCTCACTGATAAATATCCATGAAGAAATTCCTAAATACAATTCTAACAAAAAAGAATTCATCACATTAAAACAATACACACACACAAACACATAAACACACACACACACACAGAGAAAAAGTTTATGTAAACATTTCTGGAAGTAAATCCACTAATCTAGTAAGAACAATTACATCTGGAAACAGGAACTTGTGTGTCTGTGACTAAAGATAAAAACTTAACTTTTTAACATATCAGTTTACGCATTTTTAATTACATATAATTCTTGATAACTTTTTCCAGAAAAGTTAAATTAGAATGTTTAAAGTAGGCTACTTTTAACATTATTTCAATGTATTCAATCAAAAGACAACCCAGGGACTTTTGAAACCTGCCCACCTTCACTATAGGACTAGTGTTTATGGTTTTTGGATAAACATAGAAATTTGACCCCCCTGGCCTTAAAGCTTTAAACTTGCATTCATCTTATCTAAGTTATTTGCTCAGGAAACTGACCTTCAGCTCTCCCTGATAGTATCCAGGAACTGAAACTTACCAGATCATCTTATCTGGACAATAAGATGCCAGATCCCTCATCTGTCATGTTTGCCTAATCGACCACCTGCTGCCGGTTGACCAACTCCTATTCCTTACCCCTCCCTAATTCCTATTTTCCCACATGTAGTTATATTTCTCCCTGCCTTATAAACCCCTAATTTTCCTTGTTTGGGATGATGCATTTGAGACTGATCTCCCATATCCTTGGTGGCAGTATCCCATTAAAACACCCCATTAATTTCTGCTTCCTTGGCAATACTCATTCTGTACCATACCATTAAATTCTCTTTCCCTGGCAATACTTATTGTCCTAGTATTGGTTTTCTGTGGGGCAAGCAAGAGGAGCTAGACTGAATGCTTAGCGTTTCAGTAACACATTGAACCTCCGAGTGATATGGTTTGGCTGTATCCCCACACAAATCTCAACTTGAGTTGTATCTCCCAGAATTCCAACATATTGTGGGAGGGACCAAGGGGGAGGTAATTGAATTATAGGTGCCAGTCTTTCCTGTGCTATTCTCCTGATATTAAATAAGTCTCACGGGATCTGACGGGCTTATCAGGGGTTTCTGCTTTTGATTCTTCCTCATTTTCTCTTGCTGCAGCCTTGTAAGAAGTGTCTTTCACCTCCTGCCATGATTCTGAGGTCTCTCCAGCCATGTGGAACTGTAAGTCAAATTAAAACTATTTTTCTCCCAGTTTTGGGTATGTCTTTATCAGCAGTGTGAAAACGCACTAATGCAGTAAATTGGTACCCATAGAGTGGGAAGTTACTAAAAAGATGCATGAAAATGTGAAAGAGACATTGGAACTGGGTAACAAGCAGAGGCTGGAACAGTTTGGAGGGCTCAGAAGAAGGTACAAAAATGTGGGAAAGTTTGGAACTTCCTAGAGACTTCTTGAATGGCTTTGGCCAAACTACAGACAGTGATATGGACAATAAGGTCCAGGCTGAGGTGGTCTCAGATGCAGATGAGGAAGTTTTTGGAAACTGGAGCAAAGGTGTCTTGTTATGGTTTAGTAAGGAGACTGGTGACATTTTGCCCCTGCCCTAGAGATTTGTGGAACTTTGAACTTTAGAGAGATGATTTAGGGTATCTGGCAGAAAAAAATTCTAAGCAGCAAATCATTCAAGAGGTGACTTGGGTGCTGTTAAAAGCATTCTGTTTTAAAAGAGAAATAGAGCATGAAAGTTCAGAAAATTTGCAGCCTGACAATGTGATAGAAAAGAATATCCCATTTTTTGAGGGGAAATTCAAACCAGCTACAGAAATTTGCATAAGTATCAAGGACCCTATTGTTAATCCCCAAGACCATGGGGGAAAATGTCTCCAGGCCATGCCAGAGACCTTCACAACAGCCCCTCCCATCCTGGGTCTCTAGGCCCAGGAGGATAAAGTAGTCTCCTGGACCAGGCCCAAGGTCTCCAAGCTGTGTGCAGCCTAGGAACTTGGTGCCCTGTGTCCCAGCCACTCCAGCCATGGCTGACAGGGGCCAATGTACAGCTCAGGTTGTGGCTTCACAATGTACAGCTGAGGCTGTGTGAAAGCCCCAAACCTTGGAAGCTTCCATGTAGTGTTGAGCCTGTGGTTGCACAGGAGTCAAGAATTCAGGTTTGTGAACCTCCACCTAGATTTCAGAAGATGTATGGAGACATCTGGACGTCCAGGCAAAAGTTTGCTGCAGGGTTGGGGCCCTCACACAGAACCTCTGCTAGGGCAGTGTGGAAGAGAAAAGTGGGGTTGGAGTCCCCATACAGAGTCCCTACTGGGGCACTGCCTAGTGGAGCTGTGAGAAGAGGGACACCATCCTCCAGACACCAGAATGGTAGATCCACAAGCAGCTTACACCATGCACATGGAAAAGCCACAGACACTCAATGCCAGACCAAGAAAACAGCCAGAAGGGAGACTGTAACCTGCAAAACCACAGGGGCATAGCTGCCCAATACCGTGGCAACCCACTTTGTGCATCAGTGTGACCTGAATGTAAGACCTGAAGTCAAAGGAGATCATTTTGGAGCTTTAAATTGACTACCTTGCTGGATTTTGTACTTGCATGGTCCCTGTAACCCCTTTGTTTTGCCCAATTTCTCCAATTTGGAATGGCTGTATTTACCCAATACCTGTACCTCCATTGTATCTAGGAAGTAACTAGCTTGCTTTTGATTTTACACGCTCGTAGAAGGAAGGGAATTGCCTTGTCTCTGATGAGGCTTTGGACTGTGGACCTTTGGGTTAATGTTGAAATTAGTTAAGACTTTGGGGGACTGTTGGGAAGGAATGATTGATTTTGAAATGTGAGGACATGAAATTTGGAGGGGCCAGGGACTGAATGATATGGTTTGGCTGTGCCCCCAACCCAAATGTCAACTTGAATTGTATCTCCCAGAATTACCATGTTTTAGGGAAGGGACTCAGGAGGAGGTAATTGAATTATGGGGGCCAGTCTTTCCTGTGCTATTCTCATGAAATTGAATAAGTCACACAAGATCTGATGTGTTTTACAGGGGTTTCTGCTTTTGCTTCTTCCTCATTTTCTCTTGCTGCCACCATGTAAGAAATGCCTTTTGCTTCCCACCATGATTCTGAGGTCTCACTACCCATGTGGAACTGTAAGTCTAATTAAACCTCTTTTTATTCCCAGTCTTGGGTATGGCTTTATCAGCAGCATGAAAACGAAATAATGTAGTGAGGAAATATCTCTGTCTCCTTCCAGGCAAAGTTTAATATTCTTTTTCTTATGCTTCCATAGTGTAACTCGACACATTTAAATAATCCAGAATTATAGCACTGAGTTTTTATGAAAAGATAAATTGTATATTGAGCACAACTGTCACTACTAACAACATATATATAAGTGCTATTTTCAGTATCTAAGATTCAAAGCCTGCCATTTTACATATAGGAAAAGAAGATATGATAATGAATGTTTTTTATTTGTTTAATTTTTTTTGTTTGATTAAACTGAGCTCCTTGAGAGCAGGAACTATGTCTAAATCATCACTATATCTCAGATATTAACTGATAATTTGAATTAACATTTCCACCTAATAACTATTACATGAATAAAAGTATTGTAAAAGTATGTTTATTTTCTTATTTATAACAATATACCTAATGATAGCTACATAATTCTAAATTAAGAAACATGGTACTTGCAAAATAACAAAGGGGAAGATAAAAATTACTAATATAAAAGATGATTTAGAGCCATAGCAATGAATAAGAAAATTATCAGAATTTTAAAATATTGTTACAAAAATATCAAAATACTTACTAAAACTAGAGGATAAAATATTGTTTGGAATTATACTGAGAAGAAAGTTCTATTCTCTATTCTTAAACATAACTTAACATAGAAGTCTTCCATATATAATCCTCCTATTCATGAAGACAGCCGGTATAAGTTTTGTCACATCAGCAATGATTTACTGACAAATTTATCTTTCTAAGCCTACAACACAAAAGAATTATTAAACCATTTTTTATTTTTGGTCTATATCTCTGCCAAGACAATCTGCATGTAAAACCCAATGATTTTAAGAGAAATTTCCACTTGGTGAACTTTGTAGTAAATGAGACAGATAATATAACCTCAGAACACAAGGTAGAAAGTTTTAACTTCACGGAATGTGAGTGGCTGCAGGAATTGAAGGACGTAGATTTGAGAAGTCAAAAATAGTCATACATTTTGCTGTCATCCTAGCTAACACTGACATTTTTCCATAGATATTCACCTTGTTCATCATATTATTATTTATATTATTAAGAATATCATAGCACTCACATAAGGATAAAATCTGAAGTGCTTCCGTAAGCACCCTCTATGGTATTTTCTATTCATGTTATAACTAATTGCATTTTTAAAGATAAATCAAATTTATTAACTGAAGTAAAAAAAAAGGTAATCTTATTTCTAAATGAAATTAGATGTTATTGAGATAAAATAAAATACAACATCTCCAAGAGTGACAGATTTTTGGTGGTAGTGGAAGCAATTTTCAAGTAGTTTCTTTTTTTAATGCTAGCTTAAGAATGATTATTAATAAAGTGGATGTTTCAAAATAAACTCTTTTGGCATTTACTCATTGATTTCATATAATATAAACAAATTTCATATTTTAATGTATTGTTAAAATGGTTATTTGACTTGGATTAACAAAAACTAATTAAAAGCTTGTTGGCTTTAATTGTCTACATGGACTTATACAACATTTAACTGTTACTCTGTGCTGAAAAGAGGCAAACTTTAAGATCTTTTTTTTTTTTTTTTGATGATGATGAAAACAAAGTCTCTGGTTCACATTGCTTTGTAATTTTTGTGAATTGTAATTTTCAGTGAAACAATCACCTATTGTATATTTATGAAAAAATGCACAAAGTTCTGTGTTATTCAGACTTGTTAAAAAATGAATTTTCATTTTTATTTGTTATAGCATTACATATTTTTCCCCCACTGTATTGGAAAATAGTACAGGCACATCAGTGCAAATGACTTAATTGCCCATTACATGTTGAAGGTAAAATATTGAATGATGGAAGATTTATAAGTTCTCTATAGTTGCTATCCAAAATAATAGATATTAATTAGCTGTTCAAGATGACTACATCAGCTCAATGAATCTATTCAGATAGCAATAGAAATTCTTTTGTTTGTTTGTTTTAGTCAGTTTATTAAATCTTCTACAAATGTCATGACGCGGAACCTCAGTGTATTAGTTCATCTTCACACTACTGATAAAGACATACCCAAGACTGGGAATAAAAACAGGTTCAATTGGACTTACAGTTCTACATGGGTGGTGAGGCCTCAGAATTATGGTGGGAGGCAAAAGGCACTTCTTACATGGTGATGGCAACAGAAAATGTGGAAGAGGCAAAAGTGGAAACCCCTGATAAAACCATCAGATCTTGTGAGACTTATTCACTATCATGAGAACAGCACAAGAAAGACCAGCCCCCATGATTCAATTACTTCCCCCTGGATCCCTCCCATAACATGTGGGAATTCCGGGAGATACAATTCAAGATTTGAATGGGGAAACAGCCAAACCATATCATTCATAAATGTTAGATATTAATACATATTGTATTCTCTTTCTTTATCTTTTCCAATATACTCAACTTCTCTGATGAAATTAAATAGAATTATAGTAGCCTTTGTTATTTGTAAAATAAAATACTAGAATTGTTACTTCTAAAATATACTGATTAGTTTGGCTGTAATTAATTGAGATTTTCCTATTATGCACATGTTTCCAGACAATAAGATGCATCTATCTGTAGCACTAAACAAACATTAAATTAAATGTCTTATTTATGTTTGACATAAACAGCACAAAAGATGTTACTTGTTGTGATAAAAGATAAAATGTAGCTTAAGAGAACTGAAAACACTAAAACAATGGATTTGGATTTTATGGGGTTTTAAATTTATTTTTCTATATAGACTTCATTCACACTTGCTAATTTTTCTTACATGTTTTAACTTGCAATCACAAAATTACTTTTGTTGCAATTTCTAACTTCCTTTTCTGTATCTTAGTATTTAAAACATAACACCATTTCTACAAAGTAAATGAAACCTAGATGAAAAATAAATGTCCCCCTTTACTTCAGAAAAAACCCAGATATCTCCTTCTGTGACCTAGAATTGAACCCCAATGGTGGTGAGCAAGTTGGTGAGCAA
>NW_012105365.1:6246690-6249115 GCF_000951045.1 Mandrillus leucophaeus
TTTTTTTTTTTTTTGATGATGATGAAAACAAAGTCTCTGGTTCACATTGCTTTGTAATTTTTGTGAATTGTAATTTTCAGTGAAACAATCACCTATTGTATATTTATGAAAAAATGCACAAAGTTCTGTGTTATTCAGACTTGTTAAAAAATGAATTTTCATTTTTATTTGTTATAGCATTACATATTTTTCCCCCACTGTATTGGAAAATAGTACAGGCACATCAGTGCAAATGACTTAATTGCCCATTACATGTTGAAGGTAAAATATTGAATGATGGAAGATTTATAAGTTCTCTATAGTTGCTATCCAAAATAATAGATATTAATTAGCTGTTCAAGATGACTACATCAGCTCAATGAATCTATTCAGATAGCAATAGAAATTCTTTTGTTTGTTTGTTTTAGTCAGTTTATTAAATCTTCTACAAATGTCATGACGCGGAACCTCAGTGTATTAGTTCATCTTCACACTACTGATAAAGACATACCCAAGACTGGGAATAAAAACAGGTTCAATTGGACTTACAGTTCTACATGGGTGGTGAGGCCTCAGAATTATGGTGGGAGGCAAAAGGCACTTCTTACATGGTGATGGCAACAGAAAATGTGGAAGAGGCAAAAGTGGAAACCCCTGATAAAACCATCAGATCTTGTGAGACTTATTCACTATCATGAGAACAGCACAAGAAAGACCAGCCCCCATGATTCAATTACTTCCCCCTGGATCCCTCCCATAACATGTGGGAATTCCGGGAGATACAATTCAAGATTTGAATGGGGAAACAGCCAAACCATATCATTCATAAATGTTAGATATTAATACATATTGTATTCTCTTTCTTTATCTTTTCCAATATACTCAACTTCTCTGATGAAATTAAATAGAATTATAGTAGCCTTTGTTATTTGTAAAATAAAATACTAGAATTGTTACTTCTAAAATATACTGATTAGTTTGGCTGTAATTAATTGAGATTTTCCTATTATGCACATGTTTCCAGACAATAAGATGCATCTATCTGTAGCACTAAACAAACATTAAATTAAATGTCTTATTTATGTTTGACATAAACAGCACAAAAGATGTTACTTGTTGTGATAAAAGATAAAATGTAGCTTAAGAGAACTGAAAACACTAAAACAATGGATTTGGATTTTATGGGGTTTTAAATTTATTTTTCTATATAGACTTCATTCACACTTGCTAATTTTTCTTATATGTTTTAACTTGCAATCACAAAATTACTTTTGTTGCAATTTCTAACTTCCTTTTCTGTATCTTAGTATTTAAAACATAACACCATTTCTAAAAAGTAAATGAAACCTAGATGAAAAATAAATGTCCCCCTTTACTTCAGAAAAAACCCAGATATCTCCTTCTGTGACCTAGAATTGAACCCCAATGGTGGTGAGCAAGTTGGTGAGCAAAGTGTGTTGTACATGTGTTAAATGAATGAGTGTCTACTTGACAAGCGTAATTCTCTGACTCTGTTATTTATGCACAGAGTGCTAACATGAAACAGATTTTCAGAATAAAAAGGGCAAAAAGTAACAGAGCTGTCTTATTTAAAATTTTGTTTTAATATCTAATGAAGAAAGGTAATTTGAGGTTAGACCAATCCAAATGTTAAATAAAAAATATCAATTAAAAACGTGGTTTTACTGATTTGCCGTTTTCATTTTTTTAAACATCTTCTATTTTTAAGTATGAAATCATGACTTAGGCTTTGTAATTAGAAATACTGAGAACATCACCCACAGATGTGGTGTTGGTAATAACAGGTGTGCTCAATCTCTAATTTACCTTTGCATATGAATTTAGCATTGTTATAATTTCGAATTATTTAAATTTACTAAATTTTAAATAGGTATCTAAAAGTAGAAAACCTAATTAAGGACAAAAGAAAGTATTCCAATGATTACCCATATAGAGTAGCATCTGGAATTTAAGAGAAAGAGGGAAATTTGTCACTGAGAGAGTTAGAAATTATTTCAAGATTTGTAAGATAGTGTAATTATCTCACTTTCTTCATGATTTTAAACTATGTGACATGATCTATAGGAAACTATGTCAGGTACATGGGATATGTTCTGTTTCTACTTCTAAACCTACCTCATGCTATGCCATTGGGGATAGTATTTTTCTTCTGCTTAGTTAGCAACATTGTAAGGTTAAAATCAGTGTTTCAAAATAAGCTGAGTGAATCTATGGCAGAAGCCATATTCCATACATTTTTAAGTAATCTCTCAGCACATTTAAAGTAATCATTAAGTCAGCCATTGTCAAGAATTGTCTATTGTGAATCCAAATTGGATAAATCAGTAAGTCAATAGGCATTTATAGGTGGGGTGTAGTTAGGATAACAGGGGCATGGGTACAGTGCACAGTCAGTGTACACAAGCAAAATATATACAATTAAAAA
>NW_012105365.1:6249905-6280972 GCF_000951045.1 Mandrillus leucophaeus
AGGCTGGAGTGCAGTGGCGCGATCTTGGCTCACTGCAAGCTCCGCCTCCCGGGTTTACGCCATTCTCCTGCCTCAGCCTCCCGAGTAGCTGGGAGTACAGGCGCCCGCCACCATGCCCGGCTAAGTTTTTTGTATGTTTTTAGTAGAGACGGGGTTTCACCATGTTAGACAGGATGGTCTCGATCTCCTGACCTCGTGATCCGCCCGCCTCGGCCTCCCAAAGTGCTGAGATTACAGGCGGGAACCACCGCGCCCGGCCGGCTGCATAGGTGTTAAGTGTTACAGATGACAACATCCAGAGGCAGAAAATACAATGTCCTCTTTCTAAATACCTTCTTTTAAATACAACAAATACTATCTGACAATGCTATCCTCCACTCTCACTCCAGATATGGCCTAACATTTCCTTGATGAAAATTGTGGCACATGTTTACTTCTAAATGAATTACTGGCCATGGGCATGGAGTTACCACCATTGGTTATGATCTACAAGATTTCTCAACAGAAGGTGGAAAAGAGCCCAACCTCTTGAAGCACATAAACACCAGAACAAACTCAGATATTGTTGGCAAGGAAGGATGAGTGGCTATGCCTGAGGGAAAAAGTGTCTGCTCTATCAATATTCATTCAGTAATCTGGAATTGAGTACATACTCTAAGACACTAGAGTAAGTGATTCAGAGAATAAAGCAGACACATTTATTATAGTTGATTAATTCTTAAAAATTAGGTTGAGAAAATATAAGCCTAAAATATATAATGGTTTCAATGGACCAAGTACTTTTTAAAGTTCTTAATATATTAGTTCATTTGATCCTCAAATAAATCTATGAGATTGGTGTTATTATTAACATCCTCTTTTTATGGATATAAGTCTAAAACACATAAAGATAAAATAACTTGCCCAAGAACAGAAAGAAAATAGTTAAAAGAGAGGGATTCAAACCCAAGTTGGCTACAGATCCTGTGATCTTAATAACATTATTTCATTGCTTAAAATATATTGCACTACCATGCCAATTTAGGGTTGTATATGTGAAAATTCAGGCTAAAGTATTTGACTTTTACTAAGTGATAGGAAGCCTTTATTTTTTCTTTACTTTTCCCCTCCCTTCCTCCTTTCCCTGTTTCCTTCCTCTCCTCTCTCTCTTTCTCTTTCACACCCCCTGCTCCCATAGATTAAAATATAAGCACAGCATGGCTGGTTTTTCTGTTCAAGCAGTTATAAAGCTGAATTAAAGGTGTCCCACTGTGCCGAGTTTTCATCTGGAGGCTCTAGGGGAAAATCTACTTTCAAGTTCATTCAGGTTATTGGAAGAACTTAGCTTCTTCTGGTTGTAGAGCTATCTCCATTATCGTGATGGTTGTTAGCTGGGACCACTCAGTATTGAAAGGCTGTCTTCATTCCTTGTCATGCTGTTACCCTCCATATTCAGTCAGATACAAACACTCTTCCTTGCTTTGAATCCCTTTCAAGGCCCATATCTCTGACTTTCTCTGTCTCTGACCTCTAGACTCAGATTTAAAGTTTTCTGTGTTATTAGGTTAGGCTTATCTGGGTAATCTCTTTTTGTTAATGTCAAATACACCATAAAATATAACTGAGTCATGGAGTAAAATTCCTCATATATTCACAGTCCCAGAGATTATGCAGGATGTGCAGACAGGAGAGTGGGGATGTTGGTCACAGTTAGAATTCTGCCTGCCATAAGAAGTGACAATGTTGAGTTTGGTTTGGTACATACTGAGTTTGAGATACCTCATCATTCATGCAGAGTTATTACGTGCATTTTTAAATTTATATGTTTGACCTGGAGAGAAAAGACTAATGCTAAGTGTATAATTTTAGATTCCTCTCCAAATTATGATGAGGAAATCACAGAAGCTTATAATAAAGAGTATAAAGAAAAAGAGAGATACACACTTTGGGTGAACACCTTTAGGAATGGTGGAAAACACACGAGGAAAAGAGAAAGACGGGAGACAGAAAAGAAACAGGAAAGTAGAAAAAGAGCCCAAATAAATAATATTGCATTAATAAAAACAGAAACAAATTTTTTAATAAGTGGGTGACAATATTGAACACCAAAATAAAATCTTTGTTATTAGCCATTGGAAAGACACTGTTGACTTTGAAGATAGAAATATTTTTCAGATTACGGAGCGGGTAGAAAGCCACTTGCAAAGGGTTAAGTAGTGGTGAGAAAAATCATCAGCAACTATCAATTAAATTTGTGAAATGATTAGTAGCCTAAGGAAAGAGCTCTAAACCCTGGCTTGATTCCCTTGCGAAAATATTACTCCCTTGTGTAATATATTAATGTAAAAAAGAAATAAAGAAGGAAAAATTGTGGGAGAAGAGAGGTGGTTGACAGGATAAGTCAAAGCCATATGCTGAATGAAATATTTCCTTGGAGAAATTTTGCCATAGTAGATAAAGCATTTGTTTGATCGTATTATCCCTCGAATGTCTACAAAGAGCAACAGATAAAGGGATAAATGGCATATGTACCTTCTTGCCAGATAATTTTTTTTTCTTTGTTGTTTCTTCTGTTCCCTTAAGTGAAGGCAATTCCTGGCAAACAATTACCACATGAACTTCAAATGATACTTAGGTGCTTTTATAAAAGTGAGTGTGTGTGGGGGATGTGGGAGTGCATGGAGGATGCAGAAGGAACATGCTAGCTCTGCTAAAATCCCCATTGTCTGTCTTCCAGACATTAACACATTAGTCATTCAACCCATTGTATGAACAGATCACCTCTGTGATACAAGAGGAAGCACTAACACTTTCAATTCTCCCTCAAAGGAATGTTTCAGGCCAATGGAAGAGAAATATTTTTAGAGTTTATTCATTTCCATTCCTCTTTGGCAGGCATTGAAGCAGCTTGGCAGAGGCAGATATTAAAAATTCAAATTAAGTAAAAATATTTATTTTAATATCTTCTTAGTAATTTCAGGACAAAGAGGTCACCAGTGACAATGCTGCACTAAGAGAGGATTGTGCTAAGTAATCAGTAAGTCAACAACATACATACATTTTTCAAACTCTAAGCAAGCATAGAAATTATATTCATTAAAGCAATAAATAGCAGAAATATACTTCTCAACATCCAAGCCAGGGCCACTTCCATCACCATAGTTTTATTTTTGATAAAATTTTTATTCTTGCTTCTAAGGAAATTAAAGACATGTTTTTGACATATTTTCTCTTTATTCACTTTATGTTTAGCACAATGAATGTTTTAATGATCATTATTCTTATAACTGCATCTTTAGGACATCTGAAAATAACTGGACTTCATTAAAAAATTTTACATCTTGAAGGATTTCTATGTCATTTAGTTTATTTTAATTTGTAAATTTTTGTGCCATGCAAATCACTATTTAAGACTAAAAATTATGAAAAATGCATAGAGTCCTATAAACAGAGATAGTGGTAACAGCTGTAGCACAAAAGAGCAAGAGACTGTTTTTGTATGTCATTTATGATTTCAAAAGCGATTATGAGCTGTTGAGTGAACATGGGAAATAATCCATGTTTTCCTACAAAAATAAAATAACATGATTGGAAATACATTCTAAGAGTCAGGTTTTTCACCACTTGCTAAAACTGAAAAATGTGTAACTTTAAAAAATTTTTGCACACATTTTATATTTAATGAATTCCAGATAATAATGCCAGTAAGACTTGGTACTGTTTTAGAACTCTTTAAAAAATAAATCAACAAAGAGCTAATGTTCAGAAAGTCAGATGATGTCTAGTATCATTTATACTCCCATCTTCTAGAGTCTATGAATTGCTCCTAAAGTTACAATCTGTTGATAAACCGTGTTTTCTGGGTATTGATAGAAGTGTCAGGAATTTATGGGATCCAGGATGCACATTCACTGGCTGTCATAACAGCTTTCATCAAAGAAACATGAGTGTCCAATGTGGAAAATGTTTCTTTTCCCTCAGAACATTACTCTGAGTTGAAGATCATTAAATGGGAGATAGGAATTGAACATAGAGTGTGTAGGTATATCTTGTATTTTTACATTGAAAAAAAAAAATCAAAGACAGGTAGAATTTAAGTAACCCCTACTTTTTAAAAAAGGACATTATGTTATTTTTTTAAGGTCTACAGAAAGTATCATGGTTTAAAGTCCAGAATACACATATGCCCAAAGGTTAGTGTCGTCTCTTTCCCAGTCACCAAATCCATCTAACTCTATTAAGTCCTTCAAAAATAAACACAAGCCAGGGGTTTTTATCTTGGACCTTGCTTCTCTCACTTTTGCTAATATATTTAACACATGGTATTTTAAAAGAAAATGATTTTATGTGGACATAGATTTCACTGCATATTCTTTATCTCTGTGATGGTACTTCCTCAATCACATGAAATTCCACTCTTTATTATGTCATGAGGTTTAGTTCTCTTTAACTGGGTTCATCCATTAGGGACCAGGGAAGAAAACAGAAGCCAATCCAGACATTCTAAGCAGCAAGGTATTTGACTCAGGGAATTAAACGCTTAGGAAGTCATTATAAGTGCTTAAAAAAAAAAAAGAAAAAAATTGTCTCCTGGAATACATGACTTCCTTGAATATCTCCATAAATAATACAGCATTGAACCACTATGGCAGTCACTCTTCTGAGGCTATACTAAGAGCAAGAAACAACCACTATCATCCTGTAAGTATCTATTATACTTAGGAAGCTGGGGAGGGGACTTCAGAATACCACTGTGGGGAAGCCCCATAAGTCTATACTGCTGGCTTGTTGTGATAGTCAAGAGCCACAGGAAGATAAATGTAACTTCATTTTTGCCTTCCAAAACTTCATCAAATATATCCAATGAACAAAACGCACTTTACGTTTAGAACCTGGGAGGGACTCTGGGAAATTTTGTGTTTTAGCTTTTTAACCTCTGCAAGTAGGAGGAAGTGGTAATTAAAAGTGATGATCCTAAGAACCCAGCTCTCATCTAAACATAATAGAGTAACTCAACTCAACTGACAGCAAACCAGTTAGGTGTATCAGTAGCCAAAATCTACAAATCTAGTCATTATCCGTCATGGTAGCTCTCACAAAACAGACTAAGCTTAATCACATCAGAGGATTAAGTGGCAGAATTTCTCATGCTCTTATATTTGATTAAAGAATAAAAAATATTTAAGGATTAAAAATGCCTTTAGTTTCTTCACAGTGAGTCAGATACAACCCTCAAGACCCTTTGTCTGAAGTTATTTATGTTATAATAATGATGTTGTGGTTGTCATGGCCTCAAAGAAAACATGTCCATTCTCATCTGCATAAACCCACAGCAATATCCATTGCCAAATATTTCTATTGCATGTCCTTATTGCCAAATACTAATACCTAAACTTGGCACTGTTGTGTTAATCATGCCATTTTGATTCAGTTTTATTTTGTCTTTCAAATGATTAATAGCACAGAACTGTACCCCTTAAGTCATGGACTAAAAAGAGGTTACTGACTGTACCCTCTTGGTCTTTCAATCAGAAGCAAATAGTGACAGCTCCTTTCGCAATAAGGAGCCCAGGATCTTTCTGCTGGGCTATTATGGAAAAGTTGGCCAGATTTACAGTGCGATTACCATTAGAGAAATAGATACATTGCCAACATTGGTGGGGCCTTTAGGTATTTCTTATCCTGTGTTTCTCAGAAAGTAGTGCCTGAGACAAAAGATTATGTATGACTAGTTTATTTGAGAGAGCAGTCCCAGAAACCAAGAGTGAAGGATAAGACAAGGAAATCAGAAATGTGGAGAGACTCAATGCTATCAAATTAACCATTGCTATGAAAACAAGGTACTTGATTTCTTAAGATCATATGAGAAACCTCACGAACACTTACTTGGCAGAAAAAAAAAAAGGCATAATACTTATTTATCCGTTTCTATCCTCATGTTAAAATAATGCTCCATGAGATATTAATTTCCTCACATTCTCTATTTGCATATTTTGAATGCTTGGATGGAGCAAACTTGGGACAGACTTATACAGAGTGGGCCTGAGATTTGGCGCTCTCCTTATAGAAATATATTTTATATTTCAAAGGATAACAGGTTATTTATAACAGATTATTTCATCATTTCCTCAGACCAGTTGCTTTTGAGTGACAGAGTGTACTTTAGACCAGCAGATCCCATAGTCTCATGCCTATTACTGCATCTCTATTGACATAAAATGGGACCGTTGATATGATACAATATTGTGCTATATGCTATGGTGGTAAAGCAGGCATATAGATGATGATGCTTATAGATGCACTGTACACAGAGAAATAGAACCCATATCTGGCTTTTGTGTCATTTCTATTAAGAATGAATTCCTTGTCTTTCTAGGATGGAAGGAATATGATGGTCATTCACACACTGCCAAGTGGTTGGTTTTGGGGAGGAGCTGTGCCATATTGAGTCTTAGCATGGAGAACTGTCTAATGGAATAATAACCCCCATTCCCTATAGATGTGCTGGAAAATGTGCCGACTACATTCCCCTGGCTGTCCCATGTTGCAGTATCAGCAAAGACCAAGGGGAAGAGTGAGGGGATTGAGGCTGAAGTCTAAGTCAAGGCATGTCCATATTGTACCTATGTGAATGAAGCCTTCTGGGACTTGTCAATAAAGAAATGTCTAAAATAAGAGTTGAGACAAAGACAATTTGAAGTGGGTCCAGGAGGTTTTCTATAGACATACAAATATCATATTTCAATTTCCTGCTAATGTAAGCATTGCAATGTCGCTAGTAGAACATTCTGTCTTTACTGAAATATTTTAATTAAAACAATCAGTTTTCTTGTGTTTCCCAGAATTATATTATCTGACAACTATCCTAGAAGGCTTTTTCATGAAGACCAGAAATTTGGATGCTGTACTCACTAGAGGGATTACCAAAAATGCTTAGAAGATGGACTATTCAATGAGCCACCGTAAGGAAAAGGAAGATACCATTCAAGATTCCAGAGTCTGCCGAATAGCAACTTTGCTTTGGAACAAAACACTCTATCGCTAGTACTTGACAGCAAAAGTCAGGAAATAGGAGAATGCTTGAAGATGGAGATAAAGTTCTGTGAGGAAAGAAGAGACTCTAGGAACGAAAAACAGGGAAAGGCATACATGGCCCCTAGTTGAAAAAGGGTCCAAATAGCATTTTGTTTTCACATCAGGAGTACAAGTTCTGCTGTGTTTTTGGAGTCCAATGCATCATATATAAGGCAGAGGTGGCAGCTGTAACAGAGCATCTGCAGATGCTGAGTGCTTGAAATGGGTGGTTGTTACAACCGCTTCTCAGGATTACTCACATCATACTCCATCTGCTTCTGGCATCTTAGTTGACAGAATATATCAGATGCATTTAATAAAGCAAGTGCAAAAATGTAAAGAGAAACATTTAAAGATGTGTAAAGAATCTTATATTGAAATTAATTTCTATTCATTCTATATCTTTCAACCATTACTATTTGCCTTGATCTCCAGGAAATAGAGTTCACTCCAGAATCTGCATGCCAATTCTTCAAATATTTAAACACTATTACTATTGTCTCTCAGTATTTTGTTTCTTTTCTAGCTTTTCCCACAACTGTTCTTCATTTGACAATGTTTCCAGACAATTTACCATCTGTCTTCTCTCAGATCTCTTTCTATACATCCATCTCCAACTGTAGATTCTAAAACAGAACATGTTCCAAGTTCAAGTATGTAGCCACGTGTTCAAGAAAAAGTGGGGCAAACAGGATAAACAATCAGATGGCCTGTGGATATCAGGTAAGCAAAATTGGGAGCTGGCATAAAGAAGCTGTCAAAACCAACCAAAAAAAAAAATGTCAATCACATGGAATTTAGGATTAAAACTGTATCAGTGGAGGTCAAAACAAGGAGAGATAGAGAAACACATTATTAATGTTTATGTGAGTAAATCATCATACAGAAAAAAACAAACTGTTTTCTTTATTTCATTCAATACTTCTGTTACCAGATGTGCCAGTTTTACCTAGACTAACCAATTCTACAACTCTTCAGACATCAACTGCGTGTCATACAATTCTATTATGGCACAAACTCCCTGGAGTTAGAGCAGAATCCCCAGGTTAAGGGCTCAGATCCACAATACCAGCTCCTTCTTCAAACACCAACCATGAGTAGTGGGTCCCCAGATTACCAACACTTCTGTCCAGCTGTAAGTTCTAAGTTTATTATTATGCCTTGGTCTTTCTATCCTGAAGCTTTATATAGGAGCCTATCAAGATTCAGCTCATCAGAACAAAATATGTCACTCTCACCTAGGAAATTCCAAGGGATTTAGAAGCCCTGTGACAGGAACCAGGATCAAAGATTAAATAAGAGAACAAAAGATTCCCACCATCCCTATAACTACAGTGATTTTAAGAGTTTTAACATATATACATCTATATATTTCTTTCTCTATATGTGTGTGTGTGTATATATATGTAATTATTATTCCACAGTCACAATAAGAGATGAGCACCTGAATTCCCAGATAATCACTGCCCCCAGTATTTCCATTTATGTTATTCAAACGTGCCCAGCCTACTTGCTTCATCATGGATCTTAATATAGTGCTAGAGCGTCTTAGTTTCTAGATGAAGATCTTCTGCCAGTTAAAATCTGTAGACCTAGTTGATACAAGAAACACAAATGTATTTATATAAAAACTAAAACTACAAACAGGATGCCAAAAAAATTGTACATGCATTTCACATTAAATGTCAACAATAAACCTCTGAGCTCAGTGCTATTATTTAAATGGTAAGTGTTTAGGTTATTTGCCCAAGATCACAGAACAAGTAAGTGTCAGAGCTGAAGTAAAAGTCCAAGTCTGTCCAATGTCAAAATGTATGCTCCTGAATGCTGTGGTATTATACTCCAATTAGTCAGTATATTGCAAAATTCAAAAAAAAAATAATAATCAAAACATCCCTGTTTTTATAAAGCAAAATGATAAATATTATGTTTGCAGAAAAATCTCGCATACCAAGAAGCTCACACTTTAATAAATGACACAAAAATATACCAAACTATCCCTATAAAATATCAAGTTTTTAAGTTTTATACCAAAAATCAAAGGAATAGCTAATTTTACTTATCAGTATTAGGGTAAGGATTAGTTCTTGAAGTGTTAATAGGATTTCTACTAGTGGAGAAATAATAAATTATGTGAGATTTTAAATAAAGGAAAACCAGGAGGAAACTTCTGCAATTTTTCAGATGAAATATAACAACTTCAACAACATAGTGGTTATTAATTTGTTCTTTTACAAATTAGAAAGTTAAAGATGAACACAACCCTTTACCATTCCCTCTCATATACCCTCACCACCACTGTTAACATATGTTCTCTCTGCATGCTTTTGCATACACTCATATATACATGTACAGTATGTGTGATAAATAGAGATAAAGATATGAGTTATAAACATGTGTATATATGTTTTAATACATATCACACACATTATATACATAACATGATACTACTTTATTAGTTGCTAGGACTGTTATAACAAAGTACTGCAAACTGGATGGTTTAAATGACATAAATTTATTGTATCAAAGTTCTGGAAGCTAAAAGTCCTACATCAAGTGTTGACAAGGTTTTTTCTCTCTGAGATCTGTGAGGAAGAACCTGTTCCTTTCCTCGTCCCTAGCCTTTGGTTGTTCTCTGGCAATCTCTGTCATTCCTTGAATTATAGAAGCATCATCCCAATCCCTGCTTTCATCTTCACATAGCTTTCTATCTGTGCATCTCTCTCTAAACTAACTCTTTTTTTTTTTTTTTGAGACAGAGTCTTGCTCTGTCACCCAGGCTGGAGTGCAGTGGCATGATCTGGGCTCACTGCAGCCTCCGCCTCCCAGGCTCAAGTGATTCCCCTGCCTCAGCCTCCCAAGTAGCTGGGACTACAGTTGCGGGCCACTGTGCCTGGCTAATTTTTGTAATTTTAGTTTTTAGTCGAGACAGGGTTTCACTACAGTGGTCAGGCTGGTCTCCAACTCATCCTCCCAAAGTGCTAAGATTACAGGTGTGAGCTCTGGCGCCTGGACTTAAAACTCTTTTTTTAAATAAAACAGTCATTATGGATTAGGATCCATTCTGATAATCTCATTTAAATTGATAACCTCTGTGAAAACCCCCTCTCCAAATAAGGTCATGTTTTGGGGTGCTAGCAGTTAGGATTTCAACATACTAATTTGGAAGGACATAATTCCACCAATAAACAGCTATTACTTTTTTTTATTGTTTCAGATTTCACCTTCTTGGATCCAAGAAATTAACTATATATAAAGATCAATTAAATACCAACTATATAGAAACAGCAACATGAAGAATTAATATTTTTAAACTACACATAGAACTACCATGTGATCCAGCAATCCCACAGACATTTATCCAAATGAAAGAAAATCAGTATATTAAAGATACATCTACACCCCCATGTTTATTGCAGCACTATTCTCAAAAGACAAGATATAGAATCAACTATGGTGTTCTATAGCAGATGACTAGACAAAAAATGTGGCATACATAGACAATGAAATACAATTCATCCATAAAAATGAACAAAATCCTGTCATTTGTGGCAACATGAATGGAACCAGAGGACATACTGTTAAGTGAAATAACCCAAGAACAGAAAGTTAAACACCCCATATTTCCATTCACAGGTGGAAGCTTAGAAAAGTTGATCTCAGAAAAGTAAAATGTAGAACAGAGGCTGGAAAGGGTAAGGGGTAAAAGTGGATAGGGAGAGATTTTAAAAAGAATACAAAATTACAGCAAGAAAGGACAAATAAGCTCTATTTTTCTATACCACTGTAGGATGATTTTAGTTTATGATAATATGTTATATAGTTTCAAATAGCTAGAAGATGGATATTGAATGTTTCCAACATAAAGCAATAACAAATGTTTGAGATGATGGATATACTAATTATACTAATCTGATCATTACATATAACACGTATTGAAATATCATGTACCCCATAAATATGTACAATTATACATTAATTTAAAATGAAATAATTAAAATATTTTCAAAAAAGAAAAAAATGATTATTAAATGACCTAAATTTCAATCTACAGTAAGTGAATGTTGATGATGGTAATAAAATTTTTTGATTTTTGCTAGCTAATTTGTAACTGATAAGCTAAGAAACAATATTGATGGGTACATTTTTGTTTTCATGTGACTCCTATACAAGCATTATAAATAATAATAATCGTTCCATATGACTGTATTGTGAAATAAATAAAAACAGTTAATATTTTTATCAATAACGCCTGTTAAATGGGAAGATACTTAGAAAGATGACAGCATCAATGTTAAATTGCTAATTACATTTTTCAAATTTTAAATAGAGTAAGTATAAAAATAATTTGGATAATGTGATTCTGAATTTTTTATTCTAAAATTTAAAAAATGCTATATAGTTGATTCATTTTGCATGATATCATATACATTTGTGAAGTATTAATTGTGTCACTGATTTCTATTAAACAGTTTAGTAAATTATAATTTGAATGAATTTAGGGACGGTTTGTTTTTCTCTTGTTTTAACATAGTATGCAGTTAAAGATGGGGAAATGACTAAGCCTTTCCCCTTTAGTTTTAGTAAGGTTTCTGGCCAACATCATATCTAAAAGAGGACTCTACAGCATAGCATGCCTTCCATTCCAGAATAGTTTCTTGTTCTAATCTAAATTTCCTAATTTCATCCACATGGTTTGCTCCATTTTATAAAGTCAAATTAAGAAGTGGAAGACTGATCTGAAATGCATTTATTTGCTCAAAGTCTATGCAATGTGCCAAGTATTGCACAGAATCCTTCAGAAGTTTCAGATCAACACTGGGCTATTGCACATCTCCTCATCCTTGTTTGTAAGGCTGTGTTACAAAGAACAGTCTGAACTCTGTTCAAAAACCAGCAGAGTATCTGGGACCAAGGATTGAGTAGTCCCAGCATAAACAGATCCAGAGACTGCAAAGAATACTAAAAACAAACAGGCCTTGTGAACACTGCAATCAATTACTCAGGGTTGTTCATTTCCACCACACTAAGCAATCACAACACACTATTTAGGACTCTTCACTGAAGAATACGCTCATTTGCTTAACAATAGACAACACTATACCATACCCGTCAATTAGCCACTCAGTTAATGACCTGTGACATTTTGAGAACAAGAAAATACTTCTTTCTAATGACAGGTTGCTTTATTTTTGGTACAACAAATGCATTTTTCATGTTGCTGTAAAGATAAATCAGGAGATTTCTTGAACACATAATTCTCTTAATATGAGAATACGCTTCAGAAAGGTTTTCTAAATTTAATTGGAAAAAACCTGTATTTTGATACCTGGTAATATGCTCTCTGAAATATATTGTAAATCAAACAAATAGAAGTGAAAAAAGAAAACAAAGAAATAAGATTATGGGTTAGGAAACACAGGCCAAATTGTAGTGTCAAAAAAAAAAAAAATGTTGTAACTAAGTTTGTCAATGTTATACCCTGGTTTATGCTGCTATTTTTATTCAGCCAAAATGGGAACCCTTCGGTAAAACCAGATCACTTAATTATATAAAGCTGATCTGTACTGATTCTGCAGTACAATCCAGGAGTATGTAAGTAATGATACTTTCCATTAATTAAGCTATTAATTATTAATTTTGCTTTAAAATTATAATTCTCTATTTTTCTGGTTATGGCATTTATGTTTGATAAATTGATCATCATTGTGATTTGAAATTTTTACTTTAGTTATATAAAATTTTATAGTTAAAAGGGAGTTCAAAAGATATCTGAACAAATCCATCATCTTACAAATCAGTGTACTTTGGCCAAGAAAAATTAAGTGAGCTGTCCAAGATCATACAATTTTTCTTGTTGTTGTTGTTTATTTATTTATTTTTTTGAGGCCGAGTCTCTCTCTGTCACCCAAGCTAGAGTACAGAGGCATGATCTCTGCTCACTGTAACCTCTGCCGCCCTGATTCCAGAGATTCTCCTGCCTCAGTCTCTCAAGTAGCTGGGACTACAGACACTCACCGCCATGCCAGCCTAATTTTATATTTTTAGTAGAGATGGTGTTTTACCACATTGGCTAGCCTGGTCTCGAACTCCTGACCTCAGGTGAGCCATCCTTCTCAGCCTCCTCCCAAAATGTTGAGATTACATGAGAGTCACCACCCCCCTACACCAAGATCATACAAATCTAAAGTGATGATATCAAAACTAAAAATTAGATCTGATTGGCCCTTTTGTGTTATTAAATGCCCTGGCATAATTCACTGAATACCTTATGGATTGGCTACCCTGATAGCTTTTAAACATCCAACATCATTTAATATGGTGGAATGTTATCAATGATGTAAAATCTGGCATCTACACCCAAAGATTGGAAATATTTCCTGGATGAGTCTGTGTGGGCACTGAAAGGCATTATAGTTAACCTAACCACCATCCTTCTCAGGGACACGTAAGAACTATAAACAAAAGATTCTCCCAACACTAGATCTTTAAACATTCCATTTCAAGGTTTACTCTGCCTAAGAGGTTAACTAGAGGTAGGATTTGCAATAATTTATAGGTAGTAGGCAAGTTACACTACATAATATTTACTGCCCAGTGCAAAATGAAAATGTGGGATTCTTTGCTTAGTACTTCGTTATTAAATATGCAAAAATATAACATTATTCGTTAAAACAGTTTGTTACCGATAAAACATAATAGGTATACTAGTGATACATGAGAAACAATATTAATTTATAAATTGTAAATAATTTTTATAGTTGTAGCAATTTTTACACATTTTACAGTTTTTCTATTTATAATGCCATAAATAACAATAATTTCTCACTAAAATATTTATTGACTGTAAGATATTTTTCTCATTTTTCTATAAATTTGCTCAGTAAATTATCAAAATTTAGAGTTATCACAACTTTATTTACAATTTACATAATTGAAAATAACTTCAGTTGCTTTTGACAAATGCAAGATCTCAAATAATTTTGAGAAGAAATTTTTTCTGTTGCAGCAGATTTCTGGAACGAGTAAGAGTATTTTATAAGGTGTGACAGGGATGAAATATTTTTGACAAATCATTTTGAAATATATAATTTAGTACATCTAGACCTGATATTTCTCACAGAATATTTCTTCTAAAAAGATCGAACTCTTCATACAAGTCAGTTTTGTGTAAGTCTGAATTTAATTTAAATGGGAATTTATACAAAGACATTTTAATGTTTCCTCTGATAATTCCTATAATTGTGGAGGTCATAGAATAAACACTTTTATGAAGAAGGCAACTTTCTTCTGAAGAGAGCAACTTCATGATTTGTACATAATTCAAAATGCCTGTTTATAAAATCTACCACTCTATCCCAAGTCTCATATAAAAATAGTGTTCTTTTCCAATATTGCAATGTTTAAATGTCATTTCTCTATTTAAGCCTGTGGATATTTAATTTGCAATGTTGTGTCAGTTATTAATACTGGAGATTCTAATTGCTTAGAGTGTTCTTTCTAGGAACTCCCAGTATTCTTCTTTATGATAGTCAGAGTAAACTTTTATTTTGTAATAATTTACTGATATAGTTTGCTGCTTGATTGGCAACATTCGAAGTGGAGAGTTAATATCTTAAAAGATGTCTCAGGTACAGGCTCTGGAAACAGACAAGCTAGCCAGCCTCCACCACATGTCCTGACACTCCAAGCAGAACCTCTTTTCCTCCTGCAGCTACTGCCACTGCCATTTTGGTTGCTTCTGTAGCCATTGCTGCTTCCAATCTGGGAGCAGATCCTGCTTTGGCAGCCCCCTTGAAACCTCATGGTACCACAAAAATCCCCAAGGCATTTGCTTGCATGCATTGCCAGTTGCTATGCATTCATCCTTCCCACTGCTCCCACCAGCTTGAGCCAGCATGTGCTGACTGCTGCTGGACCATAGCCATGTGTTTGCACTGACACCCAGTGTGTCCGCTCTGTTTACATGTAGGCTATAATGTTCCATCAGGCTTCACTTAGAAAACTCAAGTGTAAAGAATTTCAAGATGGTGAAAGCAAAGCGTTAACAAAGCAGGCACCCTTCTCAGCATGGGGTTCTGTGTGACTGTGCAGAGAACATGCTGATGAAACTGACTGTCCTAGTAAGTTTGACTAGTTTGACTAGTGGGTCAGTGATTTGGAAGTAGCCAGATGGAAATATTAGATGATAATAAAGTTTTGGGAAAGATCATGAAATGTACTCCAATAATTATCCCAAGTTTGAAAATACTTTAATTACATTTAATGCTCACTGGAGAACCTTCACTGAAGAAAAGATGTTTAACAAATAATTGATTAAACTACTCAAGACGTGTGACTCTTTTTCATTATCCAACCTTGTTTTTTCTAATGGCACAAAACCAGAGAAACCATAAAAGTAGGGATGAGGGTGTTTCACAAAATCAAGAACACAAACTTGTTCGTATTGTGTTTTTTCCTGGGTTGAGTCCCAGTGTTTTAGGAACAAACTCAATACTTACTACATTATAGTCATGGGGCCACCACTTGTTCGATCAGACTCAGGCAAGTCTGCTATAGGCCTAGTATTAAAGTGAGACATGACACTCATTATCTACCTAGAGTAGAACAATACATTGTTTCACACATTAGTATTTAGACCATCAACTGTTGACATGTTCTCATCTAAATTAATATTATAAAATGCAGTTTGCCTTTTAAGTGGTTAACTAATTGGCCCAAGGTCACACAACTAATAAGTGATAGAAACAAGATCTGAATTCAAATGTTCTGACTTGAGAGTTGCAATGTTAACCTAATAGTCAATACTGACTTCCAGTTCTACCTGGTGTCCCTTTAAATTTATAATCACGAATCTCAAATAGGCATCAATCATTGCCAGAAAAGCCTAGTAGATACTCTAGAAAATAACTTCCCCTTCTTTCCAGTAATTATTTTATAATCCCTTCTCTGGTGACGGAGTTGATGACCTCATCATGTATGACCAACTTTTTTTTTTTTCTCTAGTATCATGTGGGAATTCTCTTTTCTGTTCTAAGGGAAAACCTGCCAGTTGTACTGTGGAGTATATCTTCTCTCACTGCCCAAAGGATATAAACAATTTTAATATTTTTTAAAAGCTACTTCTTGCAAGAATTATTTAGGCTTATTGTGTTCACTCTACTATACTTCATTATATCTTCAACCCATTCTACTAAAGTGGCTCTTATGAAGACCATAAGCGATCTTGCTAAGGCGAATGAACAATCTTCTGTTCATCTTGCTTGATGTCTAAGCATCATTTTAAAGGGAATGATCTCTTCTTCTTTATTAAAACATGCTATTCTTTAGGAAAGTGACTTGCAGAGTGTCATCCCATGTAAACAGCATAAACATCAGCTAAGACTACCCTTAAATGGTAGAGAAAGAGATAGGGATAGCAAGTTTATTCAAAGGGATAATAACAGAGAACTCCTGAAACCTAGATGAAGATATTGATATCCAAGTACAAGAAGGTTACAGAACATCAAGCATATCTAACCCAAAGAAGACTACCTCAAGGCATTTAATAATCAAAATCTTAAAGGTCTAGGGTAAACAAATAATCCTTTTAGGATTAGCAGCAAGAAGAAAGAAGCAGGAAATAAACACTGGAACTCCAATAGGCCTAGCAGCAGACTTTTCAGTGGAAACCTTACAGCCCAGCAAAGAGTGGCATGGCATATTTAAAGGGCTGAAGGAACAAAAAGCAAAAAGCAAAACAAACAAACAGAAACTGTTACCCAGAATACTATAACAGGCAAAAATATTCTTAAAACATTAAGACAAAATATAGACTTTCCCAGACAAAAAAAAAAAAAAACAAAAAAGCTGAAGGATTTCATCATCAGACGCTTCCCATGAGAAATGCTAAAGAGAGTTCTTCTATCAGGAAAAAAAAAAAAAAAAGTTAATGAACAATAAGCAGTGAAGATACAGTAATTACTGGAAATACTAGGTATATAGAAAAACACAAAATATTATTACACTGTAACTGTAGTGTAAACTGCTTGTATCTTAAGTAGAAAGACTAAATGATGAACCAATAAAAATAATAAGGAAAACAACTTTTCTTTTTTATCTTTTCTCGGTGACTTTTATTTTCGGTTCAAGGGTGCATGTGCAGGTTTGTTATACAGGTAAACGCATGCCAAAAGAGTTTGTTGTACAGATTATTTTGTCACCTAGGTACTAAGCCTATTACGCAATAGCTATTTTTTTCTGATCCTGCCCTTCCTCCCACTCTCTGCTCTTAAGTAGGCCCAGTGTCGTTGTTCCCCTTTTTGTGTCAGTGGAATCAACCTAAATGTCTAAAATTGACAAACCTTTAGCCAAACTAACAAGGAATAAATGGGAGAAGACCCAATAAATAAAATCAGAGATGAAAAAAACATCACAACTGATCTCATAGACATTCAAAGGATCATTAGTGGCTATTAGAACAACTATAGGCCAATAAATTGGAAAACCTAGGAGAAATGGGCACATTTCTAGGCAGCTAAAACCTACCCAAACAGACCATGTAGGAATCCTACACCTAAACAGACTGATAACAAGTAACAAGATAGAAGCTGTAATAAAAAGTCTCCCAGCAAAGAGAAGCCTGTGATCCTTTGACTTCATTATTTAACTCTCCCAAATATTTAAATAACTAATATCAATCTTACCAAAACTATTCCAAAACATAGAGGAGGAAATACTTCCAAACTCATTCTATGAGGCCAATATTACTCTGATACCAAAATGAAAGACACTTCAAAAAAATAATACTACAGGCCAATAACTCTGATGAATATTAATGCCAAAACCCTCAGCAAAATAATAGTAAGCCAAATTCAACAAGTTAATCATTCGTCATGACAAAGTGGATTTATCCGAGGGAGGCAAGGCCAATTGATACTGAAAAAGCATCTGGTAAAATTCAACATCCCCTGTTGATAAAACCCTCAAACAACTGGGTATGGAAAATACATGTCTCAGCATAATGGAAGCCACATATGGCAAACTCACAACTAGTATCATACTGAATGGGAAACCACTGAAAGCCTTTTCTCTAAGATCAGGAGGACAAGCAGAATGTCCACTTTCTCCACTGTTATCCAAGATGGAGTTGGAAATCCTAGCTAGAGCATGAGGCAAGATAAATTGAATAATAAAGGGCATTCAATTTGGAAAAGAAGAAATTAAAGGATCCTTGTTTGCAGATGGTATAATCTTATATTTGGAAAAACCTAAATATTCCATATAAAAGCTATTGGAATTGATAAATAAATTCAGTGAAGTTTCAGGATAAAAAATCAGCATATAAAAATCAATAGCAATTCTATATACCAAGAGCAAAGAATTTGAAAAAAACAAAAAAACAAAAAAAAAAAACAAGAAATTTATCTAATTTATAACAGCTACAAATAAAATACCTAGAATTAACTTAGTCAAAGAAGTATAGGATCTTCTTTATGAAAATTATAAATGAAAATTATAAACATTCATGAAAAAATTAAAGAAACACAAGGAAATGAAAAATATTCCATGATCATGATTCGGAAGAATCAATATTGTTAAAATGTCCATGTTTCCCAAAGCAATTTACAGAGTTAATGCACTCCTTCTCAAAATATCAATGCCAGAAATAGGAAAAAATATATAAAATTTAAATGGAAACAGAAAAGACCCAGAGTAGCCAAGGCTATCCTAAGCAAAAAGAATAAAACTGGAAAAATCACATTACCTGCCTTCAGATTGTACTTCAGAGCCACAGTAACCAAAATGGCCCAGTACTGGCATAAACACAGACATATCTTGTTGCGGGAAGTCAGGGACCCCGAACGGAGGGACCGGCTGAAGCCGCGGCAGAAGAACATAAATCGTGAAGATTTCATGGACATTTATTAGTTCTCCAAATTAATACTTTTATAATTTCTTACACCTGTCTTTACTGTAATCTCAGAACATAAATTGTGAAGATTTCATGGACACTTATCACCTCCCCAGTGAGTATCCTTGCGATTTCCTTTGCCTGTCTTTACTTTAATCACTTAACCCTGTCATCTTCTTTGTAAGCTGAGGAGGATGAATGTCGCCTCAGGACCCTGTGATTGTATCAACTGCACAAATTGTTTGTAGAGCATGTGTGTTTGAACAATATGAAATCTGGGCATCTTAAAAAAAGAACAGGATAACCTTGATGTTCAGGGAACAAGAGAGGTAACTTTGAACTGGCCACAGGTGAGCCAGAAGGAACAGAGCTGTATTTCTCCTCTTTCATAAGCAAATAGGAGAAATATCTCTGAATTCTTTTTCTCAGCAAGGAACATCCCTGAGAAAAAGAATGCGCCCTGAAGGCAGGCTTGTAGATGGCCCCCTTTTAAGGCCTCCCATTTTTTATGGTCGAAGCCGAAGGGATGAAATAAGCCCCGGTCTCCTATAGCGCTCCCAGGCTTATTAGGTGGAGGAAAAATTCCCACCTAATAAATTGTGGTGAGACAGGTTATCTGCTCTCAAACCCTGTTTCCTGATAAGATGTTATCAATGACAATGCGTGCCAGAAACTTCATTAGCAATTTTAATTTCACCTCATCCGGTGGTCCTGTGATCTCGCCCTGCCTCCATTTGCTTTGTGGTATTTTATTACCTTGTAAAGTATGTGATCTCTGTGACCCACATCCTATTCGTGCACTCCCTCTCCTTTTGAAAAACGCTAATAAACACTTGCTGGTTTTACCGCTCGGGGAACATCACGGATCCTGCCGCCATGTGATGTCTCCCCCGACACCCAGCTTTAAATTTCTCTCTCTTTTGATCTTTCCCTTTATTTCTCAACCCAGACCAGACACCTAGGAAATAGAAAAGAACCCATGTTAAATATCAGGAGCGGGTTCTCCTGATAATATCTACCAATGGAATAGAATAGAGAACTCAGAAATGAATCCACACATGTACAGTGAACTCATTTTTGACAAAGATGCCAATAATATACATTGGGAAAAAGAAAGTTTTTCAATAAATGGTTCTGGGAAAATTGAATATCTATGTGTAAAACAATGAAAGTGGGCCCTTATCTCTCACCATTTACAAAAATAAATTCAAAGTGGATTAAAGCTTTAAATCTAAGACCTCAAGCTAAGAAACAACTACAAAGAAACATTAGAAAACCTCTTCAGGACATTGGACTAGGCCAAAAATCTTGGCTCAAGATTTTTGAGTGATACCCAATAAGCACGAGCAATGAAAGCAAAAATGAGCAAGTGGAACAATATCAAGTTAAAACGATCCTGCATAGCAAAGGAAACAATCAGCAAAGAGGCAACCTACAGAATGGGATAAAATATTTGGAAACCACCCACCTGACAGGGTATTAACAACCAGAATATATAAGGAGCTCGAACCACTCTATAGGAAAAAATTGAATAAAATGATGAAAATATGAGCAAAATATTTTAACAGACATGTCTCAAAAGAAGACATACATACAAATGGGAAACAAGTATATGAAAAGGTCTCAACATCATTGATGATCAGAGAAATGCAAATCAAAATTACAATGAGCTATCTTCTCACTCCGGTTAAAATGGCCTTTATCCAGAAATAGGCAATAACAAATGCTGACTAGGATGTGGAGAAAAGAGAACTCTCATACGCTGTTGGTGGAAATGTAAATTATTAATAGTACAGCCACTATGGAGAACAGTTTGAAGATTCCTCAAAAAACTAAAAATAGAACTACCATATTATCTTGTAACGGCACTGCTAGTTATACACCTAAAAGAAAAAAAAAAAAAATCAGTATATCAAATAGATACTTGCAATCCTCCTATGTTTATTGCAGCACTAGTCACATTAGCCAATATTTTGAAGTAACCTAAGTGTCCATCAACAGATGAATAGATAAAGAAAATGTGGTTCTTACACATAATGGAATACTATTCGGCCATTAAAAAAAAAAAAATGAGATTCTGTCATTTGCAATAACATGGATGAAATGGAGATTATTATGTTAAATGAAATAAGCCAGGCACAGAAAGACAAAATCATGTGTACTCATTTATTTTGGGAAGCTAAAAATTAAAACAATCAAACTCATAGATTTATTGAGAAATACTCCACAAGCCCAGACAACCAAAGCAAAAATAAATTGGATCATGTCAAGTTAAAAAGCTTCTGTACAGTGAAGGAAACAATTAAAAAGTGAAGAGACAACACACAGAATGATGGGAAGAGTATGTGGGTGGTGGGAGGGATATGGGGATGGTTAATGGGTACAACAAATAGAAAGAATGAACAATACCTAGTGTTTCCTAGCACAACAGGTGACTACAGTGAAAAATAATTTAATTGTACATTGTAAAATAACAACAAAGGTATAATTGGATTGTTTGTAGTACAAAGGATAAATGCTTGAGGTGATGGATACCCCATTTACCCTAAAGTGATTATTACATATTGTGTACCTGTATCAATATATCTCATGTAACTCATAAATATATAGACCTACTATGTATCCACAAAAATTAAAAAGCAACAACTAAATAGATAGTGCTACAAAAAGAATCTGAAAGTGAGATGTCAGTCAGTGACTGCCATCTCCTTGCCCACATGCTCGAATTAGGAGCACTGCCAAGTCACAGCCATTGTCCAGTGGTTAGCCATGTTATATGCCACCAATAACTGGACCAGTAGCAGACATGCAATCCAAGATAACTCAACCCTAGGCAAGTCAAAGCTCTAAGGTATGGTAAGACATGAAAGAGTTTGGCTTAGCAGAAGTGAGCAATTCACTCAGATCATAAGATACTCTTTTCTGGGAATTTAAACTAAAGGTAGAGAAGAATGTTAGCAATTGCTAACATGTCAGAAGAAAGAAGACATATTCAGTGGGATGTCACAATATTTGTGATATGAGACTGAAGACTCATAGATTCTTATTCCTGAAAACCCTAGTGTTAGTTTCAATCAAGGACCAAATACTCTTCCAGTGTTTCTTTCTGAAAAACCGGACCAAATGTTGATACTTCAAGAGTAATGATAGCCGAGCTAACTATTGACAAATGAATGTTTTGCCACAGGTTGAACAGGATACAGTGTGAATTGTTTATGGCATGTGATAGTAAGGGGGCAATGAGCATAGTTTATTCAAAAAAGAATAGCATGTACAAAATATTGAAGCATATTTGCACTGAGATTTTAGTATAATTTTACTGCATTGTAATAAAATGTGACCACAGCTTTAAGGAAAATGGTTGAAATATCTTTCTATACGGAAGAGGAATATACAAAAGAGGAGAACAAAATGAAAGGGCAATTTAAAAGGTATCTAAGCAGGTAATCAGACAACTAAGATGAGGGAAAAAAAAAATGAGAAAAACGTCAAAGTCAAAGTAGTAGAGACCAAATGCAAATAGCTTTGAAATGACTAGAAGTCAAATAAAAGAGAAAGAAGGACACATAGTAGAGTTGACAGGCTTCCCTTGTGGTAATTCATTTGTCAAAAAGAGAAATTATCTAGCCCACCAGAGAAAATTTGTCTTTTAATAATGGGTACATTTTGACAGAGTCAGTCTGAATAAGCACTCAAATGTTTGTTTTCCTTAGGTTGTCCAAATCTCCTAGGTTTGCAAAACTGTTCTGCAAAACTTCTTAGAAATGGAAGGATATTCTCATTAGATTTTAGATACTTCCTCTTTTGGCTATGTTGGCAATACTAGCTCAGTTTCTTTTACTCTTGTATAGTCTTACAAAAACACACTTATTATTCTGACTATAATGTAGAACCCTAAGGGCTTGTAAACATGTACACAAAATAAATAAATGAAACTGGTTTACATTCATCAGTATTTTCTTAAGAAACTTAGCTCAATGGTTATTTCATAAACAAGTCAGTAAATTCATTTCTAACAAAGATACGGCTCAATTCTTTCCATTCAAATTGTTTTCCGAATTTCTAGCTGTCATGTGCCTGTGGTTATAGAATATAGAATTTCTCCCAATCTGCAGCCTGTTCCCATGTGCTTTTAAGTAACTATACATTTTGGATTTGATTCAAACTCATCTGTAGGTCTGTGGTTTTAATAAATTGAGAAATAAATTCAAGAATGCTCATCGCTATGTGGATTATAAATGGAATAAACTAATCAATTTTCACATAGTAATTAAAAACAGACTAATGCAGTTTAGAAAAAAAAAAAAAAACCTGCCATTTCAGATAATATTCCCTTTTTTTAAATCAAGTTATTAGATTTATGTATTTGTATAAACACCCACAAACACACAAACAGACAGATATGCCAGGATATGCGCTTACCAGCAGAAATGAATTGTCTTAATTTATTTTTCTGTTTTTTATTATACTTTAAGTTCTAGGGTACAGGTGTGCACAATGTGCAGGTTTGTTACATAGGTATACATATGACACGTTGGTTTGCAGAACCCATCAACTTGTCATTTACATTACATATTTCTCCTAACACTATCCCTCCCCCAACCCTTGACCCCCTCAAGGTCCCAGTATGTGATGTTCCCCTCCCAGTGTCCATGTGTTCTCATTGTTCCACTCCCACTTATGAGTGAGAATGTGCAGTGTTTGATTTTCTGTCCTTGCGATATTTTCCTGAGAATGATGGTTTCCAGCTTCATCCATGTCCCTGCAAAGGACTTGAACTCATCCTTTTTTATGGCTGCATAGTATTCCATGGTGTATATGTGCCACATTTTCTTTATCCAGTCTATTATTGATGGCCATTTGGGTTGGTTTCAAGTCTTTGCTACAGTGAAGGTTTCTATGTGCCAGGGATTGTGCAATATTCTTGGGTCATAACTTAAATATATTTGGCTTCTCTCTTTGAGACCGTTACACAATGCCCTCTTAGATGAAACACTTCCTTTAATTCTGAGAAGAATCAAAAGAGGCATACTTTATAGTCCACTTGTTTCAAGAAACTTAGTCTAATTGTGTGGAAAAATATACCCAAAAAAAGGTAAGTAGTAATACACACCATTACATGATAAGGTCTAAATGAATAGTTCTGGTAGACTTATTGCCAAATGTAAGAGAGACATTTCACTGTAAATTTGTGTATAAAGGAAAGGCTTCTGAATGTGTATTTTACTTTCTATCAAAACTAGATTGAGCTCATATGTAAAATTCCAAAAAAAAAAAAATACTAAAAATCATGCAAGGAAGGACTATCAACCAAAGGGCAAAGCCATATGCACAAATAAAAACATGTTCAATGTATTTGACAAGTGTGTTAGGAGAAATTCATTTTATTTGTAGGATATTCAATGTGAAATGTGATCATTAAATGGAGATATAAAGAATTTTTATTTCATATACAAAAGGACATGATGTCAGTAGTAGTGAACAAAGTCTTAGGGAAGTAGAACAGGCTAACAAAATCATTCAAATGATATTGAGTGAACCTGGTTTTGTGCTTTCCCTTTATAGCAGAGACTGTTGTGTTCCCTTCAGATTTCCTTTAACAAACCAGGGCATCCTTCCTCCAGCTGCTACAAACATAGGCTGCTAAAAACTCACAACATTCCCCTTTTCTGGACACATCCCCTTAGTTTAATGGGAGTTACCTTTACTTACAAATCCATGTGTTCCCACAGATTTTTTTTGCTTTGGAAATTTTGCATAGGGATAGTCAATCATTGACTGAATTAGGGGATCTCATCACTGATGGTGAGTGTATAATTGATAGTCCCTGGAATCCATTAACATAGCATTTGCTAGGATTTTCATCTGTGGTAAACTGAGATATGATGCAGAAATAAGGAGGTGCATTAGCATATGCAAAATCTCAGGTGTTTGAGAAGTATGAAGTAAGTTTATTTTATTTTATTTATTTTTTTATTATACTTTAAGTTCTAGGGTACATGTGCATAATGTGCAGGTTTGTTACATATGTATACTTGTGCCATGTTGGTGTGCTGCACCCATCAACTCGTCATTTATATCAGGTATAACTCCTAATGCAATCCCTCCCCCCTCCCCCCTCCCCATGATAGGCCCCGGTGTGTGATGTTCCCCTTCCCGAGTCCAAGTGATCTCATTGTTCAGTTCCCACCTATGAGTGAGAACATGCGGTGTTTGGTTTTCTGTTCTTGTGATAGTTTGCTGAGAATGATGGTTAGTATGAAGTAAGTTTAAAGCAGAAAGATAAAAAAAAGATATGAAGATACTGATGAAAATAAAGTTTAGCTTTCTATATTTGCTAACAAAGTGGACATAAAAAATGAACAGTTCGGCCAGGTGTGGTGGCTCATGCCTGTAATCCCAACACTTTGGGAGGCAGAGGCAGGCAGATCACCTGAGGTCAGGACTTCAAGACCAGCCTGACCAATGTGGTGAAACCCCGTCTCTACTAAAAAAAAATAATACAAAAATTAACCGGTCATGGTGGTGGGTGCCTGTAATCCCAGCTACTCAAGAGGCTGAAGCAGGAGAATCAGTTGAACCCAGGAGGCGGATGTTGCAGTGAGCCGAGATCGCACCACTATACTACATTCCAGCCTGGGTGGCGAATGAGACTGTCTCAAAAAAAAAAAAAAAAAAAAAAAAAAGTTAACATTTTCAAAGATAAAAGAAAGGTATTACATAATGATAACATCAATTCAGGAAGAAAACAATAATCTAAAAATGTGTATGCTCATAAGAACAGAGCTTTAAAAATCACAAGGCAAACATTGATGGAACTGAGAAAAGAAATACAAATCCACAATTATAGATGGGAATGTCAATGCCCCATACAATAATCAACAGAACAAGCAAATCAGAAACCAAAAGGGTCTGAAACCAGTGGTCAGTAGACTATGATCAATGGAGCAACTACTGGATTTTGTAAATAAAGTTTTATAGAATCACAGGTGTATCTATTCATTCACATATTGTCGATGATGGCCTTCACGTTACCACAGCAGAGTTGAGTAGTTGTGATAGAGGCAACATGATCTATGGGATCAAAATACTTAATATCTGCTCCTTCAAAAAATCTTTGCTAACTCTTGATATGCTTGATCTGAACAACACCATTAATTAACCTATCTTTGTATAAAATACCAACTAACAGTATCCATACCCACCAATGTGCACTTAAGAGTACGCACACGTGGAACATTTGCCAAAACAGATCGTATTCTTGGCTATGAAACAAACTTGAATAACATGAGCAAAATTATATAAGTGCTCTGAATACTGCAGAATTAAACCAAAAATCAGTAAAATAAATATAATTTTTAAATCTCAAGATATTTGGAAACTAACAACTTCATTGTATTTATTACTTATATTTCATGGAAAAATAATACATGTACTATGCAAACTTTTTTTTCCTTTTACTAAAATTATCTGTTTTACAAATAAAAATACTCTTGTTTCTTCTTTTATGTGTTGGTTATCCACAACCTTGCCAGCATCTGTTATTTTCTGACTTTTTGATAATAGTCATTTGGCCTTGTGTGAGATGGTATCACACTGTGAATTTGATTTGCATTTCTCTAATGATCAGTGATGTTGAGCTTTTCTCATATGATTCTTGGCTACATGTATGTCTCCTTTTGAGAAATGCCTGTGCATGTCCTCTGCCCTCTTTGTAATGGGATTGTTTTTGTTCTTGTAAATTTGTTTAAGTTCTACATAGATGCTAAATATTAGACCCTAGGGAAGCATAATTTGCAAAATTTTTCTCCCATTCTGTAGGTTGCGTGCTCACTCTATTGAAAGTTTCCTTTTCAGTGCAGAAGCTCTTTAGTATAATTAGATCCCATTTGTCAAGTTTTGCTTTTGTTACAGTTGTTTTTGCAATCTTCTTCATGAAATCTTTGCTCATGACTATTTCCTGAATGATGTTGCCTAGGTTGTCTTCTGAGGTTTTTATAATTTGGGATTTTGCATTTAAGCCTTTAATCTATTTTGAATTAATTTTTGTACATGGCATAAGGAAGGGGTCCAGTTTGAATCTTCTGCATATTTCTAACCAATTATTTCAGCACCACTTACTGAATAGACAATGCTTTACCAATTGCTTGTTTTTGTCAGGTTTGTCGAAGATCAGATAGTCGTAGGTGTGTGGACTTATTTAGGAGTTCTGTATTCTGTTCCATTGGTCTATGTCTGTTTTTGTACCAGTACCATGCTGTTTTGGTTACTGTAGCCCTGTAGTATAGCTTGATGTCCGGTAGCATGTTGCCTCTAGCTTTGTTCTTTTTGCTTTGGATTGCCTTGGCTATTTGGACTCTTTTCTTATTCCATCTAAATTTTAAAACACTTCCTTCTAAATCTATGAAGAATCTCAATGGTAGTTTAATAGAAATAGCACTGAATCTGTAAATTGCTTTGGGCAGCATGGTCATTTTAATGACACTGTTTCTTCCTATCCATGAACATAAAATGTTTTTTCATTTGTTTGTATGATCTCTGATTTATTTCAGTAATGGTTTGTAATTCTCCTTATAGAGATCTTTCACTTCTCTTGTTAGCTGTATTTCCAGGTATTATATTATTTTTGTGGCAATTATGAATGGGATTACATTCCTGATTTAACTCTCACTTGACTGTTGTTGATGTACAGGTATGCTAGTGGTTTTTGCACATTGATTGTTTTGTCCTGAGACTTTGCTGAAGTTGTTTAACAGCATAAAAGCTTTTGGGCTGAGACTATTAGTTTTTTTTTTTTTAGATAAAGAATCATGTCATCTGCAAACAGAGATAGTTTTACTTCCTCTCTTCTTATTTGGATGCCCTTTATTTCTTTCTCTGGCCTAATTGCTCTGGCCAGGACTTCAATGCTCTGTTGAATAGGAGTGGTGAGAGAGGGCATACTTGTCTTGTGCCAGTTTTCAAGGGGAATGCTTCCAGGTTTTGCCCATCCAGTAAGATGTTGGCAGTGACTGTCATATATACCTCTTATTATTTTGAGGTATACTCCTTCAATACCTAGTTTATTGAATGTTTTTATCGTGAAGGGGTGTTGCATTTTCAAACCATTTTCTGCATCTATTGAGATAATCACGTGTTTTTTATCTTTAGTTCTATTTATATGATGTATCTTATTTATTGATTAACGTATGTTGAAACAACCTTGCATCTCAGGGATAAAGCCTACTTGATTGTAGTGGATAAGTTTTTTGATGTTCTGTTGGATTCAATTTTTCAGCATTTTGTTGAAGATTTTTTTTTTTTTCATATTGATTAAGGATATTGGCTTGAATTTTTTTTTTCTTTTTATTTTGTTGTAACTCTGTCAGATGTTGGTATCAAGATGATTCTGATCTCATAGAATGAGTTAGTGAGGAGTTATTTCTCCTCAATTTTTTGGAATAGTTTCAGAAGAAATGGTACAAGCTCCTTTTTGCATATCTGGTGGAATTCAGCTGTCAATCCACCTAGTCCTGGGCTTTTTAATTTAATTTTTTTTTTTTTGGCTGGTAGGCTATTTATTACTGCCTCAATTTCAGAGCTCATTATTCGTCTGTTCAGGAATTCATTTTCTTCCTGATTCAGTCTCGGGGGATATATGTGTCCATGAATTTATCCATTTTTTTTCTAGATTTTCTACTTTACATGCATAGAGATGTTTATAATATTCTCTGATGGTTGTTTGTATCTCTGTGGGGTCAGTGCTAATATCCCCCTTACTGTTTCTGATGTTTATTTGAATCTTTTCTCTCTTCTTCATTAGTCTAGCTATTTTATTAAGTTTTTCAAAAATCCACCTCCCAGATTTGTTGACCTTTTGAATTATTTTTATGTTTCAATCTTCTTCAGTTCAGTTCAGCTCTGATTTGTTTTTTTCTTGTCTAACTCATTTTTTTTTTTTAATATCCATTCACCATCCCCATCGTCCCCACAACTTCCCTTCCACTACTCTTCCCAGTCTTTGGTAACCCTCCTTCTACTCTCTATCTTTGTAAATTCAATTGTACTGATTTCTAGATCTCCCAAGTAAGTGAGAACATGAAAAGTTTCTCTTTCTGTTCCTGGCTTATTTCTTTTAACATAATTACCTCCAATTCCATCCATGTTGTTGCACATGAGAGGATATTATTTTGTTTGATGACTGAATAGTACTCCATTGTGTATAAGTAACACATTTTCTCTATCCATTCATTTATGGATGGACACCTAGGTTACTTCCAAATCTTAACTATTAGGAAAAGTCCTACAATATACATGGCAGTGCAGATGTCTCTTCAATATACTGATTTCCATTCTCATGAGCATATACCCAGCAGTGAGATTGCTAGATTGTAGGGTGACCTTAATTTTAGGTTTTTGATAGACCTTCAAGTGTTCTCCATAGTAATTGTATCAATTTACATTTCCTCCAACAGTGCATGAGAGCTTCCTTTTCTCCACCTCTTTGTTGCATTTGTTATTGAATAAAAGCCATTTTAACTGAGGTGAGAAGATACTATATTGTAGTTTTGATTTCCATTTATCTGATGATCAATGATGTTGAGCATATTTTCATATGCCTGTTTGCCATTTGTATTTTTAAAATTAAATTAAATTAAATTTTTTAAAGTAGTTTTATTTCAATAGGCTTTTGGGGGACAGATGGTGTTTTGTTACATGGAGATATTATTTAGTGGTGACTACTAGTTTTTTTAAAATTTTTTTATTATGGGTATTCTTGATATTGCTTTGGTAAGGTGGTATTGCATTGTGGTTTTGATTTGCATTTCCCTGATAATTAGCAATGTTGAACACTTTTCCATATGTTTGTTTGCCATTTGTACATATTATTTTCAGAATTTCCTATTCATGTCCTTAACCCACTTTTTGACGTGATTTTTTTTGTTGTTGATTTGCTTGAGTTCTTTGTAGATTCTGGATATTAGTCCTTTGTCAGATATATAGATTGTGAAAGTTTTCTTCCACTCTGTGGGTTGTCTTTTTAGTTGGCTGATTATTTCTATTGCTGTGCAGAAGCCTCTAAGTTTAATTAAGTCCCATCTATTTATCTTTGTTTTTGTTGCATTTACTTTTGGGTTATGGGTCATAAAGTCTTTGTCTAAGTCAGTGTATAGAAGGGTTTTCCAATGTTATCTTCTAACATTGGAACATGTTTCAGGTCTTAGATTTAAGTCTTTGATCCATGCTGAGTTGATCTTTGTATAAATTGAGAGATGAGGATCCAGTTTCATTCTTCTATGTGTGGCTTGACAATTATCCCATCACCATTTGGTGAATAGTGTCCTTTATCCACTGTATGTTTTTGTTTGCTTTGTCAAAGAGCAGCTAACTGTAAGTATTTGTAAGACAATTGTACTTTTTTTTTTTTTTTTTTTTTTTTTTTTTTTTTTTTTGGTAACTACAATCTTATAGTATAAAGTTGGGTAATGTGATGCCTTCAGATTTGTTCTTTTGCTTAATCTTGCTTTGTCTAGGTGGGCTCCTTTTTGGTTCCATATGAATTTTAGAATTGCTTTTTCTAGTTCTCTGAAGGATGATGGTGGTATATTCATGGGTATTGCCTTGAATTCTTAGATAGGTTTTGGCAGTATGATCATTTTCATAATATTTATTCTGCCGATCCATGAACATAGGATGTGCTTCCATTTGTTTGTGTTGTCTGTGAGTTCTTTAAGTAGTGTTTGATAGTTTTCCATGTAGAGGTCTTTCACTTCCTTGGTTAGGTATGTTCCTAAGTATGTTATTATTACTATTATTACTATTATTTGCAGCTATTGTAAAAGGGGTTGAGTTCTTGATGTGATTCTCAGCTTGGCTGCCATTGGTGTATAGCAGAGCTAATGAATTTTGTGCATTAATTTTGTATCCTGAAACCTTGCTGAATTTATTTACCAGTTCTAGGCACATAGTCACCAGGTTATCTAAAGTCAAGATGAAAAGAAAGATCTCATGAGCTATATGTCTTCTTCAGAGAAATGTCTTTTCAAATATTTCCCAAGTTTTTATTGGATTATTAGACCTTTCTTTCTTTCTCTCTCTTTCTTTCTTTCTTTCTTTCTTTCTTTCTTTCTTTCTTTCTTTC
>NW_012105365.1:6281102-6292198 GCF_000951045.1 Mandrillus leucophaeus
CTTCCTTCCTTCCTTCCTTCCTTCCTTCCTTTGTTTCTTTTCTTTCTTTTCTTTCTTCCCTTCTTTTCTTTCTTCCTTTCTTCCTTTGACAGAATCTCACTCTCTCACCCATGTTGGAATGCAGTGGCATGATCTCGGCTCACTACAACCTCTGCCTCCCAGGTTCAAGCTGTTCTCTTGCCTCAACTTCCTAAGTAGCTGGGATTACAGACATGCACCATCACACCTGACTGATTTTGTATTTTTAGTAGAGACAGGGTTTCACCATGTTGGCCAGGCTGGTGTTGAACCCCTGACCTGCCTGCCTCGGCCTCCCAAAGTGCTGGTATTACAGACGTGAGTGATTGCGCCCGGCTAGATATTTTTCTCATGGAGTGGTTTGATGTCCTTATTATTTCAATGGTTTTGAATGTTTCAATCCCTGTTTTGTGACCTAACGTATTTTCTCTCCTTGAGAATAATTCATGTGATGGGGAGAAGTATGTATATTCTTCAGCCTTTGTATGAATGTTCTGTAAATATTAGTTCCCATTTTTCTATACTGCAGATTAAATGTCTGATGTTTCTTTGTTTATTTTCCATCTGAGGGAACAGTCCAATCCTGAAAGTGAGGTGTTAGAGTCTCCAATTATTTTTATATTGAGGTTTATCTCTCTCTTTAGCTGTAATATTTGTGGGTGCTCCAGTGTTGGGTACATACATATTTACAACTGTTTTATCATTTTGCTGCACTGACATCTTTATCATTAGATAATGACCTTCTTTGTCTCTTCTAACAGTTTTTGTCTTGAAATCTGTATTGTCTCATATAACTACTCCTGTTCTCTTTTGGTTTTTATTGGTATAAAGTATCTTTTTCCATTAATTTACCTTCAGCCTGTGTATGTCTTTATAGGTGAAGTATGTTTCTTGTAGACAACAAATAGGTCTTTTTAAAAAATCTATTCAAACACTGTATGTCTTTTTATTGAAAAGTTTAGTCCATTTACATTCAATGTTGTTACTGGAAAATAGGAATTTACTCCCGCCATTTTGATATTTGTCTTCTGATTGTTTTGTGTTCTTCGTTATTTACTACACAAACTCTTTCAAAAAAATAGAAAAAGAGAAAATATTTCTCAAGTCATTTTATAAAGTATGCATAACAAATCCAGACAAAGAAATTATAAGCCAATATGTATTATATACATATGTAAAATTATAATTCTAAAATATTAGCAAATAAATTATGGCATTATTAAAAGTACTCATGACATAATAATTGATTTGGGTTTATTCCAAGAATAAAAGGTTGAATCAGTATTTGAAATTCAGTCAACTCATTTTATTGTGCAGTATAGTAAAGAAGAAAGTACATCTGATCTTTGAAACATATTCAGAAAACATATTAAAAATTCAATTTCCAGTTGTAATTTTAAGAAATCTATTAATTAAGGGAACTTCACCTGATAAGAAGCACTTACCAAAATCCTAAAGCCAACATTATACCTACTGAAAAATATCTATTAGTTTCTGGCTAAAATAAAAAACACAATTGGGATAGTCACTCTTAATAATCTTATCTAACATTGTACTGAAGTTTGCAGTAAACTCAGCAGAGCAAAAAAATGTATAAAATGCATACATATTTTAAAAATAAACTGTCTATATTTGCAGACAATATAATAGTGAATGGAAAAAACCTGAAAAAAATCTATTAAAAAGCTGTTAAAATAAATATGTGAGTTAAGCAAGGGCATAGGATGCACATTCAATATAAAATAATCGAATGGGGTTATTTTATTTTATTTTATTTTTGAGACAGAGTCTCTCTTTGTCACCCAGCGTGGATACAGTGGTGTGAACTCGGCTCAATACAATCTCTGCCTCCCAGGTTCAAGCTATTTTCCAGCCTCAGCCTCCTGAGGAGCTGGGATTACAGGCATCCCCCAACCACACCTAGCTAATTTTTGTATTTTTAGTAGAGACAGAGTTTCACCATGTTGGCCAGGCAGGTCTCAAACTCCTGACCTCAGGTGGTCCACTAGCGTTGGACTCCCCAAGTGCTGGGATTACAGGCATGAGCCACCATGCCCAGCTTATTGAGTTTCTTATTAGTATTATTAAAAATTGGATATTTTTAAAATATTACTTTCATCATACTACTAAGAAAACACTTTTAGTCTATCAAAACGCATGCAAAATTTGTCTGCTGAAAACTACAAAACATTAATGAGAATATCAAATAAGACCTAAATAATCCGGAGACATAGTAGGCTAATGAATTTTCAGATTTAATTTGATCTGTAGATTCAAAACAATCTCACAATTCTAAACCTTGTAAAGTAGATTTGCCAATGCAAGTTGGAAAAAAAAGAACAAAGTTGGAGAACTCTGGCTATCTGGTTTTAAAACTTACTATAAAGATACAGTTGTTGTAATAGTGGACAAAGAATAGACACATAGACAAATAGAGCAAAATAGAGTCTAGAAATACAGCCAACAACAACTAATTTTTGACAAAGGTGGAAAATCCAATTAAATTTTTTGTTGTTTTCTTTATTTTTAAATTTGTAGTTCTGGGTACCTGTGCAGGATGTGCAAGTTTGTTATATAGGTAAACGTGTGCCATGGTGGTTTGCTGCACCTATCAACCTAGTACCTAAGTATTAAGCTCAACATGCATTAACTATTTCTCCTAATGCTCTCCCTCCCCCTTCCATACCACCTGATAGGCCCCAGTGTTTGTTGTTTACCCCCTGAGTCCATGTGTTCACATTGTTCAGCTTCCACTTATAGGTAAGAACACGTTATATTTGGTTTTCTGTTCCTACATTAGTTTGCTAAGGATAATGGCCTCCAGCTCCATCAGCATCCCTGCAAAGGACATGATCTCATTCTTTTTTTATGGATGCATAGTATTACCTGATGTATATGTACCACATTTTCTTTATTATCTAGTCTATCATTGATGGGAATTTGGGTTAATTCCACGTCCTTGGTATTGTGAATAGTGCTGCAATGAACATACACATGCATGTATCTTTGTAATAGAATAATTTATATTCCTTTGAGTATATACCCAGTAATGGGATGCTGGGTCAAATGATATGTTTTTTATCCAGAAGTATCTTAATTTTACTCTAATACTTGAATGTGAGTTAGATGGATATTTAACTTTAGATGGCATTTTATTTTGTATAAATACCTTGACTTTCGTTGTTGGCTTTGTGAATTCTGACGTCAATCTTGTAGGTCCTTTGTAATAATTTTCTCTTCGTAAAATTTTAAATATTCACTTTATATTTGATATTATATTGGTGTTCAATTACAATATGACTTAAGTATCAATTACTTTATATTTGTCTTGACAGATCCATTATAATTCCTGAATTTGGAATTTTATGTGTTTTTAACTCTGAAAGATCCTTATATTATCTGATATATTTTGTAATATTGCCAACTCTCTCTCTCACATCTATTCTTAATTATTTTCAGTAATCTTTTAAAACGTACTTTAGTCATTCTTATTCTATATTCCATAACTTTATTGTTATTCATTATTTTTCTCCCATGGTCTCTCTTCACTGGATCCTGAAAACTGCACTTGTAATGCTATATATTGAGTTGGTGCAAAAGTAATTGCGGCTTTTGCTATTACTCTTAAAAAAAAAAATGGCAAAAACCGCAATTACTTTTGCACCAACATAATATATCTATTTATTTGTCTATCTACAGTCTTAAGTACTTTGGTCTCATGAACTCTTTTCTTACTTAAAAATTACTAATAGTCTCCAAAGCTGTTTTTTCATATAAATATCTATCAACATTCACTATATTAGAAACTGAAAAAAAGGTTACTTATTAATTGACTCCAAATAATTAATTTTAAAATAAAAACTGTTACTTGTTAATATAAATGGAAATATTTTTTAAATACCTATAGTTTGCATGGACATAGTGACTCATGACTGCAACCCCAGCACTTTAAGAGGCAGAGGACATTGGACAGCTTGAGCCCACGAGTTCGAGACCAGCTAAACCTGGTTCAAGACCACTATTTTTAACATAGTGAAACCCTGTATCTACAAAAATACAAAAAATTAGCTGGACATGGTGGCACGTGCCTGTAGTCCCAGCTACTCGGGAGGCTGAGGTGGGAAGATCCCTTGAGCCTAGGAGGTCAAGGCTGTAGTGCAGTGAGCTGAGATTAGGCCTGTCACAAAACAAAACAAAACAAAACAGAAAGCCCTGTATTTAATTAAGTTATCATATTTTATTAAAATAACTGTGTTCCCAAAACAGAAGGAATCCAGTGAGAAGAATGGTATTTTTGTAATATCTGCCATAATAGAAGACAGCTGTTTTATCGTATTTCTTATCAAAATTTCACTACATGTCATTTTGGTTGGAGTGTATGAAGAAAACTGAAGCTCATAGAGCTATGTGATTGAAAAAAGAAGAATGGTTTTAGTAACGTTTTCAGATAACTCTCAATATTCCTTTTTACCACTACACTAAAATCTGACAAGCGGTGGGTAATATCTTAAAAGATGATTCTAATGTGAAATATGAAGCCTTATCAATGAACACTTTATACTCTGTTACATTAAATTCATCAGTCTATCTTGCAATTTAATTTTACAGTTTAGCTAAAAGCATGATTTTGCAACATTATGAGTTGATAATTTGGAAAATATTTGTTCATTGGAGTACGCAGATTTTCCAGGTTTTGACATGTCATAATGCATATCAAACAATAAGTTTTGTTACTATTGCCACTACTTTCATTAGACAAATCTTTTAGAATTGAGAAACTTTCAAGTTATGGTGGTGAATACAAGTTACATAAAATTTTAATTTTCACTCCATGATCCAATTTTGTTATTGGCAACAAATACTGTCAAATCTTTTTCTTGATATGACAGGCTTATGTTGTTCATTTTCAAGAAGTTATTTGGCAAGTACTGAAGTACAAATAACCATACTTTGTCAGTTACTATTTCAACTAAAATGATGGGTTTCATGAATAACTGATTGACTCAGCTAAAAATTCAAATATCATACAAGTTATTTTCCTTGAAATAACCATGGTAGTTTATGTAGCACAAGTGTTTTATACATACTCACCATGTAACTACAGAAAATACAAAAAAAAGAGATTATATATTTTTGTAAGGGAGGAGATTGTAAATAATTAGTATTTTTTACTCTGTTCATGTCCTTTTTAAGTATGAACTGGACTTTTTATTTTATGTTTTATTTTTAACTGCATGTACATAGTAATAACAGTTTCAGTTACTGGTATATACTGTTGTCATTGCCTTGATTATTCGAAGATGTCGATGATTTTACCCACTATTGTTTTTGCAAATATAAATACAGTAGAAAAGGTTATTAACTCTTTAGTATTAATATGAAACTAATTTTAACTTTTGGACTCCTTGAAATAAGTGTCTCAGAGTTCTCTGGGAGTGTACAGGATATTTTTCTAGAACTGAATTAGATTTATAGTAGATAGAAATCTGCCAGATTACAACTTAACCCATTCAAAAGCTTTTTATGTATACATAATTTTTTTAAAAATTATCTTTTTTAAAAAATTTTCATTATTTCTTATTTTTTGTTTTTATAACATATTTCATATTCTGTGTTCCATAATTCTAACATCTGAATTATTTGTGAGTCTTTATTCTGTGTTTTCTCATGTGCCTGTTCTTGTTCATTGTGCCTTTTTCTTTATGCAGGTGCTTTTTCCATTTTATTAAGAGCTCCTGTTCATACGAATATTTATATGTGGAGATTCTTTAAGGCCTGTGTTCGTGGCGCCCTCCATTAGAGAGGATCTGCATTAGCTTCTGCTGAGTAACTGACAACCATTATAAACCCTGGTCAACCTTAATTCTTTAATATAAATGTTCTCTATCGGAGCATTTTGAGGATGAAGGTGTTATTTTGGTACTATGAGATCAGGACACAAATCTTCACGGACTTTATTCCATGGTTACAAATACTCAAAGGAGATTATTTTTTTCTCCCCACTCAGAGCCAGATTTCAGAAAGACAATTGCATGTTCTTTCTCACTTTGCAAGCGATTTTTTCTGTGGTTCAACCTTCCTTGGAGAACATAGTCTTTTTGGAGTCCAGGCTTTACGCCAATGTCTTGCTTCAGACTCATGTGCGGGGCTTGTACTCTAACCCCAACCCTAACCCTAATGCAACCCTAAATCTAATACTAACCCTAACCCATCTATTCCTGTTATTTAGGAAGCTCTTAAGCTAAAAGTCAAAGTTAGAAGCTGCTCTTAGGGTAGGAGCTAGTTCATCTCACTGAATCCATGCTTTTGTTTGGTTCATAGATACTAATTGTTTACTTTCTTCCCAGTTCAACAACACATAGAAAGTCATATTTTCTAAATTGCATCTAATATCTTTAGTTGTTTACAGTGGAGTTTTGTTCAGGATATTCCAATATATTCTCCATTCACTCTTTAATTCATTTTCATCTGGATTTTACATCTAGTACTCCACATTTTAGAAAAACAGTTTTAAAATTTGACATGCATTTTTCTGGCTCTATTTTATTCATCCTCTTGGTAAAAATTTATACACTTGCACCTCCCTTCTTGTTAAATGTTTCCTACCTTTTGAATGCTGGTTTACTTCTTACTGAAATTACTGGTCCTTCTCAGACTTCTTTACTGGCTCTTTCTCCACCTAACTGTGTGAACCCACGGCTTCTACCCAGAATATCTCTTCTTTAAATACACATATGTGTATGTGTGCATATATAATATATGCTATATAATGAATATTATACATATTTACTTATACAAAATTTTAGAATTTCATATAGAATATATATATTTCCAAGACTTAAAACTCTACATTTTTAACTAGTCACCTCTTCTTTCTTTGCTGCAATTCACATATCTGATTGTTTATCTGATGCAAATACCCACATATTTCCCAGATAATTCAAATTTAATATGGCCTTCAAACTTGATTTATTCTGACTGGGCATAGTGGCTCATGCCTGTAATCCCAGAACTTTGGGAGGCTGAGGTGGGTGGATCTCAAGGTCAGGAGTTGGAGATCAGCCTGACCAAAGTGGTGAAACCCCGTCTCTACTAAAAATGCAAAAAAATAGCCAGGCGTGGTGGCAGGGGCCTCTAATCCCAACTATTCAGGAGACTGAGGCTGAAGAATCTCTTGAACCAGGGAGGCAGATGTTGTAGTAAGCCAAGATCATGCCACCGAACTGCAGCCTGGGTGACAGAACAAGACTCTGTCTCAAAATAATAATAATAATAATAATAATAATTGATTTATTCTATTCAAGTTTAAATAACATTTATTTCGTAGCATCTTCTATACATAATCTTATACATGTAATTTTTAAAACATATTAATGAAAGAAATATGTATATACCTACAATCTAACAAAATTACTAGAATATTACCAACATAATTTTATCTCTACTTTTGTAATTCTCTTCATCCTTACCTTCCAATGCCTATCTAAAATATTTTTAATAACCATTTCCTTGTGTTTATATAGTTTCAAAAAATATGTATTTTTAAACAATATTTATTTTGTTTATTTGGTGCAAATAGTATTATAATTTGTGTCTGTATATGTTTGAGTTTTTTTAAATTTAAAACTTACTTATAACTTTTTTACTTTGTTGGTGTAATACTCGCTCATTTGTTCACTAACGTATATTACACTGTGTGAATACACCATAATTTATTTGTATACTATCTTGACAATGGATTATCTGGGTTGTTTCTAACACTTTTGCTATTGTAAACAATACTGTAAGATATCCTAGGCTCAGCCATGATTATATTTTGTGCTTGGTAATTGAATGAATCTCCTGAGAATTTGCCAGTGTCTGGTGCTGTCCAGTAGTTTCTTTTGTTTCTTTAAATGTGTAAGTGTTTCTATAGAACATATATACCTATAATTGAAAGGAGATTGTAGGGAATATATGTCTTCTAGTTTATAAGATAATACTAAGTTAGTGTTCATATGGGCTTTTCTAAATTTACATTCCAAAAATTCGTGTGAGTTCTGGTTAATTCACATGCTTGCAAACACTTGGTATGATCAAAAACCTCTATTTTTACCAACCTGGGGGATGTAAGAAAGTATCTTGAAAAACAAATCAAAAAAGGAATTCCGTTTACAATAAGTGCAAATAAAATTAAATGCCTAGGAATTAACTAACCAAAGAAGTGAAAGATCTCTACAATGAACACTAAAATACACCGAGGAAAGAAACTGAAAAGGACACAAAAAATGAAAAGATACTCTGTGTTCATGGATTGGAAGAGACAATATTGATTAAAATATCAATTTTATCCAAACCAATCTTCAGATTCAATGAAATCTCCATCAAAATATCAACAACATTCTTCACAGAAATAGAAAAAATTCTTAAAGATTATATGGAACCATAAAAGGCACAGAATAGACAAAGCTATCCTGAGCAAAAAGAACAAAACTGCAAGAATCATATTACAATACTTCACATTACACTACAAAAATAATAACGACAATGGCATGGCACTGGAATTAAAACAGACATACAGACCAAAGAAACAGAACAGGAAATCCAGAAACAAATCCACACATGTATAGTTAACACATTTTCAACACAGGTGCCAAGAACATACATTGGGATAAAGAGCATCTTTGGTAAATGGTGCTGGGAAAACTGTATATCCATGTGCAGAAAAATGAAACTAGATCCCAATCTCTCATCATACACAAAAATCAAATCAAACTGGATTACTTAAGTCTAAGACCTCAAAGTATGAAATGTCTACAAGAAAACATTGAGGGAAAGTCTTCAGGACATTAGTCTGGGCAAAAATGTCTTGAGTAATGTCCCATAAGCACAGACAACCAAAGAAAAAATGAACAAATAGGGTCACATCATTAAAAAATCCGCACACCAAGGGAAAGTCAAGAAAGTGAGGAGACAATCCCAGAAATAGGAGAAAATGTTTGCCAACTACCCATCTGAGAAGGGATTAATAACCAGAATATATAAGGAGTTCAAAAAATAGAATGATCTGATTTAAAAATGGGTAAAAGAGTAAAAGACTTGAATTGACTCTTTTCAAAAGAAGACATACAAAAGGGAAAAAAAAACATATGAAAAGGTGTTCAACATCATTGATTATCAAAGAAATGCAAATCAAAACTGCAATGAACTATCTTCTAACCCCGTTTAAGATGGCTTATATCCAAAAGACAGATGATAACAAATGCTGGTGAGGATGTAGAAAACAGGGAACCCTCATACAACCACTATAAATCATTATATCAAATAGGTATCTGCACTCCTATGTTTGTTGCAATACTGTTCACAATAGCCAAGATTTGGATGTAACCTAAGTGTCCATTAACAGATGAATGGATAAGGAAAATGTGCTACTTATACACAATGGAGTACTATTCAGCCATTAAAAAAGAATGAGATCATGTCATTTGCAATAACATAGATAGAACTGGGGGTCATTATGTTAAGTGAAACAATTCAGTCGCAGAGAGACAAATGATGCATGTTCTCATGCATTCGTTGGTTCCAAACATCAAAACAGTTGAACTTAATGGAGACAGAGAGTAGAAGGGTGTTAACGAAGGCTAGGAAGGGTAGTGGAAAGGCAGGGGGAAAGTGAGGGATGGTTAATGGGGACAAAAAATTAGTTAGAAAGAATACATAAGACCTATTATTTGCTGGCAAAACAGGATGACTATAATCAATAATAATTTAATTGTACATCTTAAAATAACAAAAAGATTATAGCTGGATTATCTATACCACAAAGGATAAATGCTTGAGGTGATGGATTCCCCATTTTCTATAATGTGATTATTATGCATTGAATGTCTGTTTCAAAGTATCTCACGTGCCCCATAAATATATATATACCTACTGTGTACCCACAAAAATTAAGATTAAAAAAGAGAAAATACCTACTGAAGTCTTCATTTTTATTTCTTTAATTATTAATATAGGGGAATGGTTTGTAATTTTTATTCTTCTGAAAAGAAATCTGTGTTTTCCTGGTCAACAGAGTAAAAGGTAAAAAAATGCATTTTTTTTTTTTGTTGTTGTTGTTTTTATTTATTTGATGCTGTTTGTCTTTGTAAAATAAATAAATTCCAATGAGTATTTTATATATTCTGGGAATTGATTAATTGACATGATATGTTTTGTAAGTAATTTCTTTTTTTTATGAGTTATAAACAATTGATTATAGTTCATTTTTGTTTTCCATACAGCATGTTTTCATTTCCTTTCCAATTTAAAAGAGTGTATTTAATATTCCATCTGAACACAATGTGATAACCATAAAGCCTTTTTGTGAGAAAGATAAGAGGAAGTTAATCTATAATAAAGATCAACAGGGAAGAGGGAAGGGGTCTTCCCTAGTGCCCTTTAGTAATATATAACATTTCAGAAAACAACGTAGGTGAGGAAAGCTAATGTATAATCAGAGCAAGAAAGGGTACAGCTGCCTGTCACGTGACTCAGGCCCCATAACCTCACATTTCTTTTTTTTTTTAATTTTTTTTTATTATACTTTAAGTTCTAGAGTACATGTGCACAACATGAAGGTTTGTTGCATACGTATACATGTGCCATGTGGGTGTGCTGCACCCATTAACTCATCATTTACATTAGGTATATCTCCTAATGCTCTCCCTCTCCCCTCCCCGCTCCCCACAATAAGCCGGGGGTGTGTGATGTTCTCCTTACAGAGTCCAAGTGATCTCATTGTTCAGTTCCCACCTATGAGTGAGACTATGAGGTGTTTGATTTTCTGTTCTTGTGATATTTTGCTGAGAATGATGGTTTCCAGCTGCATCCATGTCCTTACAAAGGACACAAACTCATCCTTTTTTATGGCTGCACAGTATTTCATGGTGTATATGTGCCACATTTTCTTAATCCAGTCTGTCACTGATTGACATTTGGGTTGATTCCAAGTCTTTGCTACTGTGAATAGTGCCGCACTAAACATACGTGTGCAAGTGTCATTATAGCATCATGACTTATAATCCTTTGGGTATAAACCCAGTAATGGGATGGCTGGG
>NW_012105365.1:6293663-6294807 GCF_000951045.1 Mandrillus leucophaeus
TGCAAACAGGGACAATTTCACTTCTTCTTTTCCTGATTGAATACCCTTTATTTCTTTCTCTTGCCTGATTGCCATAGCCAGAACTTCCAACACTATGTTGAATAGGAGTAGTGAGAGAAGGCATCCCTGTCTTGTGCCAGTTTTCAAAGGGAATGCTTCCAGTTTTTGCCCATTCAGTATGATATTGGCTATGGTTTTGTCATAAATAGCTCTTATTATTTTGAGATATGTTCCATCAGTACCAAATTTATTGAGAGTTTTTAGCATGAAGCACGTTGAATTTTGTTGAAGGTCTTTTCTGCATCTATTGAGATAATCATGTGGTTTTTGTCTTTGGTTCTGTTTATATGTTGGATTACATTTATTTGATTTGTGTATGTTGAACCAGCCTTGCATCCCAGGGATGAAGCCCCCTTGATCATGGTGGATAAGCTTTTTGATGTGCTGCTGGATTTGGTTTGCCAGTATTTGATTGAGGATTTTTGCATCCATGTTCATCCAGGATATTGGTCTAAAATTCTTTTTTTGTTGTATCTCTGTCAGACTTTCGTATCAGGATGATGTTGGCCTCGTAAAATTAGTTAGGGAGGATTCCCTCTTTTTCTATTGATTGGAATAGTTTCAGAAAGAATGGTACCAATTCCTCCTTGTATCTCTGGTAGAATTTGGCTGTGAATCTGTCTGGTCCTGGACTTTTTTTGGTTGGTAGGTTATTAATTTTTGCTTCAATTTCAGAGCCTGATATTGGTCTATTCAGGGATTCAACTTCTTCCTGGTTTAGAGTGTATGTGTTCAGGAATTTATCCATTTCTTCTAGGTTTTCTAGCTTATTCGGTAGAGGTGTTTATAGTATTCTCTGATGGTAGTTTGCATTTCTGTGGGGTCAGTGGTGATACCCACTTTATCATTTTTTATTGCATGTATTTGATTCTTCTCTCTGTTCTTTATTAGTCTTGCTAGTGGTCTATCAATTTTGTTGATCTTTTCAAAACACCAGCTCCTAGATTCATTGATTTTTTGAAGGAATTTTGTGTCTCTGTCTCCTTCAGTTCTGCTCTGATCTTAGTTATTTCTTGCCTTCCTGCTTTCTCTTATGGGCATTTAGTGCTATAAATTTCCCTCTACACACTGCTTTAAATGTGTC
>NW_012105365.1:6295284-6336510 GCF_000951045.1 Mandrillus leucophaeus
ATTTCTGTTCTTTTACATTTGCTGAGGAGTGCTTTCCTTCCAACTATGTGGTTAATTTTGGAATAAGTGTGATGTGGTGCTAAGAAGATGTGTATTCTGTTGATTTGGGGTGGAGAGTTCCGTAGATGTCTATTAGGTCCACTTGGTGCAGAGTTGAGTTCAATTCCTGAATATCCTTGTTAACTTTCTGTCTCATTTATCTGTCTAATGTTGACATTGGGGTGTTAAAGTCTCCCATTATTATTGTGTGGGAGTCTAAGTTTCTTTGTAAGTCTCTAAGGACTTGCTTTATGAATCTGGGTGCTCCTGTATTGGGTGCATATATACTAGGATAGTCAGCTCTTCTTGTCGAATTGATCCCTTTACCATTATGTGTGGCCTTCTTTGTCTCTTTTGATCTTTGTTGGTTTAAAGTCTGTTTTATCAGAGACTAGGATTGCAACCCCTGCCTTTCTTTGTTTTCCATTTGCTTGGTAGATCTTCCTCCATCCCTTTATTTTGAACCTATGTGTGTCTCTGCATGTGAGATAGGTCTCCTGAATACAGCAAACTGATGGATCTTGACTCTACCCAATTTGCCAGTCTGTCTTTTAATTGGACCATTTAGTCCATTTACATTTAAGGTTAATATTGTTATGTGTGAACTTGATCCTGTCATTATGATATTAGCGGGTTATTTTGCTCGTTAGTTGAGGCAATTTCTTCCTAGCTTCGATGGTCTTTACAGTTTGTCATGTTTTTGCAATGGTTGGTACCTGTTGTTCCTTTCCATGTTTAGTGCTTCCTTCATGATCTCTTATAGGGCAGGCCTGGTGGTGACAAAATCTCTAAGCAGTTGCTTGTCTATAAAGGATTTTATTTCTCCTTCACTTATGAATGTTAGTTTGGCTGGATATGAAATTCTGGGTTTAAAATTCTTTTCTTTAAAAACGTTGAATATTGGCCCCCACTCTCTTCTGGCTTGTAGATTTTCTGCTGAGAGATCTGCTGTTAGTCTGATGGGCTTCCCTTTGTGTGTAACCCGACCTTTCTCTCTGGCTGCCCTTAACATTTTTTCCTTCATTTCAACTTTGGTGAATATGACAATTATGTGTCTTGGAGTTGCTCTTCTCAAGGAGTATCTTTGTGGTATTCTCTGTATTTCCTGAATTTGAATGTTGGCCTGCCTTGCTAGTTTTGGAAAGTTCTCCTGGATAATAATCTGAAGAGTTTTTTCCAACTTGGTTCCATTCTCCCCGTCACTTTCAGGCATACCAACCAAGCATAGATTTGGTCTTTTCAGATAATCCCATATTTCTTGGAGGGTTTTTTCATTTCTTTTTATTCTTTTTTCTCTAAACTTCTCTTCTCGCTTCATTTCATTCATTTGATCTTCAGTCACTGATACTCTTTCTTCCAGTTGATCAAGTCAGTTACTGAAGCGTGTGCATTTGTCACATAGTTCTCTTGTCATGGTTTTCATCTCTGTCAGTTCGTTTATAGACTTCTCTGCATTGGTTATTCTAGTTATCCATTCTTCCACTCTTTTTTCAAGGTTTTTACTTTCTTTGCACTGGGCACGTAGTTCCTCCTTTAGCTCTGAGAAGTTTGATCGACTTAAGCCTTCTTCTCTTAACTCATCAAAGTCATTCTCTCTCCAGCTTTGTTCTGTTCCTGGCGATGGGCTTTGTTCCTTTGGAGGGGGAGATGCGCTCTGATTTTTTGAATTTCCAGCTTTTTTGTACTGCTTTTTCCCCATCTTTGTGGTTTTATCTGCCTTTGGTCTTTGATGATGGTGACATATGGGTTTTGGTGTGTGTGTCCTTTCCATTTGTTAGTTTCCTTCTGACAGTCAGGACCCTCAGCTGCAGGTCTGTTGGAGTTTGCTTGAGGTCCACTCCATACACTGTTTGCCTGAGTATCAGCAGCGGAGGCTGCACAAGATAGAATATTGCTGAACAGCAAGTGTTGCTGTCTGATTCTTGCTCTGAAAGCTTCTCAGAGATGCACTCAGCTGTGTGAGGTGTGAGGTGTCAGTCTGCACCTAGTGGGGGTTGTCTCCCAGTTAGGCTACTTATGGGTCAGGGACCCACTTGAGCAGCCATCTGTCCGTTCTCAGGTCTCAACCTCCGTGCTGGGAGAACCACTGCTCTCTTCAGAGCTGTCAGACAGAGACATTTACTTCTGAAGAGATTTCTGCTGCTTTTTGTTTAGCTATGCCATGCCCCCAGAGGTGAAATCTACAGAGGCAAGCAGGCCTCCTTGAGCTGTGGTGGGCTCCACCCAGTTCGAGCTTCCTGGCAGCTTTGTTTACCTACTTAAGCCTCAGCAATGGTGGGCACCCCTCCTCCAGCCTCACTGCCACCTTGCAGTTAGATCTCAGACTGCTGTGCTAGCAATGAGGAAGGCTCTGTGCGCGTGGGACCCTCCGGGCCAGTTGTGGGATATAATCCTCTGATGTGCAGTTTGCTAAGACCCTTGGCACAGTATTAGGGTGGGAGTTACCTGATTTTCCAGGTGTTGTGTGTCTCAGTTTCCCTTGGCTTGGAAAAGGAATTCCCTTCCCCCTTACACTTCCCAGGTGAGGTGATGCCTCATCCTGCTTCAGCTCTCGCTGGTTGGCCTGCACCCACTGACCAGCACCAACTGTGTGACACGGCCCAGTGAGATGAACCCGGTACCTCAGTTGAAAATGCAGAAATCACTCATCTTCTGTGTCGCTCATGCTGGGAGCTGGAGGCTGGAGCTCTTCCTATTCATCTATTTTGGGTGCGCCCTCTTTAATAGGTAATTTCTAATGTGCCTTTTCACTTACATCTTTTAGGTCTTTGTTGTTATTTATGTGTATGTATGTGTGTATATATGTATATAAACATATTCATCCATATTGGTAAATATGTTAGTAATTGTACATTCTGTTAGATTGTTTTAATTGATTTATTTTTAAATTTGTTTCCCCCATTAGAACTAAACTCATGGAATCATGCACAATGCTTATTTGTCCAATACAGTATCCCCAGTTCATGACAGAGTGTTTGAAACAATCAATAAGTACCTGTTGATTGAATGGAATGACAGTCCTACCGTCTGTAGAGACCTATTATTGGCTTAGCAGTCAGTCAATAAAATTTTTGTTTGTGTGTAGAATGCCAAACCAGGTGTGTAAGAAAAATAAAATACATATACAATACATGACTCTCTATGTCATAGGCCACAAATTCTTTTTAAAAAAATTTATTTTACAATTGGGTCCATAATTCCTTTATGTAGTGTACTTGGAACAGGCTGTTGTAAGTGTTATTTTTAATACCTACAGCTGTTTTTAAACCTTTTCAACATTTGTTTTGTTGTGTGGTATTTTTTCATGTAAACTAATTTTAATATAGCTTGTATCTCCAGGAAGTTATTTGAAACACCTGAATTTAACTGCACATTAGTCAAATAGGCCATATGTTCTGATTGCACAAAGCACATACATTGAACATTTTCAAAAACACTATTAGTAAAGACAAAACGTTAAATTTACTGCTTTTATTTATAATAATTAAGATGTGGAAACGTATCAGTACAGTGAAACAGAAAAGTAATTTTGAACTTTTAAACATGAGAAAGCATCTTTCTTTACTGGATTTTTTAAAAGAACATATCAATATCTTTATACATAGCTCAATAGAGTTTTATATGAATAACTAGAAAGACCTGGGAATAATGCCAACACTATGAGGTAGAAAGTCAAAGAGCATAGAACAGATGGAGAATTTTCATTTACAGAACTTTTCATTTGCCTGAGCATAGGAGACCAAGGCTCAATAAATGTTGCCCAAAGCAGCAAAAATGGCGTATCTGACATTCTACCCACCCGAATTATCTATGCACTAGAACTCAATTGTGGATTATCACAAGTCATAATGATAACTACCAAACTTAATTTTACAGACATATTTTAAGAATATTCAAAAAGTTAGACAAGTGAATTTATTTTATCATTACATATGCACTGAATTGACAGTAATTTTATTAATCACAATGCTGCATTTTGCCAGATGAACATTCCAAAATCTTACAATATGAATACACCATACATTAAATTTAAGTTAATATCCATAATTGTATGTTGGTATCTTTTCACAGATCTCCACTTAGAGTTTTGGTAAACTTACATATTTAAGAGAAGACTAGTTTATCTACTTGAATATAGCTTTAGTTTATTTGATTTAAAAAAGTTATTTAAAAGAGGAAAGAAAAAAGAGGATAAATATATTTAAAACAGAACAACTGAAAACACTTATTTTTCAGTAAACATAGCATTTGTTATAAGTTTTTCCTAATTTTTAAGGGATGATGGCAAAATTTATCACTAGAGCTAAAACAGCCTCAGAGCAACAGTGCTGATGACACATATATATACACACCAAATGGTGTATATATATATGATATATTCCTAATCCATTAAAATTATGTATAGTATAAAATCATATGCATAACATATAAAGATATGCACATATATGTTTATATATACATGTTTATATATGAAACTATAAATATAATATATATTTATATATGGGTATATAAATTCAGAAATATATATGTTTGTGTGTGTGTGTATATATATATATTTCTTCCTCTACTTCTCTTATTTTTTTTCCTTTCTCTAACTGGTTTCTTTGTTTCCTTTTCCTCTATTTTTTGTCCCTCACTTTCTTGCCCTTTTTCTTTCTCTTTGCCTCTGCAAAATAGAAAGGAATAAAATAATAATTCTGAAATAAAATGCTAAGATTGTAATTCCTTCAGTAGCCTGTTCTGTGAAGTTACAGTCACAAGTATTTTCCCTAAACTAGCACTTTCTAGGACAATTGATAATAAACCAGGCAACCATCAAGTCTCTTTCAGGCTTACACCTACCAAACAGTAGGGACTTTGAATCCATGCCTTTTTTTTTTTTTTTCTTTTTTTAATCAAAACTCCTTGCTCCTTACTACTGCATTTTGATTGACACTAATAGAACAATAAAGATTTTTGAGATATTCTGGAGTATAATTGGCAGTTTTGGGAAATCAGTTGCATGTGGCAGAAAGAACGAGAGTAGCTAAAGAAAATGCCTGGAATAATCAAAGGAAAAATTCCTGGAATAGTCAGAGGAAATTCTAATACATGAATATATTGATGGAGGTTTAGTCAGGAAACAGAAATCACATTAGGTATTCTAAGTGATGGAATTTAATATTGGTAGTGAGTTACACTGGTTTTAGAGGCTGGAAGAATTACAGGATATTCTAGGAATATAATTGAAGGAAGCGCTACTACCCCTAGATTTGAGGGAAATAAATGGAAGAAGTTTCTGCTATCAGAACCTAGAAGCTCAGAGAAGGGATTCTGTGGTCTGGGGCTCATATCGCTGAGTGAGAATGCTGGCTGCTACTGGTTTTGTGGGTGCAAGAGAAGCAGGATGCTGGAACTAGCTGCTGCTAGGATGATGCTAACAAGAATGGCAGATTGTTAAGAAATCGTGTGTTGCCTCTCACAGATATAACGAGGAAACCAGCCCATTAGTAAAGGAGGAATACAATTTACAGATTTTTCACAGAGGCTCTTTGGGGAAAAAAAAAAAAAAAGGCGAGCCTTTTTTACAGAAAAAGGTACATAACTATCACAATTCTATAGAGACTAGAGGCATTGTTCCTGATGGGGTAGATGATACATTTAGAACTGAGGCAGTTCAATTTAAGGCATTTGCAATGCCTGCAGATAGAATGCAGGCAGTCGATATTTGTATATGTTTCTAGCATAGAGGAAATACTTTTATTGAAGATCCAGATTTCACTTATTCATTCATTTAATACCCCACTGATATATAGCTAATAGTAGACCCAAAGACTGGTTAAAAGTATGTAGATAAATTAAGAAATTGAGGGGGAAAAAGTGAAGGGTATAAATCCTGTGATATCTATTTGTGAAGGCAATCTAAAGAAGCTCAAGATACTTAGAGCTTACCAGATGTTTGACTGTGTCTGCTTACCCTCTTTCTACCTCAATTTCCTTTTTTGTAAAATTAGGATAATAATATTTGCTTCATAGTCCTTTTATGAGGATTAAGAGAATCAAGTGTAGATACTTGGAATAATGCCAATCACATTATAAGTGTCCCAATCAGTATTAGTTTTTATTGTAGTTGCAGCAGTGCCTTTAAAAAAGAATTGGAATGAAGACATTTACATTGACTCTCTACAACACAGATTATTTTGGTTGCTTTTTCCTCCATGTATGGCTGCTCAGGTTGCGCACCACACAACTCCACAAATGCCGTTTGCATCATGGTACATTGCAATGAGGCAGCGGAGGTAATTCACCACTCGATAAAGTATAAAGCTTATTTTCTGTTTAAATGAATACTAAATGTTATTCAAGATTCCTGGAATTATGCCAGTTGCTATCTGATTTATAGTGAGAGGATCAATGGTAGGACCAACAATAAAGGGGAATGAGATCAAAAGCATTCACATATATAACCTTTGAAGTTAATTTAGAGAGTTTCAACAAAATGCAGTCAGGCATGATTAGAGAGTTAATTCAGCTTTTGCAATAAAGTGTCTCCTTGTTATGTGGCAACATGAATAAAAAATGTTTTTAAAAAAATGTATAATACAAGGCTATGTAGTTACTGACAACTCAGTAAGTAAACAGTACCCAAGTTGGAAAAACCCATAGTTCAAAAATGCAAGGTGGGATTAGTGGGTTGATAGTGAGTTTTTAATACACTGGGTAAGAATTTAGATATTTTATAATTCAGTCTATTTTATACTCTACCATCTTACAAAATAAATAGCTAGATATATTTGTATAGCAAAATTTATGTTTTAACATATTGTCATAATTAAAAGTTATACTTCCATTACTCAGTTATTGTGACTTTTATAGCTTATATAAAGAGACATGTAAAAAATCTAAAAGGAAATAGCCATCATTGATATATTTTGCATATAAGAGAATTCTGAAAGCTTCTACTAATTAACTTGTACATTTATGGAGTATAATCCATTCAAAAATATATTTTTTAGATTTTCTTATTTCAAATTCATCTTTAGTCACTTAATATAAATTTATTTTATTCCAGCTTATTTGAGGTGGGGTATATTTGTATTTTTAGTATGATTCAACTTGTCTAGAAATGTATGAATATGTATGATATGATATGCAGGAGACATAGGGTATGGTTGCGAGATATGTCACAACTAATTTTACCTGTGAATAGTTCACTTTTATTCTAATGAAATATAAAAAATAAGGGTAAATTTGGAATCATATGATTAAAAATAATGGCTACATTCTTGTCATTATTTGTCTTAAATGAGATAATTTTATAAACACCCTAGTTAAACAGTAAGAAATCAAAATGGCAGAGTATGCAATCTTCAAAAAGAGGACAGCAAAGTCAATGTGCAACCCCTCCTTTTTTTCCTCCTCTAGAGAGTGAGCCAGCAATGTCACTTCTTGAGGCCTCATCCTCGGTGAAGAAATTCTTTTAAAAATGCATTAAAACTTGAAACTGTTCAATTGTAATATAAATGTCTTGATAAATTTCTGTTATGCAGAGTCTAGAGATAAGGTTAATTTGCCATCTAGTACAATTGGGAGCACAGACAAGTGTTTAGCATTGTTTTACTTCACTTACCACATTATATATCTACATAAAATATCTAATACCAAGTAAGTATTTAGCATTATGTGCTATTTTTATTCTACCTTTATTCAATGTACATTAAACTTTGAATGCTGTATTTTACAAACACTGGATATGGTTTTCAACTGGAAGATTTCTATATATGTTTCTGAGTATATGTTTCACAAATTACCATTAAATTCTTTTTTTAACTTTCCTGATGCTTATCTCATTTCCCTATCATAATTTTATATAGAGATTAAATGATCAATAAATTAACTTGTTGATAAATCTTGTAAAATGAAGAACAAAGATAATGAGGGGAATGTTTGTATTTACAGCAATCTCAAAGAATATAATTATAATATAAAATATTAGATATATGTTCCTATTTGTCTACTTTAGATGCCCAGAAAATTACTGTCTAGGTTGCATTATAGGTCAAATATGCAGAATAATAGATTTAGAGCCAAATGAATGTGAAAAGGAGGATTAGAGAAGACTATATTTTGAAATGATTTTTCCTTTAATGTAATATGAAAATTGCACACAATATATGTTACACAACTTTTTCTTTACAAACATCAATCTCAATATACTACATCATTTTTATTGCAATTAGAAAAAACTGTGACTTGTTTCTTTTCATATTTTGATAATTAAAGCAGCATTATTATATTTCATCAAAACCAGTTCCAATGTCCTTTGAGAATAGAGTCTATAAATGCAAGAAACAAAGCTAAATACAATTACTCATAATTGATATTGGAAGGAAAAAAGGAAAGGCTGGCTTTGATTCAACTTGTCTCACATGATGAGATTAAACAATAACACATTTGAAGGTATAAATGAAACTTGGTGAAATTCTTATTACTAAAATGTCAACTTGATTGGTATAATCGTTATCTATGTATAAATACAGAGTTTCAGAGAGCTACAAGACTTGGCTTAGTGATCTGAGAATCCAAATTAGAGTGCCTAGACTGCCTGGAGCCACAGGTTTAAATCCTGTCAACCAAACCCTTCCCTTTTTCTGAAGCAGATAAACTAGGTCCAAAAAGCCAGCTCTTTGTGTGAAATGGGGATCTTTCAGTGACACCTTCAAATCATAGCCTGGCTATATTTTAGATATTTAAGATTATTTTGTCTGTTTGTGCAATAGTACAACTTTGTATTTGCAACAATTCTGGGACTCAGCACAAAACACCAGGTGGGCCTATAACCACCTGATCTCAAAAGGGTATTTAAAATTCTTAAGTATTTTTATTTGTTTCATTGACACTGGAATTTTTTAGAGGAGATAAAGATAAAAGGAATAATTTTGTACAAACTCCAGGAAGATGACCTTTGATAATAAGATATTTATAAACTACTTTGATCATTCAGGTAACAGTTGAAAGGGAAAAATAAAGCATCAATTGGGAATATACAGTGGAACTCCTAGGTCAGAAAGCAAATGAGATTCAATGAAATACCAAAGCTATGGTACTCAGGGGAGCTTTAATCACTCAGACATCTGTTAGGCAGCTAATGCAACCAGGCATGCACACCTCATTAAAGGTAGTCCTCAGTTATTCAGATGACAACATAATGGTCCTGAATAGTAAGAAGAATTTAACCAGTGGGCTAAAACGTCTTGATTTACTTTTTTCAAAAATAAAAAAATCTGAGGGTGAAAACAAATAACAAAATTTGCGTTTCTTCAGAAGACAAGCAAGAACATTGTTCAAGTAGAATAGCATACTTTATTTCGAGAAGGTAAAGTGTTCAATAACTTTATTAAAAAGGTAAGTTAAGTTATGAAGATGAATAATAAAGAATGACAAGAACAAGGTTAGACAATCTATACACTTCCCATGTGACTTGATGAAAAGAAACTAAAAATTCCCTTGACGAGTTACAAATAAAAATGACAAAATAGATAAGTAGATAAATAAGATTCTTTTCTGGTCAAAAAAGATGTATTATAAATCATTTTTTTCCTATATAATCTTAATTATTATTCTTAGCTAAAATAATTAGCAGTGTTTTCTTTTAAAAAAGTTATTAAATAAGGAAGGTATTTTAAACAAGTCCTAGAGGATTTAGAAGCTTCTAAATTGTGTCTTATGTACTGAGTTTACTGAAATCATTGATAAACCATGAAGTTAATACACCTGCTTTGGAATAACTTACATCCCAATTAACCATCATCGCAATGAACAAAATCCGCTGAAAATATTACCTTTTTGTGGACAATGTGTCATATTTAATTCATAATCATAAACAACATTTTCACAGCTCTCTTGATGACAGCCCTTACAGAATTCTTTGACTAAGTACAAGACACTTTCAGGAAGCAAAATTTTTCTCTCTAATCCTCTCTCAGCTATAGATGAGAACAGAACAGAAAGACAAGGGCACAATTCAGGAGAATATCTGCAAGAAAGGAGCAAGAAAACCTTTTATTTAGGCCTCATATACCCACTTTATGCCAAAATATTTGAGAAATAACATGTTTATTTTAGAAACCAAGGACTGTTTATGATAGACAGATATTCCTTTTCTCTCCAGGAAAACATTTAAAATACATAGCAGCAACAGCTGCTCTCTCTGAATTCCAAAAGGTAGCTAGGAATTCAGGCTATAATTACATATAATGGACATTAATTTGCCTGTCTAGATTTTTCAGTTTGCAATACCTTAGGAATTTGCAGGTGTCACAACTTTGCTATATTCAGCCACTGAAAGCTGTACTAACTGTCAAGACTACTGACTTCTCATATAAAATAGTTCCAATAGGCCCCTGAGGTATATCACTAAATAGCTGGCAAGTGCTTACGAGGTAGCCACCAGATTGTTAAGCCAATGAAGAATGTCACAGCAATTGCAAAGGCAATTCTCTAAACTATAGATTCCAACAGCAATGCTCAAATGAATTCTAGTTTTTAATAAAGACATTGGGAAGTCATCTGTTCGACCCTTAATGTCCTAAAAAAATAATTTGGTTACTATTTGGAGAGCTGTCTGGCATTTAGTCTTTTACACAATTTACTACCCCATTAAATTGTAAGAACTCAAGGGCAAGGAGTAAGTTTTATACTGTGTTGACTATATTTATGAACTAAATATTAAAATACACAGATCTCATATGGGAACAAAATATTTTAATTTGACATGTCTTGGAAATTTGAGAATGTACGGTGATTGGGATTACATGTTTTTTAATTCCTCATGACTCCTAGAACCCTGTCTGTCCTCCATATAAATATTAGTTTAAAAATGTTATTGAATGAATGACTGAAGTCATCAAGATGATAATTAAAGCTGTAATTCATTTAATATAAATTATAGTGTTTTTCCAAGGTCAGGATTATGATCCATGTGCACAATTTAGAAGTTTTTGTTGTTGTTGTTGTTGTTTTTTTCTGGATTTCTGAATGTTAAATCAGGACCTGCTGGCACAAAATAGTTTATTCAACATTTTTGTGTCATTCTATGAAAATGAATTAAACTAAAAAAATAAAGATACAAATCTACATTTAACATAAGTTTCAACAGGTGCATAATCCTGGAAGAAAATATTAAATTGTTCCAATCTCATTGAAATATCATAACAAAGAGCAAAATTATAAAATAGTATATTATCCTATAAGGATAGCTTAGATTAAAATCTACAATATGTTTGGGCAAAAGGATATGGATTTTTCGATTTTACATGAAATAAGCTATAGTTATCTTTATTTAATATTTAGTTATATAAAATTGGAAAAAATAGTCATTGCTTGTTGAACAGTTTCTACTTTAACTTTTTTCTTGATTCTTATATTAATTGGGAGATAGAGAATAGCTTTTAAATCTGTTGCATCTACACAATGCTCAAATGATTAGTTTGAGTCATTTTTATTAATTAATCTTTTTCAGTAGTAAAAAATAAATGGGTAGATCAATTAACCAGTCAGTGCAGCTGGAACATTCCAAGAGCCATACGATAACATTGTGTAAATTTTACTGCACTCATAGAGTTACCTAAATTATAAGTAGATGTTTCAGTGAATTTCTACTACAATAATTCTTTTCTTTTAACATAAGAAAACCTCTATGTTGTGTTTTGTTTTTCATTAAATGATCATTTATTTTTAAAAGCATTTTATCTTCCAAGTATTTTAGGTATTGATTCTCAAAGTAATTTACTGGAATAAATTTTGTAAACTTATATCCATTATTTGTTAATGTTCCATATTGGAAAATAAAATTAGCAAATTAAAAAATAATTGTTTAAGCGCCTGTATTTGCATGTATGTATTTGTGAGTCCTGTGGAAAGAAAAAAAAAATCTACTCTTTAACCAAGGCTTCAGTTTTTATTTAATGGAAATAATTGGTAGTTCTTAATTGTCATTACTTAACATCTGACTAGTAAAAAACTGTTCAGTGTAACAATGAAGTTGATGTTCTTTTTCTTCTGCAAGATAAATACGCTGTAATTTTATGTTCATTTGTAGAAATATAAAGCTTTTAAAAGTGCAGCTTTTGCTTTCATAGCTTAACAATTTTCCCCAGTTTTACCTTTGAATATTTACTTGTACTCTAAATCGTTGTTACAATGTCTGTCACCCGCCCCCCGGCTCCCCCCCGCCCCTTCACTCTGCTGGTTAAAAAGCTATTATTTTGCAGCTTCCTTCTATACTTTGCTGTGTGAGGCTGAGTCTGGGACTCTGAGAAACACATTTTTCAATTACCAACTGGCTCCATGTTAGGTTTTACTAGAGGGAGATGGGAAATCTGGGAGAGAAAAGGGCTTTACTCCTCTTGTTTGCTTCCCGATCCCATCAGCATTGCTTCAGCAATAGTTCTTTACCCTGGTTCTGGTTCTTTAGTTTCACACTCCCAGAACCAGCCTCATTGAGTCTCCTTGGAAGTACCAGCAACAACTGGCTGGCTCCCTGGCCACAGAGGTCTGTCTCAATTGCACAGGGGCTCTCATCTGAGCTCCTGAGGCACAAGCACCAGCTGAGCAGCGTTCTCCTCTCAAGCATCCGGGCCCCAGCACCACAGACAGGGCCTCTCCTTCAAGCTCTAGTCTCGGTCCAAGTTCCACCATTTCCCTTTGTTTTCCTAGCCCTTGTAGTGGTAACTGTTTTCTTCATTTGCTATTTCTGTGATACCATTTGCCTTTTTAGTTGTCTAATACCTGCAAATAATTTTTATATTTAAATTTTTTCTCTATTAAGTTTATCTAGTGTGTGTTTTCCTGGCCAGATTCTCACTGACATCCTCACTACTCATCATCACCCATCATTTAGTGATCTTTCTTAAGCATAAGATCTTTCTTAAGCATGCTTTCTTTCATAAGCATGATCTTTCTTTACATAAGGCAAAGTAAAAGGTGAAATCTAATGTAAAGTATACCTCAATAGCTTTATGAATGTCACTTTTGAAAGTCATTTTATTAAATGTCTGTGTTGATGTGTTATTTCAGTTTGACTACATCATACTTAATTGTGAATCAAGCAATTACAAAAATATAGAGCTGGAATACATGTTAAACATCGTCTGGCCCGGTGCTAATATGGAAAAGCATCTGGAAGTCATAGTGTTCTTTGGGGATTTTCATAGCCGTAACAACAGACCATGAAATACTGACATATTTAATTATCTCGTATGAACTGGAAACACTTTTACCAGCAGAAATATGACTCTATTATAACTCTGCAAAATGAATTATATCCTAAGGTACAAAGAAGGCAAGATGGTGGTATAGGATGATTTACCACTTCCAATTACTTGCATTAATACTACTTACAAACTGATTCATATGTGCTGCAGTTTGCTGGTGTTTATTAACTGGTAAGTAGTAACAAAAGTCTAAGAACCATGACTGAGAAAAAATCCTATATCCAGGATGTCAAGAACCCATTCCAGACTTAAACCATTCCCACAGTTAGTTTCCCCCCTTTTCTTTATCCTTTTGACCTGTTGAAGGTATCTTTAAGATCGCATATATTTACATACCTGTTAAAATCCCACAAACTTTGAGTTCTTCAAGGGTAGAAGTGGAATTTTTTTTCTCTCAGTATCTCTAGTGCCTAGAACATAACATTGAAAAACAGAAAAATATTAGCAATATTATCTGAATGAAGATATTTTCTGGATGTTAGGCCCCTTCAGAATAAGTCATTCACATTTTATTTTTACTCACGAGCCATTATCAGCATGTATCGTCATGCCTAAGATAGATTCAAGCAAAATGTCTGTTTTCCCTTTTTGTTACAATAGAAGCAATATTAACCATAGGGAAAAGCCTGTCTGTCTTAAGGCTTCTATCTTTTCCTCAAATATAGACCGTTGATGCTGTCAGGTTTATTCGCCTTCTCCACAATGAGATATAGAAGATCGAGGACTGTCTTTGATATGGTTACTTTCAAAACCATGAACCCAGGAACACTGTCAGTTTAAGCATTTTATGTGTTGCTATAGAATAAAAGCAAATTCACTTTACTCAGTTAAAGGAGTATCAGGATTCAGATATCAGAAAGAAGAGAAACAAGAATCACTAAGGCTATTTGCTTACAAGGCAAATGTGACTAACCATTCAACAGTGACTGGCAGTCAGCAACGGAAGGAGCTTTCCTTCTCTCTCCTAATTCATGGATGGTTAGATCCTTGCTTCTTTAAGGAGAAGTTCAGAGACATAGGTCCTTTCAACCTGGGAACTGATGAACAGGGAAATGTTTTACTTGCCCTACCCAACTATGAGGCTCTGATGTGCTTGTTTAGTGATGAAATTCATTTTCTTTAAGCCAACTTCTCTTCGCTTCTCTGTCTGGACTAAGCATATATCTTAAGTTTCAAATGTTGACATTCTTTGTGACTTAAAATACATATTCAACAACTCATTATTATCCAGGGTACCAAAACATATTCCTATTATCATGAAATTTTATTACTAAAAATAGCCTCTTCTTGAGTAAACATTAATGTATTAATATTAACATTGCTCATTTACTTTTCTAAACTACTTATATATATATATATATTTTTATTATTATACTTTAAGTTCTAGGGTACATGTGCATAACGTGCAGGTTTGTTACATATGTATACTTGTGCCATGTTGCTGTGCTGCACCCATCAACTCGTCAGCACCCATCAACTCGTCATTTACATCAGGTATAACTCCCAATGCAATTCCTCCCCACTCCCGCCTCCCCATGATAGGCCCCGGTGTGTGATGGTCCCCTTCCCGAGTCCAAGTGATCTCATTGTTCAGTTCCCATCTATGAGTGAGAACATGCGGTGTTTGGTTTTCTGTTCTTGTGATAGTTTGCTAAGAATGATGGTTTCCAGCTGCATCCATGTCCCTACAAAGGACACAAACTCATCCTTTTTTATGGCTGCATAGTATTCCATGGTGTATATGTGCCACATTTTCTTAATCCAATCTGTCACTGATGGACATTTGGGTTGATTCCAAGTCTTTGCTATTGTGAATAGTGCCGCAATAAACATACGTGTGCACGTGTCTTTATAGCAGCATGATTTATAATCCTTTGGGTATATACCCAGTAATGGGATGGCTGGGTCATATGGTACATCTAGTTCTAGATCCTTGAGGAGTCGCCATACTTAAACTACCAATATATTTATAATACCTTTTAAACAGCACATTGAATCATTTAGTAAAGTTGATACTGGATATGAGTTTGGTGTCTAGATATTAGTAGAGTAAGCCATCATGCTTAAAAGAGAGAAGCCAGCCAGATTTCTGAATCTGAGGTAATATCTGAACTTCATATTTTTATAATGACATCAGCAGATATTGAAACATGAAAAGTATATCCATATGAAGTAATTTTGCTGTGAACTCTTGTAAGTAGAAATTATATCTTATTCTCAGTGTTATTCTACCTCTTTCATAAGCCCCAAGCATGGTGACTTATAAACAGCAGTCCTTCATCAATAATAATACTTTAGTTTAAATAAGGTAAGGCATATTGCCATAATCTGAATGGGAGAAAAAAAAAATCTCACCTAAAATCAGATGAAAGAAAGATTGAATATTTTCATTTAGGATGAGTATATGTGTGTTTATGGTGGTGGAGAGCAATAATTTGAAAACCATGCTAAAATCATGCTTACTTCAACAAAATTAAATTTTTGTGTTTGCCAAACATAAGAAGGACTGAAGAATAAATTATGGGTTTTTAATTTTCTTTTGTGGGGGGAATTTAAAGAGCCAGGCAATAGTATGCAAGGAAAACTGTCTCAAATCTCATTTAGCAACTCTGTGATCAATTCTGGTCATCTCTGATTGCAGTACAACACGAATGGAAATGCTCCTCACAGGCTTGTCAAGGCTATTGTGGGTAAACGTTTGCCACGTAGGATACCTTGTCATATAACAAGTTGTTCATCTTAGATGATACATATGCTAAATTAAATCAAGATGTTTCTTACCAGCAAGCACAAAACACCACTTGACGGATTTCCAAATTCAGGTGCTTATAAAAACAAATCTGAGAAGCAACATTAATTTAAAACCCTACTGAGTTACATGCAGCAATTGCAAATTATAGAAATACTGTAAGCTTTATAGCCTTACAAAATGGAAAGTGATCGGGTCTTTGGGCGTGGGTTCTTAAGAGAATTTTCCAAATAGTACTACACTGGAAAATAGAATCCATGTGCTCCTGTTTACCTGAATACGCTCCAAACAAAATCTCAATGTTTATATAAAAAATTCAAAATACAGTGATTTAATGTCTAGCCAATACAAATAACATCTGTGGTAAGACTGCCTGTTTATATTCAACTTACACAAAATCATTAAAAATCAAGTAGTGAATTAATCTCATAATTTCATAATATGCCAATATGTGAGAAAATTTTGATTGTTATTAAAAGACCTAGAAGTTATTGTGCTTAGAATCCAAAATTTAATTCCGAAAATGGCAAAAAGGTAAAAATGGCCTGAGCATTTTTTTAATTGAAAATAGAATGGAGATATTGAATATAAAGAAACTTGTGAATTAAAAAGTAGAAGAAGATGTAGTTTCTAAATCTGAGTCTTGCATTAAGTCAATTTAGTCCTAATCCAAAAATGGTGAATGAAACAAAGGTTTTTTTTTTTTTTTTCCTTTATAAAAGGTATGTTATTATATGGAGATAAAAGAAATATATAAGTAGTAAATAAATAATGTTGGCAAATAAAAAGCAAGTTGTTGTGATAGTGCAAAATGAGGTGATAGAATCGGGAACTGTGTTAGAAAGGGCCATAGAAAAAGTCCTGTTAAGCATACATTTCTGTTAAGAAGTGAGAGCTGGAGCTGAAAGAACTTAACCAGAGCTATAATTTGCAGGGGAATATTTCCAATAACTATTTCACTATTTAACTAGTTCAACCAGGAATCATCTCGTGGAATTTCCTGCAAAGTACTTAAGTGTGAAATATCATAAAATCTGCCATTAATTTTCTAATTAATTAGAATTAATTCTAATTTTAAAATTAAAATTTCTAATTTTCAGCTAACTAAAATATACATGGAAATAGAGTAAGAGAACACTGAAGTTTAGAAAGTGACTTTATAAATTGTTAACTATTGATGATTGTAGTTGAAAGGTATGTTCATGAGTGTTGTACTATTTTTTAAATTTTTCCATCAATTTGATTTTTTTCCAAATAAAAACTTGTTGGTATAGGAACTTATTTTTAAAAGAAACATGGGAATTAAATCCATCCACACTCTAATTGCCAATAATTATATTATATCAATTGTTTTTTAGAGTAGGTTTTCTATGAAATTCTCCATGACAGACTTCTGTTTTCGAAAAAAAATGCAAATAGTCCTATGTTCAGCCACATAACACAATTCATGTTTTCCAGATAACAGCATAGCAAATGCTTAAAATAGAAGAGATAGCCAGAATAATGAGTCTGCCTAATATCTGAAGCAGACTCTTTTGACCTTGTGTTTTGATCCTTCTCTGGCAACTTTGTCTGACATACTCCACAATTTCAACCACAATTCTACCATTTTCTTTTCTTTTTAACCTTGCTAATGCTTCAGTTATAATTGTGGCTTCTGCACATTTGAATTAGCTACTTTTCCTTTCCTTATCTTACTTTTCATGGCTTTGTTTCTCTTTCCCATCTTGACTTTATCTCCCCTTTGCTCTCGTTAGCATAGCATACATGAGCCTGCAAAATCTGGTTGTCTTTTGCCAAACTTATTTCTTCTAGAAACTTTCTTTTTGCTCTTTACTCTAGTCATCCTAAATTACATAAAATTTCTCTAAGTGCAGGATGGTTCACACTTCCATGACTTTGTTGAAATCACTTTTATTTCAAATGCCCCACTCTACGAATCTATCTGTATACTACCTCTACACAACTCATTACTTAAGATTAATTTCAAAGATTTTCCAATAGTCTCCTATTCTGTTTGAGAGCTATCTATCTCATAATTCCAAAAATGTTCAATAACAGTTTATCTACATGGATTTTTCTATTTCAGAATAAAAAAGGTTTTAAAGTATAGACCTTGTGTAATTCATTACACATGCACAGCACTGAACACCCTATGTGTCATAATACAGCCACTGAATAAACGCTTGTTGACATGATGAATGCATTCAATAAGCAGGACTAAAATTATCTGTTAATCTTCAACATTACTGTGTTAACATAGGTTTATGCTTATTTGGAAAAATGGCTTCAATATATGACATTCAGTTGAAAATATTTCTTCAAAATCTACCATGTACTGGTTTAGAGTTAGTTGCTAACTATAAAGAGATGCCAAAAATCTCATGTCATCAAAGAGGACAATGTCAAAAAGCAAAGATAGACAAATGAAAACTATTTTGAGTAATAGGTGCTTTGAGAAGATATGCAAAGAATGCTACGAGGTCAAAAGGGAAGGCACCTGCCTTAGGCTAGAGTTAGAAGAGGAATATAAATGATAGCTCCATTGAGAAAGTGATGCAAATTCTGATTCTTAGAATGAGTAAGAATTACTGAAATACAAGTGGCAGTAAGCAGATTTAAATAGAAAATGGCCTTCTCATATTTTCATTAGTGGAAGATGACTCAGACCCAGTAAGAAGTCAATGGATAAAAGAAAAAGCACTATCAGTGTATTGACCAGGGGTAAAAGAAAGCTCGAGGATTCGAACTAATGCAGTGTCAGTAGCAAGGGAGAATGAAAATTTGTTTACAAGAAATTTAGAAACTAGGTTGGGAAGGTTATGGTGTATTGCTGTGAAGAAGTAAAAAAAAAATCAAAATAAAGAAATAAAGAGGACTCTTTAGTTTCTGTTATGTGCAGGAAAGTGTCTGTTTATGCCATTTATTCCATTAAGTGAATAAAGGTAGGTTAAGAAGCAGGTGTGCAGAGGGAGATGGTTTATTTTGAACATGTTGAATCTTTAATGCCAGTGGACAGTAAAATGCTATCTCCAAGCCTCGAGTAATAATTTACACCTGAAACACACATTTTGGGACCCTCAGTGTATGAGTGCTTATGAGTTCTGTTTTTGTGGATGACATCAACAAGGGAGAGTACTAAAGTGATCAAAGGAGGGTCCCTGGAGAACTTCAACACATAAGGAGTAAATGCAGGAAAGTGATATTGAGTGTTTATAGAGATGGATGTAAAACATCCATAGAGTAGGCTAATCTCTAAGGGGGAAAAAAAGAGATTTAAAGAAGTTTTGGAGTGTAGTTTCAAATGTCCCTTTGGAACCACTTATCATAAAGTAAGCTTGTCTAAATACTAATTAAATAATACCTTTATTCATTTAAAAGTTATCTTCCATTGTATATTGTTATTTCTGCAAATAGTTGGTTAAGTCAATTCATTTTATTTTTTGTGTTCGTGTTAATGAACACGTTTTAATCTGAATTTACCCGTTAAGCTGTCTACTACTCACAGTGCTATCTGAAAGGGTATCCACCAAGTGGTTAATGGTGAGGTTTTTTGCTTGCTTCTTTGTTTTATTTTGTTCTCCAAGTTGTAGTATTGTTTTTTAACTCTAATGTTGCTTAAGTTTCCTTTTTACAATGAGTTTGTATTACAAAGAGAAATAAGATAGTTGAGAAAATAAGTGTTTTATAAAAATACACAAATATAGGAAAGGGAATTTTTGGATTTTTTAAAAATAATAGAGACATGCATTCAATATAAAAAACACATTTTGTGGTGATTCTATATACAGTATTAAATATTTCAGCTTTCCAAAGTAAATTATCCTTTTTCTAAATATTACACTGTTAATTTTTTAAAATGGAGATAGAATTAATCAGCAATAAAATGTCTTAACTGTTCAATATTTTGATCAATGTGTAACAAACATTCTCATCAAAATATTGAGCATTAATTATCAAGCCCCCGGAAAGTACACTGATGTCATTATCACAATTGCTAAGACATAGATTAGTTGTTTATTTATTTATTTATTTTGTATTTGTATTTAGAGAAATGAAATCACTCTGTACTCTTTTACATCTGGTTCCATTTATTTACATAATATTTTGAGATTTTTCCCATTGTTGAATGTTCAGCAATTTATTCCTTTTGTTGTTGTTTTAACTTCTCAGTATATTAGATAATATGGCTGGCTATATCACAATTTGTTTAGCTCTTCTTTTGTTGATGGGCATTTGGAAAGTTTCCAACTTAGGGCTATCATGAATAAAGCAGTGAAGTGACTTGTGCAAGTTTTTGTGTGTCTATATTTTCATCCCTTTTAGGTAAATATCAAAAGTTGAATTGCTGGGTTATATGGCAGATATATATTCAATTTTAAATACAAATTGTTGGCAGTTCTCCAGAGTAATTCACAGGTTTACTTTCTCACCAATAATATGAAAGTTACTGGAATTCACACCAATGTTGGTATTGTCAGTCATTTTTGTTTGTCATTTTACTGGGTTTGCGGTGATATTATATTGTGATTTTAATACGTACTTCCCCAATGGCTAATAATGGTGAATATTTTCTCTTGTGCTTATTGCCCACTTGTATCTTATGTTTATAAAGTATGTATTGGAGACTGCTAAACTGTTTATTGCTAATTTTTAGGAGTTCTTTATGCATTCTGTACACAAGTTCTTTGTCCGATGTATGTTATTATTTTCCCAAGTCCGTCACTTGTTTATTCATTTCCCTAGTGACATCTTTTTATGGTTGAAAAAAATTTAATTGTAATGAATTCCATTTCATAATTATTTCTTTTATGATTTGTGCTTCTTGTGTTCTGTCAATAAATATTTTCTTAGCCTAAAGCTATGAAGATATTCTTTTGTGTTTCTGATAATTTTATGGTTTGGGATTTATGTATAGATCAACAATTCATCTCAAGTTTGGGGGTATAGACTGCAATAATCATTTTCCCTATGTAAATATCCAGTTGTTCAGCAGCATTTTTTTTAAACTGTCGTTTCTCCATTGAGGTTTTTTTTTTTGGTATCTTTCATGAAAAACCTTTGACCCTGTATGTATGTTTTTCGATGCTACTATTAAAGCAATTTAAAATGTTTTTGCTTATTCCTAGTAGATATCACAAAATAAGCGTACCTTATGCTGATCTTGTATTCTGTGTCTTCTTAACTTTATTTATTATTTGTAATAGTTTATTATTTGCATTAGTAGTGTTATTTGTAATAGATAGATACATACATGGATACATAGATAGATACATAGATAGATGATAGATTTATTTCAAAACTCTTTATTTTGCTACACTGATGTATTTGCTTACCTGTGTGCCAAGATCACATTGTCTGTATTGTAGCTTTATAGTAAATCTTTAATTCAGGTGGTATATTTTATAATTACATTATTTATAATATATATATAAAATAATTCACTATTCCTTTTCAGGATGTGGCTATTTTAGATACTTTCACCTACATGTAATTTTAGAATCACCTATTTCTTGAAAGAAGCCTCTTGGAATTTTAATCAGGAATATGGCTAAATCTATGAATCAATTTGGAGAGAATCAAAATAATAATACAGAATCTTCCAACCCATGAATATGGCTTATCTTTGTTTTTATTTATGTATTTAATTTATTTTCACATTGTTCACAGAGTCAATATCGAGGTCTTATTCAGTTTTTATTATTCATTCCTCATCATCAGATTTTTCTTCATGCTACGATTAAAGCACATTTTAAAATAATTTTTTGTTTATTGTTATTAGATATTACAAAATAACTGTACCTTATGTTAATCTTGTATCCTGTGCCTTCTTAACTTCATTTATTATTTGTAATAATTGACATATTTTTAAAGATTTTCTATGTATAACTCATAACATCTGTAATCAATGAAAGTTTACTTCTCTTTATTTCTAATTTTTGCCTAATTGCAAGTGTAACAAATATCATTGCATTATTTGTAGCCAATAATAAATATTTAATATTTCACAATTAATTATGATGTTAAATTTTTTCTCATATTTGCCCTTAATTAGAAGGAGGAAGTTCTTTGCTGAGATAAATATTATATTATAAAGAGATACTGCTTCTTTGGTGAGATTAAAAATGGTATTCTCTTTAATTCTGTTAATGAGGTTTACTATGTAGACTTTAATTGAATTTGGGGGACAGCCCCATTTGGTTATGATGTGTTATCAATTTTATTTATTGTTTGATTCATTTGTAATATTTAGTTAAGAATTTTTAGACATATTTATGAGGCATATTGGTCTATGATATTTTCTTGTAATATTGTTATCAAGTTCTAGTATCAGGACCATGTTGTTCTCATAAGTTGCATAGGAAGTGCAATCATTTATACAGTCAATACATAAAGTAAGTATAATTTTTCAAATAATAAGCACTTTGCAAAAAGTGTCTCTATGAAAACTTATGTAATTGTAATTCACAATTCAGAACTACTCCAGTGAACTAGTGTAAGTTATTTTTAAGGTCCCAGGTTGAGATTAAATAATCCCACATAAACAAAACTGCAGTTTCATAGGCTGCATCTTCCTTGTACTCTCTTTGAATATTTGGGTGACCAGTTCCTTTCATGGCAGTAATCTTATTAAGCAAAATAGAATATTCTGAATTTTAAAACACACTTGGAATTGCAGATCTGTCAGCACTTAAGGGAAGCAGATACTGGTGGATCACATGCTCCTAAGTCAGTAAATGTAGCCCATATGAGCAACAAACATAACCCTCTAGAATTAATTTGAAAGAAGACCTCCCAAATCTTGCTGCCCAAGAGATGAGAGGGAAATGACAGCTCTCTTCAACAGGAGTAAGTTTATTTCAGGGAGTTGTTCAAGGTTTATCTAGAATGTGGACTTTATTTTTTTATCATCTGCATACCAGAGATACTAAAACATTAAAGAAAACATTAAAATTTATCTTTGGGCCAGAACCTGCCCAATACCGTGAGTTAATTACTTAAAATAATAATGGGAGCATATTTGAGGCCTTTAAGCAGGCAAATGTATTCAGGAGCATGGTCTGCTCTGTCTTACATCTTTTTAAAATGAAGTGTATTAATAATGACAGATGAAGCAGGGCTTGCAGGAGATGTGCCAGAGGTGTGGTGACAGCCTGGTATTCACAATGGATGTATTGGTGTGCTTCAGGCATCTGTTTTATATACTGCACATTTTGAAAGCTAGTAATACCGCATTTTCCTTTACATTTTACTGTATATTGTAAGATGAATGTATCTTACCAGAAATTTGAGGTGGAACAGCCGTTTATATAAATAGAATGCCAGAATTCTGAGTAAGGAGAATTTTCAGCAAGGGTTGAATCACGTCTATTAGCAGGAGCAAATGTGTTACAGTTCTCTTTCCCCAATACCATATACATAACTGATTTACTCTACATGTACATACTCAATTATTCTTCTGGTAATAGAACTCAGTTATTTCTCACTAAGTAGGACTCTCAGATTCCCTCTAGATTAGCTAATTTTAGTATATATAAGCTACAACACGAAACAAGAGTGTAGTATCAATTATAATTAGAAAATTGGGGTTAGACATTTCCTAACAATCTGCAAGTAATTCATCACTTTAGGTAACATGACTATCATTGTAAATTTAAGTATTGGATAAGAGGAAAGGTTTACTCAAGAAATAACTAGAGGGACCGAGAGAGAGAGAGAGAAAGAGAGAGAGAGAGAGAGAGAGAGAGAGAGAGAGAGAGAGCGCAAGACTTCAGAAAGACCAGAAGTGACTTATCAACAGAACAGATACCTTGGAAATATAAGAAAAAGGCATGCTGAGGAAAGTCTACAGGGGTGTAACATAGCAAAAAGAAATAGTATCACCTGCTTTCCTTTTTGTTCAAATTTACATAGTGTGAGTGATCAGTTTTAAAAGATCCAATGAACCAAGCATACAGCCAAGGATACATTTTACTTAGAGTTTGGGGGGAAACATCACCTGAAGTTTACAGAGCAGATCCTTGGCAACAAAATAAAATATTTTAGAAAGTCGCACATTTAGCAAGAAGTTACAAGCTCCCAAGACTCAGTTGAGTAAAATAATTTAGATAAGCAAGTTGGTAGCAAGTGTGAAGATACACATTCCACATGTTAAGTAAATATTTTTGGTTGAAAAAAAATTATTTATGTAAGAAAGTTCTACATTTCAAACATTCTTAAAACTTCTAATGCCAGAGTATAGGCAAGTATAGGATATTTTTGCTTTAAAAAATTAGTAAAATAGTACGTTTACCAGTAATAGTTTATCATGGGCTTTATAAAGACCTGAATATTTAAATATTTTACCATTGTTAAACATCTACTCAATCCCACCTAGTACGAAATCTGAAAAATCTAATTTATGCTAGAATATCATATTCAATGGGAATAGACAATAGATTCCATGACTAGTAATCCTTAAAAGTTATACAGGGTACTGCATGAATAATATGAACCTAGGGGTTTCACAAAGGCCAAACTAGCTTAGTTCTTAGAATGGATATTATCATCATTTGGTCAAGTCATATATTAGATTTCAAGAGTTAATATGTTTTATGTTTTTTCTTCATTCTTATAGTGCACTAATTCAGCCCTTTAAAAAAGGTTAAATTTTTCCAAAGGTTAAAAACCTAATTACAAACCACCTAATGTTTTATAAAGTTAAAGACAGAAATTTTATCACTATTCATATACTTTCAGCTTTCTGCATGCAGCATATTAAAAGTGTCAAAATCAGGGCTAAGACTCTTGGGAAGAGAAGAAAGCTTTATGTGTATATATTCATACACACATATACACATATGTGTGTATATATACATATATATGTGTGTGTGTGTGTTTGTACCTACATGTGTATATATGTTTAAATCTACATTTAGATTATACCTTGCTTTCTGAAATTTGGTTTAAACTCTGATTTGTAACCTTTCAGTACTGACTAGAATAGCATACACATACAAACACATGGTACTGTATCTATTACTGTGGAAATATAACAATCACACATTTAGTTATATGGTATCAGCAGAGATAAAGAGCAAGTGCGAGCAAGGGTGCAACAGAATGAGAGAGAAAGACTCTTGCTGCCATTATACTCAATGACTCAATGACTCAATGACTATGTAACTTTAATGAGCATGATCCAGGTCTACATCTGTGCCAAGCCCACCTCAGCATAATGTAATGTTATTGGCAAGTGACATGTATAATCTACATACTTTAAGAATTGTTTAAGAAATTTTTCAAAGTATTATTTTGTCTAAACATCATTTTTATTTTAGGTACACATTTTGAAACTACAGTCTTCAATCACACAAATATGCAGTACAAACTCAAACAATTTTTTTGAAAAATATAGAAAAGTCAAGTGTCTATAATTGTATTATATATGTGTATAAAAATAACATATATATATATAAATTAGACTAAAAGTAATACAGTATAAAGGAAACATACTTGTCAAATAAAGTTTAGCTGGAGTAATTAATTTTTTAATCTGCCCATTTATTTAATAATTAAAGCATAGACAACATAAATTATAGGTTACATTATTTGAAAAGGTTGTATGAGCTTAGTGGATTTGCAAAAGAAATAATAAGAAATAATCAAAAGAAAGATTCCTTGGGTACACTTGGATATGTCTTATTTTATAGTGTCTAAATGGAAATATAATTTTGCTAACTGCAAATTTCATTTTCCAATCAGAATGTGAACCAACACATCTTTAAACACTGTATTAAATTTTCATTTGTTTAAGATAATCATTGTTTTGTTCTCTAAATTCCCTAATAAATTCCCTGTTGCCATGGGGGGAATACATGATCGGTGATATTTTTTTCCTTGTCTCTCCAAACCCATCCAAAAACCTAAAGAGAAATTATTTGATGGAGCAATGTGAATTGTAAAAAACTTCCCTAAGCTAAAATCCTTATCAAGCAAATTTAACTTTTGAGTAAAATCCAACCAATTAAGGCCGTGAATGTGAATGTTATGAATCAGAATCACTCACTGATGCATATTTTATTTGTCCAATGCATTAAGCATAAAAATTTTGTGAACAAAATAGGGTTTGAGAAACTTAGACTCATACCTCAGTTTCAGTCTCATTGTGAATTTAAGGAAAATTTCAAAAATGTGTGCAATGTAGTTATTATTTCTATAAAGTCTTCATATTTTGTTTTTTGGGGAAACTGTATTTATATTAGAATTTATAAAATACTCATATGCTGCCTGTCTATCCTTCCCAATTATTTGTTTTCCAAAATGACATTTGGCGGTTGACGTACATGAGACCAAGTTTTGCCTCACAATTTTTTATCACATAAAGGTCCATAAGTGAAAAAAAAAAAAAAAAAAAAAAAAAAAAAGAAATTCTCTTTGTCAGGTATTGAATTGAATAAACTTTTAAAAGAGAGAGAAAGTTACCAGTAATGGAGTCTCTGTTAGGTGTCCTTTAGTATCCTATGCTATGAGCCAAGTTATTATTATTATTTCTAGTTTACAATTATTGGAGAAATTAAGTAATTTGCAAAAGATCAAATGCTAATAAATTGGTTGAACTCAACCCATCCCTCTTTTTTTTTTAAACTGAGTCTTATTTGTTTTCCAATTAGATAAATGACTTGTAATTCAACCATTTAAAACGTGGAAAGCACTGAGTCTATGATTTTCACTATATTTGATAATAAGAAAAATGCAATAACAAAATCACCTTATATAAATTTAGTGTGCATTATATTCTAGGAACTATATTAAGTAGATTATTTTATGAATTATTACATTTAGTCATTACAAAACAACATGACATAGGTATTATTTTATAAAGGAGAAAACTGAGGCTTTAGATGTAAATGAAGAAAACACAGTTTGTAAATGATAGGGCAAAAATTTGAAACAGATTATTCAGATTATTCTGACTCAAGAGCACACACAGGAGTGTACCACTGACAATCAACCATGTGTTGTGCTTCTGTTTATACATGCCTAAAACATCCTTATGAGCCTTGGGACTCCAACTACCATGAGCCTCAGCCATATACATGCATACAATGAGAAAAATTAAGTGAAATATTCTAATTTCTGAAGACTAGAAAAGGAAAAATAAGATAACTGGCTTTTCAATTGAGAAAACTTAAACTCTTAGGCTAATTAGAAAACACTATTTATATCATTTTTGGAAAAAAAAAAACTAGATCAGTCATGTAGAAACTGCACAGTTGTATCATTTCTGTATAATTCTATAGATTAAGTATGATATTAACTAGTCTAGAGTAATTTTAAAGTATTTCCTCTTTTTTAAAAAAATTCAATCCTTTTTAAAGAGAGAGAGAAACAGAAGGAAAGTGAGCACATGTTAAGACTGGAGAAAGAAAATATACAGAATACATATAATAAATTCCATTAGGCCATCTTGTGATTATTGTCAATGATTCTTCATTAGAATAAAAATAGGCTTAAAATTTATTTTTGGAAGATGCAGATTGTACAGGTTCAAGGTTTATTTCGTAATTACAAGTTTTGATGAAATAATGATCATGCATGTGTAAACTGTGAAGTGTTTTAGTTAAGGTAACATTACAAATAAAATTATTATGGTTTCTTTTTTTTTTTTTTACATTTAAGATAAACACACAGTAAATCAACTTTTAAACTCATCAGACAGTGTTAACATAAATTGGCATCTATGTTTTTGAGTATGCATTAGCTCAGTTTTTTTATTTCTCAGTAACAGTACAGAAAGAATGTCTAGTTTTGTCATTCACAGTTCACTTTAAATCTAAGATAGAATAGATGCCTGAATTTTCTTTCTAAATTGTCTTTTGAATGCATTTTGGCTCTTCAGAGTGTATGATTTCTTAAACTGGTCAAATGGAAAGAAATCTGCTTATATATTTTTTTCTGATATTACGCATCTTAGGCAATGCTTCAAAAGTATAAAGTCTTTGGGTAAAGCAAAGTAAAATATTTTTCCAGGAATTCAAGATTATTTTATTTGAAATTTAGGGATTCTAATAATTTCCATTATTATTATATTAAGATTAGTCTTTTTATCTATGAATGAATTTTTCACTTTCTTTTTAATACCACTTATTTGGTTGAGAAGTTGATAGAATAATTTTGTTATGTTCTAAATATTATATATTTTCTTCTTCCTGCTTTTAATTTTTGTTTTGTTTTGTTTTACTTTTCCTTGTCATTTTTACTATGATGTGTATGAGGTTTTTTGGTTGACTGGTTGTTTTTGTTGCTGCTTTCTTGTTTAGTGTTGGTAGTGCTCATTGAATTTGCAGCTTGCCCACTTTTGTCAGTTTGGGAAACTTCATAACCATTATATCTCCAAATATTGCTGTTGCCCTGAGTTTTTATTCTTCTTCTAGGACTGTATGTGTTGGACCATGTGTGTTTCTTAGAATCTTGTCTGTGTTGTCTATAACTCTTTCTCTTTCTACACTTTAGGCTGTAAAATTTTCACCAATCTTTTATTCAGAGACGTTCTCTTCAATATTATGTTTCTGTTCTTAAACTACCCATTATGTTCTATTATAAAATTAATAATTTATATATATTCTTATTCTCTTCAATATATTTTTGTAGCTTCCATTTCTTTAGCAAAACCATGTATTTTGTCATTGAATTCCTTGATGTTTATTCATAGTTATTTGAAAAATCATGTAAGGTAATTTCAATATCCAGGCCTCTTATGGTCTGTTTCTTGCATATATTTTTAACTTGATTTTGATCAAATCTTGTGTTTTGCATGGTAATTAATGCAGGGGCAAACATGGTAGATTTAATAAAAGTGATTACCTGGTCCTCTAGATTATTATATTTTTCTCCCAAGTATGTTTATATTTGCTTCCAGCAGATATGTCAGTAAGAGTTGAGCACCTTAATCCACTCAAATATTGGACTTGGAGATGGGTTTTAGCTTCTGTGAATGTGTGTGTCCCTTCATGATCCTTACTGAAACCCTTGGGTGTTTTTTTTTTTTTTTTCCCTTGGCATGATTTGGATTATAATGTTTATTTATATAAGCCCATGAATTTGATGTAAGATTTACTCGTTTTGTCAGTATCTCAGTCATCTCCTTCCAATTGGCAAATGCCTGAAGGGGGACAGTTGCACCAAATATTAAGTTCACCTCTCATCCCTTCTTCTCTGACAGCTAGGCTCTGTGTATACTTACTGCTTTGGTTACTGTCCGATACTCTCTCACACACACAAACACACACACAATTATCACACACGTATTTATTTATTTACTTATCTAACCAGTTTTCTGATTGTTCTCAGTGGGAAGGCTGGTCTTAAGTGATTCACCATTTCCAAAAGCAGAGGATTTCATTGTTGTGGCTTCATAGAAATTTTTTGTTACAGAATCTTGAATTAAGATAATTTAAGAATTCTCCATTTAGAAAGTGAAATAACTCCTTGCTTTGTAATTTCAATAGATGTGTTGTGGAAAATCAAGAGTACTAATGGGCTTTCAGAGATTCCTTGAAAATGAAGTAGCTGGTGTATTTTGAACACATGCTGAAATGGCAAACATAAGCAAAACTCGGGAAAAACAAGTTGTCATTTCCAAAAATTACCATGATAATTAGAATATATTTGATCAATTATTTATTTTTCTATTATTGTGAAAATACTGCATTAATCCTCAGTAGTGCTAATGAACCTTATAAACAAGAAATAAGCCTTGTCATCAGTTTGTTAAAGTCATGATTTTAAAATCATTAACCATTTACGTACAACTCCTGACATAGTTTTAAAAAGTCACTAACTAATACTAGTATGTGGAAAAAATGTAAATATGAGCTTATCATTCCAATGATAAGCTATTCAGAAAGCCTTCTTCTTTTTTTTTTTTTTTTTTTTCTTTGAGACGGAGTCTCACTCTGTCGCCCGGGCTGGAGTGCAGTGGCCGGATCTCAGCTCACTGCAAGCTCCGCCTCCCGGGTTTACGCCATTCTCCCGCCTCAGCCTCCCGAGTATCTGGGACTACAGGCGCCCGCCACCTCGCCCGGCTAGTTTTTTGTATTTCTTAGTAGAGACGGGGTTTCACCGTGTTAGCCAGGATGGTCTTGATCTCCTGACCTCGTGATCTGCCCGTCTCGGTCTCCCAAAGTGCTGGAAAGCCTTCTTCTAAGTAGTTTCTCATGAGACATTTTGAATAGAAACTATAGCTGTTAGAAAATATTAAACACTTTTATAGCAGCATAGGGTACATGGATTAAAAACAAATTTGTCTGTAACACTTACTACTAATACTTAGTAATACTTAATACTTACTAACAGTTGGTTGCACAAATCAGTTTTAGCCACATTCTGTTTGACTAATGTTGTCCCGAAAAATCTTGACAGAATATGCCTTCAAAAATTATAATGTATGAGACACTTGAGTTAAAATAATATTATGACGAAAATCAAGTACTGTGAATTGATCTTTATTTTCCTTATATCTAGACTTAGGAATGGTTGATTTTCTATATCTAGACTTGGGGATGTTTGGTTCAAAGACCAAACCTAAAATTCACTTTATTGAAAACTCTAAAAGCTACGTACCTTGAGTGCTTTTATTAACTCTTTCTCTATATTTCTAATTTGCAATCTTTTCTTCATTAAAAAATTGTGATGATCAATAAGCAGCTATACAGTTGCTTTCCTTTCCTTCATAGGACTTTAGTTCAAATGTGTATTCTTTTCTCACTCTAGTCTACTATGCATGCAAATGTCAGAACAATCTTCCCTAAAACACGTCGTATTATTCTATCTTTGAAATTCTAGTTTCTATGTTTAAATTGAAAAAAATTAACTATGTGTTTCCACTTACTGCTTTTTATTTTACCTGTATTAAACTTCCTCAATTTAAAGCAAGACAACCTCCTATACATTATTTATTAAGCCACTTGGAAACAATTTTTTGTCTTTACCTATTTCATTCACTTTAATTTACCTCACAGCCTTTCTCCTCTCTCAACATGAGCGCCATCAGGAAAGTTGGGACAGTGAGAGAAGATGTAAAGGTGGAGCTAAAGTTTTGTCTTGGTTTGATATCACAGGGATACTCTAGAAACCCTGACTATGGCCACTTCTGCCTCCAAAGAAGTATGAAGTAAAGACTACTAGAAGAAAAGTTCCTTATGTCACCACTCCCTGCTGACTGTTAGGGATGGAGAAAAGTAAAGATTCAAATTCCAGTGCCTATTTGTAGTTTAGAAACTAGTGGAAGTGAACTGTAAAAACAATGGTGCATCATCTTTTAAAAAAATCTTCAAATAAAAGAGTAAAAAGTTAAATTCATCTATATAGCAAAATGAATATATATATTATATATATATTATATATATATATGCAGATACCTGAGAACTGAGTCTTAGAAGAGAGACCGAGAGAAGGCAAGAGAGAAAAAAAAGAGAGAGAAAAGAATGAACATGATGTTCAACAAAGATTGAACATGATGGCTGAGAAAAGGCATTTTTTAAGAGCAATTGATTATTTATTAATAATTTATTTTATGTCTGTGATGCAAAGTGTTTTGTCTCCCCAAATCTGCCACACCTACAAATATATGAATGATGAGTGTTTAGGTGAAAATCTAAGAAAAGGGCTGGGAGTCCACGCTAGGCTCAATGTGAAGAAAACTGAAGCCATGCAAAGACTTGAGTGGGAAATGTAAATCTAACAATGAGAGGAAGGACTTGCCACCAAATTGTTAATTAAACGTGTTATCTCCTGCCATAAAATAATTTAATCTAAATCTCAAGGGTGGAGTAAACCTGTATGATCCCACTTAAGGTAGAAAGCATTTCAACTATTAATAGATCTGTCAGTCTCTCATAATGTGCAATTGTGTTGTAGCTATTCTGAATAGTTAACTTTCTACATAATAAGACTACAATGGCAGAGTGTCCTATTGACTTATTTTTGCAGGTCAAAATTCTAAAATTACATTCATATATATACTTGACAAAATATTCTGTAGCTGGTTCATATTAAATGTTAAATATTAAATGTTTAATATCAATATTAAATGTTAAAATTAAATGACTAATATTCTAGTGTACAGTAGTGAAACAAAGCAGCTTTACCTGAGGCTATGCTCATTCCAGAGGTGACCAAAACTCATGACCATTTAAGACAGGATCTAAAGGCCTGGTTACCTCTCCAAATCAGGACACAGTTGAAATGTCTTTCTAGTTTCAGTGCTCCCCCAGGGTTGGCTAAGGCTGTTGTTAGGCCAGCATTGCAGCTCAACTTTCCCCCACGCACTCCGCCTCCTCCCCCACGCACTCCGCCTCCTCCCCCTGCAGTCTACAGGTCTTGATCTTAAGTATATGACTTAATAAATCTCCTTTACGCTAAACTCCATCTCAGAAAATTCCCCCCAGGAACCCAAAGTGAGAAAAATGAGAACTTCTATAAACTCCACTGTTTCTGATTAATATATTATCAAATACAATTTGTTTGATTGTAACTATATGGAGATGGCACATAATTTTAAGGAGGAAGAGTTAGAGACCAAAGGGAAAAAAGTCATACTCAGAAGAAAACAAAAAGGGAAAAAATGTAATATACGGCCTATTCAGTCAGAAATTAGACTCAATAGACCAGTAAGTAAGGACTCAGTATATAAATCGTCAATACTTACCTTTCGCCTATTTACACTCCAAAATTTTCTATATAATACTTGAGTAGTATTCACTATATTTAGATGGTTATAACCATATCTGAAAGCATTATTTAACTGTACAAGTTAGATATACAAAAAAGCATTGTCATTCTCATTATAGGATGAAAACTATATGCAATTTACTATACACCAAATAAGCAGAAGTAAATGCAACAAATACAAATGTATAGAGCAGTTGTACTATCACCTTGCAGTTCCTCTTTGTTAAGGAACTGGTGACATTGCTTAACAGTGTATTCCCCCTTGTTTGCATTCTACTTTAGGGACTTTGTTGGTTAATTTCTTTGGGTCCCTTACTCCTTTTACATGTTCCATTCTTACGTTTACACAACGGTTATAATGAAGTCCTCAAATCAGTACTGTCATTTTTTTTTTAACATATTGCTTAAGACACATTCTGTACAGTCTAACAATTGAGTTCAAGTAGGAGATAGTGAAAGATTCACTACTTCCAATGTGACTACAAAGGGTCAATGTGATTGAATAGTAATTTATTTTACTTGTAAACTCAAGCAATCTCTCTTCTGCAACAGCTATCTTTTCCCTCATCAGTCTACATCCCATTTGTGTTACCTGTTTGGCTGTGTGGCAACAATGGAGAGTGGTTCAACTCCCACTTGTCAGGACTCCCTTCTGGCCTTATGAAAACACTTATTGGGATGTGTCAAGATATTTCCTGAATAAAAATATTAAACACCGTCCTCCTCCTACACTTTGGTTTATAGCCTATGCTAATAGTAGATGTAGCTTAAACAAATTACTCAACTGTCAGTGAATGACTCTAGTGGAAACTTAGAAGAATGTGAATTGAGAGTCATGCTTTCTCTAATAAACTGTCCAAATAAAGTAGATTATCTTGTCATATTTAATATATTTATTTTTCTTAAAATAAACTATTAATTTATTTTTCAAATAAAGACAGTATTTATCTCATAGACATTTATAAAATACTTGTAAGTCACTAATTTAAGCCATATTTTTAGCTTTATTTTATACAACATGGAATTACATATATTAAAAAATATGAGATTTATTTTTCTGAACAAATTAGAAATTTATGCAAACTACTTTTCATATATACTGTTAATAGTTCATGATTACTATTAATGTGTATTTTATATGAAGGAAATAAAATAGATAATGTTTATTGAGTTTTCACTATATTTTACATTAATTTTATAAGAAATCTCTCGAAATTATATATTTTATACTTACAATACATTTCAATTTGCACCACACACATTTTAATAGCAAAATGTGGCTAGTGGTTACTGTATTGGACAATGCAGATTGTAAAGTTAAGAAAGCTAAAGCTTAAAAAATTGAAGAAAGTTACCCAAGATCACACAGCTAGAAATAGAGACAAACCTTAAGTTCAGATCAAAGCTCTGACTCTAAAGTACAGGGATATTAACCACTAAGTATAATGTAATACCTTCTCTTTAAAAATGATGAAATCCTTATATGGTGTGGATCTGGGTTAAAGTAGCTGTGCTTTAGCCATATCAGGGTATATTCCACTAACTGCTAGCACCAGAATGTCATTTGCACAATTGATTGAAGACTTTGCTTCCAAAATAACTCATCTAAAGAGAATACAGTCAATTATAATAAGCTCCTAAGAAAACCAACATTCGAAAATTGAGAAAAAGGATTTTACATGCAACTGAATGTCTGTTTATTTGTATTTTTTTATGAATTCAAGACTCAAGAACTCATGCCTGAGTCCTAAGTAGACAGATTTCCAAAAGTCAAAACTATAATCAGTTTTAGTAAAATATTTGTGAGGCCCAGGAATACAAACAGCTCTACTCTAGTACATAGCAGAGGAGAAATACATTTTCCCCTAAAATATCCTAGATCTTTGAGCATATTTGGCACTGTTAGTACTCCGGAATATCCAAAGAAGTAGTAGGTGGTAACTAAGTGAGACGCAGAAGTGAAAGTTGGAAGAGGGAGTAATGATGCACATAGGAATAAAAATGCCATGCTTGACTATCAGCTCTATCCAGCATAGCATGCCTTATAAAACCCATAAGTAGACATGGAGGAGAATGGAAAACATAGCAAAAGAAGAGAATATACAATAGAAAGATGTTACTTTTTAGATGACAGTGTATATTTTAATATATACAAGGCATTTGCTTGTATAATAGTATGCCTTTGGTGGCAGATTACTTAAAACTTCAAGTCAAAATATCAAGAAACAATGAGAAAATTCATGTAAGTAGAATGATCAGAAATAATGTTGTTTTGATCCAGAGGCCACTATATTTTCAGAACTGCAAATCCAGGTCCCCGTGAGTTCCCTGTGGCTCTCTTGGCTCTGCCCCACTGCATGAGACAATTTTATTTTCGGGTTGGCTTCATGCATGAGAAGAATAATTACCTGCTTTTTTTTTTTTTTTTTTTTTTTTTTAAATAGGTTCAGAAAGTACATGTGCCGGTTTGTCACATAGGTAAATTGTGTGGCAGTGAGGTTTGGTATACAAATGACTCCGTTACCAAGTTAGTGAACAGAGTACCCAATAGGTAGCCATTCAAACCATGCTCCCTTCTCCAGCCTCTTCTCTCAAGCAATCCTCAGTGTATGTTGTTCCCTTCTTCTTGTCCATGTGCATTCAATATATAGCTCCCACTTGTAAGTGAGAACATGTGATATTTGGTTTTCTCTTCCTGTGTTGGTTCACTTAGGATAGTGGCCTCTAGCTGCATCCATGTTGCTGCAAGGGACATGATGTTCTTTTTTTATTGCTGGGTAGTATTCCACAGTGTATATATACCACATTTTCTTTATCCAGTGCACCTTAATGGGCATCTTGGTTGATTCCAGGTCTTTGCTATTGTTGATAGTGTTGTGATGAACATATGAGTGCCTGTGCCTTTTTGGTAGAACAATTTATTTTCCTTTGTGTATATACCTATAAGTGGGATTGCTGGGTTGGATGGTAGTTCTGTTTTAGGTTCTGAGATGTCTCTAGACTGCTTTCTGCAACAGCTGAGCTAATTTACATTCCCACCAGCAGTGTGTAAGTGTTCCCTTTTCTCTACAACTTTGCTAGCATCTGCTGTTTTTTGACTTTTTAGTAATAACCATTCTGACTGATGTGAGACAGTATCTCATTGTGGTTTAATTTGCATTTCTCTGATTATTAGTGATGATGAGCATTTTTTTGTATAGTCAGCTGCATGTATATCTTCTTTTGAGAAGCATCCATTCATGTCCTTTGCCCATTTCTTAATAGATTTTTTTTTCTGGCTGCTTTAAGGTCCTTATACATTCTGGATGTTAGAGCTTTCTTGGATGTATAGTTTGCAAATATTTTCTCCCATTCTGTAGGTTATCTACTTACTCTGTTAATATTTTATTTTGCTGTGCAGCAGCTATTTAGTTAAATTACGTGCCACTGTCAATGTTTATTTTTGTTTCCATTGCTTTTGGGGACATAGTCATAAACTACTTGCCAAGGCTGATGTCCAGAATAGTATTTCCTCAATTTTCTTCTAGGATTTTTATTGTTTTAGGCCTTATGTTTGAGTCTTTAATCCATCTTGAGTTAATTTTTGTATATAATTAAAGTGGTCTAGTTTCAATCTTCTGCATGTGGGTAGGCAGTTATTCCAGCACCATTTATTGGATACAGACTCCTTTCCACATTGTTTGTTATTATTGAATTTGTCAAAGATCAGACTACTGTATGTGTGTGATGTTATTTCTGAGTTTTCTTTCCTGTTCCATTGATCTTCGTGTCTGTTTTTGAAGGTTTCTAGAACTGATAAATGGTTTTGGTAATTTTTCAGGATACATAATCAATATATATATATATATAAAACTAATAGCATTTCTACACACCAATTGGGTCCAAGCTCCAAATCAAATGAAGAATACAATCCCATTTACAATAGCCACAAAAAGAATAAAATACCGAGGAATATAGCTTGTCAAGGAGTTGAAATATCTCTACAATGAGAATTACAAAACACTACTGAAATAAATTAGAGAGGACACAAACACATGGAGAAGTGTTCCATGCTCATGAACAGGAAAAATCAATATTGTTAAAATGACAATTCTGCCCAAAGCAATTTACAGATTCAAGGCTATTTCTATCAAACGACCAATGCTATTTTTCACAGAATTAGAACAAAACTATTCTAAAATTTGTAAGGAACTAAAGAAGAGGCTGAATTGCCAAAGCAGTCCCAAGCAAAAAGAACAAAGCTGGAAGCATCACGTTGCTGGACTTCAAACTATACTGTAAGGCTACAGTAACCAAAACATCATGGTATGGGTACAAAAACAGCTGCATGCTTTCTGATACTTATCTAAGTGAGTGAGAGCATCTCTCCTACAGCTTTTTTTGAAAAATACTGATGTTGATTCTAATTGAAACGTTTTAGATTATTCATCCATTACTGTGAGATAAGGGTATTAATTTGGAATGTCTCCCGGATTTAGGGTGTTGACAATACCACCCAATGGATGCCAAAGGCAATCATATATCTACAAGGCATGAGTACTCCCTCAAACACTTGAGCCATAATCTTCTTTAGGAGAATGAAAACTGAATTAATATTTAGCACAAGACCCAATGAAGCAAAAGTGAGTTAACTTTTTAAGTTCTGCTTGATGTGTTTTACATTTACTTATAACATTTTACATATATGTGTAATCTACATTATATATACGTGTTTTTCAGGTGTCTATAGTTTTATTATAAAAATTTTTAAACCTACAGAAAAACTGAAATAATTTTATACTGAATACCTTTATATATGTTACATAGGTTTTATAATAAATATTATATATGCTTGATTTATTACATATCTATCATCTACCAATTATTCTATCTTTTATTCCATCATTTGTGGTGTACTTCAAATTTGCAGATGTCAGTTTACTTCAGCTTATACTTCAGAATGCGTATTTTCAACCAAAGTTAAATATTTGTTTCTTATTTATTTTAGGTATAGTTCACATAAATTAAATGCATACACTGTAAAAGCATCATTTTCTGTGTTTTGGCAAGTATATACAAAACTATAATTCCTATCAAGATACAGCATATTACCCTCACCCAAGGTAGTCCCATTATGCCTCTTCCTAGTAGAGCTAAACTTACTTACACTTCCCTAAAGACAACTAGTCTTCTAATATTTTCTACCACAGATTAGTTTTTCCAGTTCTCGAATGCCACATAAAGAGAATCATACAGTATGTGTTATTTTGTGAAAGACCGTTCACTCTGCCTAATGTTGTGTGTATCGGGTTTTTAATATCTCTTTATTGCTGAGTGGATATTGTTTCTTTTTAGTCTTTCTCCAGCGCTTTTGAGTATTCAAAAATATTTTGTCCACATTTCTTAATTATTATTTGATGAGAACTTACATAGCAATTTCATTTAGCATAACTGCATTTATATATAGTCATATATAATCACTGGCTTTTTGAGTTTGTTGTTTGTAGAGTTCTTATTTATTTGTTTTTCTAATAGGTGTGTTGAATTTGACTCAGCTAAATTTAGCCTCTTACCTGCTGTCTTTTGGGATTACAGACTGGTATTAGTGATTAAGCTGCATTGTTGAAACCATGATATATTCTATGAAAAACTGGTTCATACATTTATTAAATTTATAATTTTGTCCTTTATTAATACTATGCTCCCACCAGTTGCTTGATATGAGGCTATTCTTATCTGTATGCATATTAAAATAAATGCTGTATCCTAGTCTTTTTATTCCCACAGAGAAAATTATTCTCTAAATACTTCTGATTGCCATTAGCCATGTTTATGGATTGAAGGAGTTCTACCAATAGCGTGTCTTATCTTGAAAGATGTAGTGTTGGTATTTTTCTTTTCACTCATTCATTCAGAGCTATGGGAGTCTGTGCTCTTAAGTCATTCAAGGTCAAGACTGAGAAAAGGGGCTTAGAAAGTTTATTTTCACAATCACACTAACCTGTATCTTCAAATTTGGCCTGTTTCAACAATAACAATTTTTTTTTTTTTTTTTTTTTTCTCCATTGGCTAACTCTGGTATCTGGTTTGGTACAAATCCGAGGAAAGCAAGAATAGAGCTATTGAGTGGACTCCCTCAATCCCCAACAACTAGCACAGAAGAGCTAATTGAAATTGAGCAAAATTTAAGTCCATAAAATGTTTATATTATGGAAAAGTTCAAGTAGAACTGTAAAATCAGAGTAATGTACTACTGTGAAACAACAAACTGCTTATTTTAGTTTCAGTAGACCATAAAACAAAATGGCAGGACTCTAGAGTCTAGTTTAGTGCTCATATTTTACAAAGAGGGAACTGAAACCAAAAGAGCTTACACGATATGCCTAATGTCACATAGTGATTTAATGTAAAAGTCGAAATCAGAACTTTGATTTCTCGTTGTCCATGTTCTAGAAAAGCAGTGAAAGAAAGAAATCTGATACTAGAAGGCCTGGGGTTTGGTTTCAGTGTCTCTTCTCACTCAATGTATGGTTTTGGGTCAATCACCAGAACTGTTTATGCCTCGATTTTCTCATACATAAAATGTAAATAATAATATTAGTCAAGACTATCTGAAATATTTGTGTGAGCATTATTTAGATAATAGTGCACCAAGTTATCTGATTTAACTTAATTCATCCTAACAAAAATTTACTGTGAGTAAATTATGTGTCATGCATGCAAGTTGTTGAGAATACACAAATGGTCTTAGGGAATTAAAAATCCAACGGAAGAGAAAGACAATGTCAAAATAAAGTGACAAATGCTAAGATAGAGATATCCAAGGAAGAGGGGTAGTTAGGGAACATAAGAGTATTTAGCTCAAGTGGGAATAATAAAGTTAACTCAGTTCCAGGAAGCTAATTTATAGAGGATAAATTAAAATAAGCCAGGCAAAAATTACATAGGCAGACCACTTAGTCAGAGGGAATGAAGAAGTTAACAAAGCATATCAGAATGTGGTGTGTGTGGAACTCTGCTGAACACAACTTGTATTACTAAGTTATAAAAGAAGGAGTGGCTACCAGTAAGTGGCCGGGCGCGGTGGCTCACGCCTGTAATCTCAGCACTTTGGGAGGCCGAGGCGGGTGGATCACGAGGTCAGAAGATCGAGACCATCCTGTCTAACAAGGTGAAACCCCGTCTCTACTAAAAATACAAAAAATTAGCCAGGCATTGGTGGCGGGCGCCTGTAGTCCCAGCTACTCGGGAGGCTGAGGCAGAAGAACGGCGTGAACCCAGGAGGCGGAGCTTGCAGTGAGCTGAGATAGCGCCACTGCAGTCCAGCCTGCGCGACAGAGAGAGACTCCGTCTCAAAAAAATAAAATAAAATAAATAAATGAATAAATAAATAGATACAAAAATAAAAATAAAAAAACTACCAGTAAGTAAGAGTCAAGTAATGGATTTAACCTTTGAGAACGATTGAAGAGATTTTAGTAGGGGGATTATGTGGTTTGATTTGTGTTTCAGTTAGAATATTTTAGCTGCACTGGGAGAGAGACTAACAATCGAGGGAGAAAAGATGCAAATCTAACCCAGGAAACTGTAGTAAGGACGGAAAGGAAATTACAGTTTAGAGAAATTGTATATTCAGTAAATGATTATTTTATTATTCCCATTATAGCAAATTGTTCCGTTAAGGTTGTTTTTTCTTTTATAAAATTTAGTGAGAACTGGTGAGCCCAAAAGTGTGGTTATTTTCTCTCATACTTATTCTTGACCTTGTCTTACTCATATGATCTGTTTATCATAACAAATTGAAAACTCCTATTTTTCTCTTGGCTTGAGTCGAACATAATTGCTTCCCTCATCTTTACACCAAATGGAATGTTGAAATCAACATTAAAAAAAAAAAAAAAAAAAAAAAAAAGCAAGCCAGAAATGCAATATGCCAATACATGTGGAGCAACACAGTAATATCAGATTGTTTCCAAAAAGATAATTCATTCAGCATATTCTTAAGGTTTATTCTGGCAATAAAATAGTATTTCGCTCCTTATCATAGCTTTTATACTTTAAATTCTGTTTTAAGTGCTTAGAACAGCAAATGCCTGCAATTATATAACACTGATATTAAAAGCATTCACAGGGATGCAATGAGATATGATTGTCTTCACACATATAGGCAGCATACTTCTGTGCAAACAGCCGGCTAAGGTTGTTCTTACTTGTTCAGGCAACTCTATGAAAAATCCTCGGCCGGGCGCGGTGGCTCACGCCTGTAATCCCAGCACTTTGTGAGGCTGAGGCGGGCCGATCACGAGGTCAGGAGTTCGAGACCAGCCTGACCAATATGGTGAAACCTCGTCTCTACTAAAAATACAAAAATCAGCCGCGTGTGATGCTGCGCGCCTGTAATTCCAGCTACTCAGGAGGCTGAAGCAGGAGAATTGCTTGAACCCATGAGGCAGAGGTTACAGTGAGCCGAGACCACTCAATTGCACTCCAGCA
>NW_012105365.1:6336560-6340439 GCF_000951045.1 Mandrillus leucophaeus
AAAAAAAAAAAAAAAAAAAAAAAAATTCTCCTGCCCAATGTTAGTGGGAGAGAATGTACCTTTAGAAGAACACGAAGAAATGGGGCCCTACATATAATGGGGCATTAGACTTGATTATGATTCATTAATTACATGAATTAATTTCTCTAGGTATGTCATCCAAAAATTTAATAGAAAATATTCTTGAAAAGAGATAACCATAATAAAATCTTACAAGAGTTTTCAAATTGCTACATTGAGAGCCTACTATTCCATAACATAAATCAGGAGTAATTATTCCTTTGGGGAAAATAAAAAGTATTTAAGTGAAGAAAGTATTTTTTCGCTTAAATATTTGACTTAATACATGATTTAAGAATTTGATCCAAGATTAGAACCCAGTTCATTTTCCTAATATAGTTCAGATTCTATGATACCGACTTGTCAACTCTTAAAACTTTAATAAGGACTGGTTTATCCTGTTCCTGAGAATTAGCAGATGTCATTTATGTATTTGTTCTGAAACTGGAGAATTGTCTGAATTCTTAGTTTTTCTATAACTTCTTTGCTTTCATTATCAACAGCTCAAAGTGAAGCCAAATAGACCCCCTGGAAAAACGATTTTGTCATTGTTTCCTGCATGCCTCACAGATTGGAAGATTTCAAGATAGTCACATAACTGTGTTGGTGGTCATCTGTGTCAGGAACACAAAGCATGCTTCTATTTGTCCAATATTGCTAAGAGCCTGATTTTCGGCAGCTACAATTTTTTTTCACATCTTACATCATTTTTGTTTTTAGTTACCAATAAAAAATTATTATTCTCCTTGATACACTTATTTTAAATGTACCTATAAAGTTTAGTTAATAATCATTATTAACTTTCATGGTTGCTGTTGTATACATGAATGCACATAAACAAACTATTCAGCTAAAAAAAAAAAAAAAACCAAAAAAACACTAAAAGACACATGTTTCTACCAAAAATAGCTTGATTCAGTTGCAAAGTTTCTCCAAGGTTCCAAGCCACAGCTGAATAAAAAACGTATGTTGGGATTGTATAATCCACTAACACTCTTAGGCACATTACGAGTTGGAAAACAGTTAAAAAGCATGTGGCTGGTATTTTCAAAGGAGGTGGCTTCATCGTTTCTACATAGAGTAACATTTTGTCTTGTTTATCCTAGAATGTAAGAGTATGATTAACCACATTTCATGAACAATACAATCTTATAAATGGTAAACATAATAGATACTTTATAAAAATAATTCATGAAATGCAATACTGAATTCCCCATCTTGCTCTACAGTAATATAACTTTTTCTTGATTATGTACAGAAAACTCATTTTCCTTAAATTAAATTGCATTATTGTATAAAATTAGATCTATTAACCCTTTGCTTACCTTAACAATGTCTTGTAATGATTCTTTTGAAAGAAATTACCTTAAAATTGTAATTTTTGATACATCTAAGAATAAAAATTACAGAAAAAGAAACAACATAAAATTTACCAAATAGTTCACTCTATTTCCCCAGACATCAGCACTGTTAATATCAATTTTTCAAGGAATCAATCTATCCGAGCAATAAGCATAATGTTTTAAGTTTCTCAAACTGATAACATAAAGCTGCTATACTGTGGAATTTGTATGTAGCCCTTGGACTGTGTCACAAAGTCCTAAGCTGATTTAAAGTATTTGTAAGTTTTTTATATATTTTCTCACCTTAACCAGTTAAACCACTTTCCTGCAAGTGAAAGAAAATGTTTGAGAAATAAAAGAAGTGGCGGGGAGTGGGAGGGCGATTTATTCACTCAATATGTTTTCTGTGGCTGCTGTAACAAACTCCCACAAACTTTGTGGTTTAAAGCAGCACAATTTATTCTTACAGTTCTGTAGATTAGCATTAAACACACATATCACTGGGCTAAAATCAAGGTGTCATAAGGCTGTTCTTTCCTGGAGTGTCTAGGGACAAATCCATTTTCTTCCCTTCTCCGGCTTCTAGGGTCCACTCACATCTCTTGGATCTTGGCCCCCATTCCTTCATCTTTCAGGAGAGCAATGCTGCAACATTCTCACCATTTTTTCATAGGTTGATTATCTTCTGATTCTCTACTTGCACCCCACTCTTCCACATTTAAGAACTCTTGCAATGACATTAGGCCTAGTGGATAATTCAGACTAATCTCTCTATTGTGAAGTCATCTGATTTTCTGCCTTAATTTCATCCGCCACCTTGATTTCCCTTTGCATGTAACCTAGTAAATTCACAACTTCCAGGAACTAGAACCTGGACACCTTTGGTGGGCATTATTCTGCCTACCAAACTCAAATTCCAAAAAATTCTAGGGAATAGAATTAGTCAGACACAGCTTCATCTAGAATATTTGTGTAAATTATTTCACCAAGGCCACATTTCTCTCAATATCTCAGCTATATTTCCTTTAATTCACCAAAATGAGTGCTGCAGCAGCTCCATCCACATCGTGTGTCCATTTCGCTTAACCAAAATAAAAATCTCGATTTAATGTCTTGGGCTTTCATTGCCTGGCCTGAGTCCTATTATTAATCTAATCACTGTTCCTGGAGGTTTTAAGGCTTAAGTTATGTGCCATTTTTGGCATCAAGAATACTGTTAGCTATGGCAGAAACACACAGACTGAGAATGAAAACGGTATGGAATCTCAAGTGAGAACTGGTGGCTAATGTCAGATGTAGAGTTAATGGATGTTGGGTAGCAAATATATATATATATATTTATATATAAATTACATATGTAAAAATATAAATATATATATAAATTTATATATATACACACACACATATAAAGGAGCACAGGGAAACAAAAATCATCACCTACTCTACCAGTGTACTTTACACTCACAGCAACCAAGTAGAATCACTGATAGGTGTCTATCTCAAACAAGAAGACAATGCTAAAAACTGAAAAGCCAAACTCTATTGTCTTAGATGACACTGTATGTGCTAATAAAATAATTAAGCTGATTTCTTAAGTAAAATCTCTTGCAGATACCAAATTAACCATTCTCTCTAGTCTTATGTGACTACTCCCCATCTGAACTCCTTGCTCTAGTCAGCCTAGATTCCTCACCCTACATGTGCTGTTGGCAGTCCCACTTCTCTTACAAAAGATTTTCCCTCTGTTTTCTACTCTAGAGTTTCTTAACTTCTCCGAGCCTCAGTTTTCACATGTTACAAAAGGAATTCCAATCTTGGAAAAAAGGAAACATTTTGGTCTTCTTGTTGTTTTATAAGGAATTGCATCTGAAAGCAATTATTTTGAACAATGTTTCTGGTGCTTTCTGTGAATTTGCAATGCTTTGTATTTTAATTATCTTCTAACTGAGTTTTTATGTTTACAAAATTGACCTACCAATGTAAAATTTAGATTCCTTGAGGATGAGTGGTTATACTCTTTGTAAATCCCACAATTCTTAGAAGTGTAACTTGCTAATTATAAGCCACTGTAGTTTACCTAGAAACAAATAGTTAATACAAGTTGTAGTAATATACAGAATGTGCATAGTATAAAATAATTGCTAGTATGTAAGCCTCAGATTTTTTTTTTAGTGAGGTCAGCTTGGAAGATACTACATTAAAAAACTATAAAATATGTCTAAATGTGAGATGTCTAAGTCACTCTGCTGTTACAGATATAATGCACTAAGCCACAAGAGCATATAAGTTTTTTCTTTTTTACTAAGTGTTGTTTTAATCTCAAATATTTGAGATAATGACTACCCATTACCTTGAGACTAAAGTCTGTCTACTGAATATAGTAAGATAAATGTGCATATGGGGTTGTCTTTACCTCTTTTCCTGACACACATTTAAGATATATTGTACATTTGGCCTGGGACATTTATCAAAAAAA
>NW_012105365.1:6340744-6360318 GCF_000951045.1 Mandrillus leucophaeus
TGACTTACTCAAGACTACAGATTAAACTGAAGACAGGGACAAACTTGAGCTTAGCAGCTAAGCAGCCAAGTTTCCACTGTGTTGTTTGTTGTCTCTTACAAAGCAATATCCATGTTTTAAAAATGAAAGAGACATGTAGTTTTAATTTAAATCAAATTTATCAGAGTCTTGACTGTTCAAGCTTTTAAAGTGCCCTTCCTTCTTCTGGATTTGTTCCACTGGTTTCTAAAATGCCAAGTTACTCTACTCCTTGTTGGTTGCCATTTGTCTTTCCTGATTTCCTGGTAACCTCCATGGATTCTTGAAAGCATGCCTATCTCTTCCCTTGTGTCCAATGCAGATTCTTCTAGTGCAAAGGAATTTACATCAAAAGGGGAGGAATTCTTTCTATTTTGTATGAGGACTGTTGGGAGTTTAAATTGAGGAGTTGGCAGAAGGTCTTCTACACAATATACGTCTTTCTCCTTCTTATAGCCATGCTAGCAAATATGTTTTTCTTTTATTTTAAATTTCCCTGCTGTGGTGTCCTCCTCATCATCTTTGCTCTTGGGATGAACTTTTCACTACTGACATGATATACAGAGGTGTGCAGTACAGATGGGTTTAAAAGAATTCAAAACTATGCATATTTTAAAGAATAAAATGAGAGGATTATATATAAATACACACTAATGTAACCAAAGTTCTAACAGGAAATTATTAGAAGTTTACACAATGAAATAAAAGGGAGAAATACCTGTCTAATCAGAAGTACAAAACTCAGTAAAAATTAAACATTATTTTATATCCTAACAAAGAAAATGCTAGAAGATGTACAGTTCTGCTACTATTATATGATTGAATTCACATAATCTAAAACCATCTATTTTTTTCTACTCTGAGCAATATCTTATTAGAAATCTCATTGATGGTAACCAAGAGTGGCATCTTCATTTACTGCTCTCTTAAAATTTGAGTCAATTTAACAATATGTTTGTTGCAATCCCTTCTGGCTTTGCTGCTAAATAGACAGGAATTTCCATCAGCAATTACTCAGAAAAAGAAAGAAACCAGAAATCAGAGAATGGGTCGTAATTGGCTTAATGTTAAACTATGGGTGATCTTTATGACCAGTGACAGAATACAAAACCAGTGTTCAAAGGGATGTGACATATTTAGATGTATCCTGGGCCAGCATCAATACTTATAAGGGGGTTATCATTTCACAGATAAAAATTGGAAGTTGTCATTTTTATAAAACAGTAAATCAATGAGTTACATGTGTGACCATATCATTGTTTAGGCTACTGTTTTGGCTAACTTGTTTGGAGCTAAATACAAACATTACTAAGCAATAAAAAGTACAATCCTCCATATATTGGTTGTTTATTGGTACGCAATAAGTTACAGCTTAAAACAGCACCCATCTATTGTCTCACAGTTCTGTAGCTCAGAATCCAGGTTTACCACAACCAGGTTCTCTACTCAGGATCCCACAAAACTGAAATCCAAGTGTCAGCCAAATTTGAGTGCCATTTGGAACTCAGGGTTCACTTCCAAGTACATTCAAATTGTTGTCAGAGTTCCCTTCTTTGTGGTTGTAGGACTGAGTTCCTCAGCTCTTAGAGGATGTACATCATTCTCTGACATGGGGCAGTCTCAACAACATGGCCTGCTGCTTTCCCAAAGCTGGTAGGTGAGTGTTTCTGGCTTCAAATTGCTGACTTCTTTTAAGAGCTTACATGATTTGGTTAGACTCACCCAGAATAATCTCCCTTTTCAATAACTTAGTATCAATTGATTAAGGATGTTATATCTTCAAAACAACATTTGCCATATACCAGGACATAATCATGGGAGTGATTTCGCCTCATTTTCATAGATTTTGCTTACATTCAAGGTAAGGAGATTACGTAGAACATGTAAATCAAGGGGAAGTAATCTTGGACACCATTTAGAATTCTGCCTACCATGACCCATATATAGGAGATGTGGACATATGTAAATATGTGGGTTGGCTTTAAGTAGAGTGGTGGGAGGGGGGCACAGAGGCAGGGAAAGTATAGACTTCCGTTGCAAAAGGGAAACTAGGATACAATCAATCACTCAAATTGAAACCAATTTGCAATTTGAGTTCTGCAAAAGCAACAGAAATGAAACTCAAATGCCAAGTGAATATTTAGGGTTTATCCCAACAAGACACATACTAATATAAGATAATATTGGGTTATCTGGTTGCATCTTCCTAAGTCCAATTACAAGTGTCTTTTATCAAACAGAAGAGAAGGTCATGCGAAGACACTGGCGGATACTGAAGCTATGCAGCCACAAGCTAAGAAGCACCTGGAGCCACTAGAAACCAGAGGAAACAAGGAAAGAATCTCTTTAGAGCCTTCAGAGAGAGAATGGCTCTGCTCACACCTTGATTTTAGACTTTTGCCTTCCTTAACTGTGAAAGAATTTGTTGTTGTTGTTGTTGTTTTAACCTACTAAGTTAATAGTAATTAGTTACAGCAGCCCTAGGAAACTAACAAACATTCCTTGGGGCCATGTGACTTGTGTTGACCAGTAAAATATGAGCATCATTGAAGACAGTCACTTTCAGGTGGAAGCATTTAATTGTCAGTACAGGGCCCTGTAGCAAGAACTGAGACAGTGATGTGGACACATGAGTCAAGATGATGCTTCCATCACCCTATGTCTCTGACTGACTTAAAAAACATATTACTCCAGCTTATCTACTCAAGGTATGTATTAAAAGGCATCAATAAATAAACTTTTATGGTTTTAAGCTACTGAAATGTTTAGCTCATCAGTTATTGCAACATACCTTAGTCCATACTCAAGATTAAACCAGGCAAAAGATATTTAGGGATTAATAATTTCCTCTTGATATTAAAATGAAAGATTTTACTAATACCCTCATATTAAATTTATTCCAAGTTCAACTTTTGCTCAATAGAGGTCCAAAGAAATGTTAAAATGAAGGATCATGGGATTTGGCATTAAAAACACCTGTGTTGAAATTAATTATTCCTATTTTCTTTGGGCAAGTTCCCTGAGTCTCAATTCTTTTTTTGCAATATATAAGTATAATGCTGGTTCTTTCCTCACTAAGTCTTTCGAGGCTGTAATCAGATAATTGATCACAAAGACTTTGTAAACTGTACAGTGTTTCATACGTATAAGTGATTTCCATTCCACATCTGTGATGCCAGGGAGCTATCTACACCATCATATTTTGGGGCAAGTATCTTATGAAGTGGACAAAGTCTCAACCTTCACAAAGTGAATCATAGAGATGCCTGATATTTCCATGTGGTCATGAATCCCAGTGACATATATCAGAAAAATGCTAAACCCAGAATAAAAGAAATACATTCTACAGACAAGTCTGCTAAAGGGGTCTGTTTGCAATTGTTCCTTATCTCCAAGATAAAGGAAGAGCTTTTTTTTTTGGCTTGGAGAACTTGCGCTATTTCTGGAATACAACTGAAAGAGGCTTCAAAAACAAAAGACAGTAACCACATGCAGATATACTGGGCTTTGATATTTGGAGAGGCTCGAAACCTGTACAAGTCCCCCAAGAAGATGGTATTGGGCTCTGAGAAATTCTTAATCAGTAATTGCTTTAGAAGATCAGGCTGAAGATACAGTGCATAATAGAAACAAGTGGTGATCATGAGAGGAAATAAATGAACTTGGAAAATAAAGTTGGAACAGCAAGAAATAGTGGAAACAATATTGGTTAATATTGGGCTATGCTATATTTGATAAGAAATAGGAGCGGTTTGCATGACTATAGTAGTTTCTGTGAGAATTCAGTGTTCTTTGTTTATCTCTGCAGTCAATTAATTTCTGAGAAATTTAATTCAGAGATAATATAATGATTTAGTCATGTCATAAACACAAGTTCTTTTTATCTTGCTACTTCACCATTTTGTTCATGGCCTTCATTATAAGTCATTTCATGTCCTAACATGGCTGATGGAAATTGAGTCATTACACTTGTGTTCCAGCAACAAAAAGCAAAAAGGGTGAAGAAAGCCTACTATCTTCTTTTTAAGAAGACTTCCTATAACTACTCCCAGACACTTCCACTTACTTATCATTGGATAGGAATAGTCACAAAGCCATTTCTAGTCACATAACCACAGAGAGGCCAAACAAGACCAACCTGTAGCTGCAAGTCTTGTTACTTTGAGTATATTTGTTACTTAGGAGGGAGAGAATGCATGTTATGGTAGGTATGAGAGAGGTGTCTAATAAAGGATATAAAGATCAAATGAAAAATGGAGGAGAAGGATAATTAGAGAACAAATAAAGAAAAATATTTCAGTAGATACTTATTTATAAATTCATTTATTCAATATATATTTATTGGGGATACTAATATGACACACCTGCTAGGTCCTAAGGCTACTGTGGTGAATAAGACAACACATTTGCCCTCAAGCAAATTGTGAGTTTTTGAAGGAAGATGTGTAAAGACAAATAAATAATTACAAAGAAAATATAGATATAACGAATGGCGAGAATGAGGCAAGAAATGCTAAACCACAGATAACCTCTTTCAACATCTTGAAAATACATGTCTGCTTTATCTTGATAAGAAAAGTGTCTTGGACCAGGGCAAAAGGATTGTGTCAGTGAGGCTCAGAAGTCAGGGCATCCATATCAATGTTTTAAGGAAAGTCAAAATAATAGGGCTTCAAATCTGAACATAAGTGGTGATGGACAAAAATAATAATAACAAGAAATAATGGTAAATCTAAGATTGTATTTATTCTAAGTAAATTAAAAAATACTATTGTATTTTTAATATAAGCAAGTAGATGAGGAAAATAATAAAGTTGAGGAAACAATGAGATGACACTGAGCTTGGGTTATTGATTTTGCCCTACTGGAAGCCTTCTCTGATTTTGATTGACGAAACTCCCTACATTTTCCTGTGTTTCCTCAGCACCGTGACGTGCTTCAATCACATCACTTATCACATTGTGCTTGAAATAATGTGTGCATAACCAATGATGTGCTAGTGCCAACTTTTACAAGTTTGCAAAAGCTAACTATGCACATTTCCTTCCCAATCCCTACTTCAATGATTTCAGTTTGGTAGCCTAAAACCTGTCATGGTGGGAGCATTAACACCAAAAAAATTGACAAATACTTCAAATCAGGCTCTCATTTTTCCCTGAAGAGCTGATTGCTAAATACCTATCAGCATATCCCTATGTTTAACTTGTTTCTTCTTAGACTACAAGCTTTTAAGAGCATAGCTTGGGTCTTATCCATACATGTACTCGCTTTGTGGTGTGAGTGTGACAATGGAAGGTGGTTTCATTGAATTTTGTAAAAAACATCTGTTGAATTAACAATCAGAGAAAAACATTCAACATAAGGTTGAAAATGTGGTTTGGAGTTTACTTTTGAGAGCATAACATGAGCTATGTATGGACCTGGTCATAGTTAACTTTGAGAAAAGAAGAAAATAACACATATGTGTAATGTGCCTTAAAGCTTGTACAGCGATTTCAGTTAAATGTCAAAATTCAGGAGAAAGAGCTTCTTAACATGGAATTTATTTCTATTATAATAATCTTAGAGTCTACCAATATGTAATTTATGGAACCATCTGGAGAGTGTGACAAATGAGCTTTAACTTAGTTCCATTTGAACAGAAATAGCATCATATTATGTAGATAAGCATAATAGTAAGGTAGATAAAGTTTACCTCTGCTTCTCCCTTCAGCATCAACTGTCTTCTCAGTATTCTATGACACCTGATCATATGAAATAATATAAGTTCTATAATTCACAACTCATAAAACATATAGATTTCTACAGAGAAAATCCATTTTAAGTGAATAAAGCTATGTTTATTTTGAATAAAGGAGTAGGCATCTAAAGGTGGAGTTTCAAATTAGTGATCTAGGTAAAAAGATAATGACAGCATAGGATTTCATTGATCCTAAGCCTGACTACAGGTAGCTGGTCACTCTTTACATCATTTAATAAGATGAGGTATTTCTGCACATACTAGAAAATTCAAGGTTCTAAATCATACTTGTTACCAATACAACCAAATTCCTTTATCCTAAAACAGCTCAATAACACAAAGTATAATTATATTGGCCAAATAAAAATTGAGTGCATTCAATAAAACAGAACATTTTGTACTGTACTTTACATTTATTTAAGTGATATATTATTACTCTAAAGGCATAAAAATGAAATCATATTAGTTGTAAATTTAACTGGTCATCTTTATTGCAAAGCAAATATGATATCCAGACTGTCCCAGAAAATAAAAAACATATGGTTACTACAAATATGATTAAGTCTTACATTGTGCTTTTCAGCGCGACATGGTGAAACAAATCAGGTTTCTCATCCTTCTAACATCATTTGTGTCTCTAAAATCTATGTAAATGGATATACATTAGGGGACACCATTCAGTATTTAAGTGACAGTCTTTTCAAGAAATGAATTAATATGTCTTTTTAAGAAATTGCTTTGTCTTCTAAATGTATGTTTTTTAAATGTCTTTGCTGTTTTATTAGTTATTAATCACTAGAATCTACTTAGAAATGATTTCTTGTACTTATATTAGATAATAGCATAGGTATCATCATCACAGACATGTTTTCAACATTTTTTTCTCCCTGATTTAATTCTATACTCTGTAACTTTTTTGAAATATCTACATTATTCTTCATTTTAGGCCTTTACTGATTTTATGTACTATCATGACCACATATTTTAATTGTTCAATTTTGTGTTTTTAAATAGCTGCCGGTCTTCGTGTGTGTTTTTGTCACATAGAGCCCATTATAATTAAATGTAGGATCATAATTAGATTTATTACAAAATAACAGAATGGTTTGCTTTTTTTGGAAATTCGCAATTTACCAATTTCTAAGTCAACCAGTTTAGAGGACAAGTTTAATTTAACAATGAGTTGTCTAATATTTCACAATATTCAGTGATCTATTCATAATCCACTTATCAGCTTTGTGTCCTTGAATTCATCTTTAAGAAGAGTATTTTTCAGTAAATTCCCCATAATGCTGTTGTAAGGATTAAAAGAGATAATTAATATGGTTGGGATATAATACACCCTCCATATTAACAGCAGTTGTAATTAAGAATGTCATATATTTTTAACTTTAATAAATTTGTAAACTAAAAGTCATAAAAATGATAAAAGGACTGTTACAAATTACTCAGTCAGTGTATTTATAAAAAGTTGACCATATATTTCACTAGTATTGCTTGCTTTATCTCAAAAAGTTGATCCAATTAAACTACAAAACCCTTTATAAAAGCCTCCATTATTGTCATAAGTATCTACCTGAATCTAGGTGTTGACACCAGTGCATTTCTCTAATTATTAAAAGAAAGAATCATTAAAATCCAAAGCTGAGTCATTGGGCTTTTGAAACAACCAGTCTTTTGAAAAATTAGGATTTAGGGCTTTTTGTGGACTGATATATACACGATTACCAGCAGGTGGCAGTATGTATACGAAAGTGTGTCGTAAATAATGGAACTTGCAGATTACTGGCTATTACTAACCAAGAGATGTGCATCCACTTAAAAACACTATTTACAGGGGAAATCATGGGTTTCTAACTGCTTTGAAATTCCTTACTATCATCTTACTATGTCACTTCAAGGAAGAGTATATGGTTGTCATTTGTGAAATGCATGAAATCTTAAATTTAGCTAAGGTCCAGCTTTCCAGGGAGGTCAGAGTTACTGGCTGACCTTGACTTGACTCTTCTCTGTCACTTATAATAAAACCCATTTAACTATGAGATTTTCTAGGAAATACCCTCGTAAATAATTACTTGTTGAGGAGTCCTTCAGTCTGCATATATGCAGACAGTGTTATGCTGTTCCATACATAGCAGACAGTGTTATATTGAAAACACGAATAAGAAAGGATAACAATAAAAACAGAGAAAAAAATTCTAATGTAGATTATTAAGACTTACTAAATGATAAAATTATATTTTTTTCAGCCAACTGGGAGAAAGTGTAATCTTGTTGTAAAATTTAATATGGAAGTATAGCTCACTGCAAGCTCCGCCTCCTGGGTTCACACCGTTCTCCTGCCTCAGGCTCCGTAGTAGCTGGGACTACAGGCGACCGACACGGCGCCCGGCTAATTTTTTGTGTTTTTTAGTAGAGACGGGGTTTCACCGTGTTAGCCAGGATGGTCTCGATCTCCTGACCTCGTGACCCACCCGCCTCAGCCTCCCAAAATGCTGGGATTACAGGCGTGAGCCACCGTGCCCGGCCAATTTTTCTTTATCTGGCCACTCTTGTCTTTAAAATCTACGTATGAAGGTCAGAGGTCACTTATCATAGTAGCTTGCCCTCCCTGGTTTACCTGGTCATGACTGTGGCTTTTGCAGAAGATGCGTCAGCTGAATGGTGATAGAAATTTCTAGACCAGGCAGGGTTGGTAACTAGCAGTGACTGAAAAAGTAGAGCAGTGGTGTGGAGAAGGCAAGAAGTACTTGAGGAAGCAATGGCAATGGAGGACACCCTTGCTATTTACATTGAATTTATGAAAGTTTCTTTTTCCTTTTTTCTCCTAAGAAAAAGTATTTACCTGCATGTTTTTATATTATATATTGCATATTTTGTTTAAAATATGAATATGCTTGTGTGCATATGTGTAAATAGGCAAGCAGAGAGTAAAAAGGCAAATGGCATTAAAAATTTATCATTTTCCCTGAAAATTTATTTTGCAGTTTAGAGTCATAAATATTTTGTGAATTCTTAACCTCAATGAAAATCTGAGGTGCAAAACATTCTGAAAAATCATGTAACTTACTTACCGGTTCCTCTGTTCAAGAAAGAAGGCCATATGGTAGCTCTGTTTCAAGCTTTTTGAGGAACTGCCACACTGTTCTCCATTGTGGCTGTACTAGTTTACATTCCCACCAATAGTGTATAAGAGTTCACTTTCCTCTGCATGCTTGCCAGCATTTATTTTTTGTCTTTTTGATAATAGCCATTCTAAATGGAATGAGATGACACCTTATTCTGGTTTTGAATTGCATTTCCCTGATGATTTGTGAGGTTGAGTATTTTTCTAACTATTTTTTTGTCCATTTGTATTCCTTCTTTTGAGAAATGTCTGTTTAGATCATTTGCTCATTTTTAAAAATTTAACTTTTATTTTAAGTTCCAGGGTACATGTGCAGGTGCAGGTTTGTTATATTGGTAAACGTGTGCCATGAGGGTTTGTTGTACAGATTATTTTGTCACCCAGGTATTAAGCCTAGAATTCATTATCTTTTTTTCCTGATTCTCTCCCTCCTCCCATCCTTCACCCTCTGATAGGCCCCAGTGTGTGCCATTCTCTCCTATGTGTCCGTGTATTCTCATCATATAGCTCCCACTTACAAGTGAGAACATGCAGTATTTGGTTTTCTGTTTCAGTATTAGTTTGCTAAGGATAATGATGCCCAGCTCCATCCACGTTTCTGCAAAAAGACATGATCTTGTTTTCTTATGGCTGCATAATATTCCATGGTACATATGTACCACATTTTCTTTATCTATCTGTTATTGATGAACATTTAGGTTGATTCCATGTCTTAGATATTGTGATTAGTGCTACATTGAACATATGCGTGCATGTGTCTTTATGATAGAATGATTTATATTCTTTTGGGTATATACTCAGTTATGGGATTGCTGGGTCAAATGGTATTTCTGTTTTTAGGTCTTTGAAGAATTGCCACACCGTCTTCCACAATGGTTGAACTAATTTACACTCCGATCAGCAGTGTATAAGCATTCTTTTCTCCATAACCTTGCCATCATCTGTTATTTTTTGACTTTTTAATAATAGCTATTCTGACTGGTGTGAGGTGGTATCCCATTGGGGTTTTGATGTGCATTTCCCTAATGAGCACTGATGCTGAGCTTTTTTTGTATGATAGTTGACTACATGTACGTCTTGTTAGAAAGTGTCTGTACACGTCCTTTGGCCACTTTTAAATGGTGTTTTTTTTCTTGTAAATTTGTTTAAGTTCCTTATAGATGCTGGATATTAGAACTTTGTCAGATGTATAGTTTGCAAAATTTTTCTCTGTTTGTAGGTTTCCTGTTCACTCTGTTGATATTTTCCTTTGTTGCGCAGAACTCTTTCATTAGATCCCATTTTTTAATTTTTGCTTTTTTTGAATTTGCTTTTGGTGTCTTCATTATTAAATCTTTGCCCATTCCTGCATCCAAAATGGTATTGCCTAGATTATTTCTCAGAGTTTCTTGTAGTTTCAGTTTTTACGTTTAAGTCTTTAATTCATCTTGAGTTAATTTTTGTGTATGGGGAAAGGAAGGGGTCCAGTTTTAATCACCTGCATATGGCTAGCCAGTTTTCTCAGCACAATTTATCGAATAGAAAGTCCTTTCCCCATTGTTTGTTTTTGAAAGATTTATCAAAGACCAGATAGTCATAGGTGTGCAGCATTATTTCTGGGTTCTCTCTTCTGTCCCATTGTTCTATGTGTCTGTATTTGTAGCAGTACCATGCTGTTTTGGTTACCGTAGAACTGTAGTATAGATTGAAGAGTTAGGTAGCATGATGACTCCAGGTTTGTTCTTTTTGCTGAGTATTGCCTTGGCTATTTGGATTCTCTTCTGATTTCACCTGAATTTTCAAAATTTTTTTTTTTCTAATTCTGTGAAGAATGTCAATGCTAATTTTAATAAAAATAGCATTGAATTTATAAATTGCTTTAGTCATGTGGCCGTTTTAAAGATATTGTTTCTTCCTATCCATGAGCATGGAATGCTTTTTAAAATTTGTTCATGTCATCTCTAATTTCTTTGATCAATGGTTTACAGCTCTCCTTGTAGAGATCTTTCACTTCCTTGGTTAGCTGTATTATTAGATATTTGTGAGTGTGTGTGTGTGTGTGTGTGTGTGGTAATTGTGATATGGTTCTCAGCTTGACTGGTGCTGTAAAGGAATGCTAGAGACTTTTTACACATTAATTTTGTATCCTGAAACTTTGCTGAAGTTGTTTAAGGAACTTTTGGGCTGAGACTGTGGCGTTTTCTAGATATAGGGATTATGTCATCTGCAAACAAGGATAGTTTGACTTCCTCTCTTTCTATTTGGATACCCTTTCTTTCTTTCTTTTACCTGGCTGGTCTGGCCATGACTGCAGTACCACATTGAATAGGAGTAGTGAGACAGGGCATCCTTGTATTGAGCCAGTTTTCAAGGGAAATGCTTCCAGTTTTTGCCCATTCATTATGTTGTTGTCTGTGAATTTGTCATAGATGTCTCTCATTATATTGAAGTATGTTCCTTCAATACCTAGTTTATTGAGAATTTCTAACATGCAAGGATGTTGAATTTTATTGAAGGCCTCTTCTGCAACTACTGAAATTATTATGTGTTTTTTTTTTTTTTCCTTTAGTTCTGTTTATGTGATGAATCACATTCATTTGCATATGTTAAACCAAACTTGCCTCCCAGAGATAAAGCCTACTTGATCATGGTGGATAAGCTTTTTGATGTGCTTCTGGATTCAGTTTGCCAGTATTTTTTTGAGGATTTTTGCATTAATGTTGATCAAGGATATTGGCCTGAAGTTTTTGTTGTTATTGTTGTCATGTCTCTACCAGCTTTTGGTATCAGGATGATGCTGCCCTTATATAATGAGTTAGGAGGAGTCCTTCCTCCTCAATTTTTGGAATAGTTTCAGCAGGAATGGTATCAGCTCTTTTTTGTACAATTTAAATAAAATGGAATCCAAGAGCTGTTATTTTTTTTTAAATTAATGAAATAGACCTCTAGCTAGGCTAATAAAGAAGGAAAAAAAGAATATTGAAATAAACACAATGTAAAATGACAAGTGAGACGTTACCACTGACCCCACAGAATACAAACAACCATCAGTGAATATTTTGAACCCTTCTATCCACATAAACTAGAAAATCTGAAGGAAATGGATAAATTCCTGGACACATATACCCTTCCATACTGAACCAGGAAGAAATAGAATTCCTGAACCGACTAATAATGAGCTCTCTAACTGAGTTGGTAATACAATACATAGCCTACCAACCAAAACATAAGCCCAGAACCATTGCTTAATTGTGTGTTTTTTTGTTTTGTTTTGTTTTGTTTTGTTTTGTTTTTTGCTGGTGAGATGTTTGGATTCCTTGTATATTCTATATATCAACTCCTGTCAAATGAGTATTTTGCAAATATTTTCTCTAATTCTGTAGGTTGTATTTTTACTTTTTTGCTGTGCAGAAGCTTTACAGTTTGATAAAATCCCATTTGCTTATTTTTGCATTTGCATTTGAGGTCTTATCAAGTTAGGTGTTTAACAACAGATGAATGGATAAAGAAAATGTCTCACACACACACACACACACACACACAAAAATAGGATGCTATTCAGTCATGTAAAAGAATTCTGTCATTTTCAGCAACATGGATGAAACTGGAGGACTTTATGTCCTCCAACGAACTAGGGAAAGATAATTAAACACGGCATGTCTTTATTTATATATGGAGGCTAAACAAACTTGATCTCATAGAAGCAAAAAGTAGAACAGAGGATGTTAGAGGTTGGGAATAATGGAAGGAATGAAGGAATAGAGATAGATTTGTTAAAGGTTATAGGGTTATAAGCTAGATAATGATAACACATTCTAGTGTTCCATACCACTGTAGGATGGCTATAGTTAGCTATATTACATAATTTCAAGCAGTTGGAAGGAAGATATTCAGTGTTGCAAACACAAATAAATGATACATGTTTAAGATGATGGATATGCTAATTACCTTGATCTAATCACTTCACATTATATGTATTGAAACATCACGATGTACCCCATGTAAAATTAGTATTTGTCCATTATAAAAGTAAAATAAAAAAGAAAGAAGGCAAACATGAAGGAAAAAGTAAAAAAATATGTTGTGTGTTATAGTATAGTTATTTTTTAGTTATATTGATGAACACAGTATTTTTAAGCATTGCTCCAAAGTTACTAATACATTTATAAATTTCCTTCAAAGATAGTATGAATAATATTAATTTAACTCACAGGCCTTCTTTGTCTCTACCCTACTCAAGGGGGCCTTATCTCAACTCTACAGAAATCTGTGAAACTAGAGAAGTACCAGTTCTATCCACTCTATGAACTTTCCATACTTTTCTTTCATATTTCTCCTGCCTGCCATATCAGTAAATTTTATGTTTATTTTTATAAACTAATTTAGAACATAAATGACTCAAACTGTTATATTGCTAGACAAATCCACATTAAAATATAAAAGCTCCCAGCAAAACAAAGGTCCAGAAAGGTTTTCCAATTTACATTGAGTAAATGGGGAAGATAAATGTAGAGGTAAATGATCTTTTTCAATAGATCCTGAAGTCACACCAGAGGTGAAAGAATGTGCTGCATAATAAGCCTAAATCAGATATAGTGTGACTTACATCAACATAAGCATTTTTTGTCTCTCCCATGAAATTGATTTAGGGAGATGGGCTACGTGGATAAGGATAAGTTGAGAGTAACAGGGGAAGTTTTATGTAAAATATTTTTTTAAAATATAAGTGTTACTTAAACATGTTTCAACTCTCATATTCCAGAGAGAAAAGTGGTTTTTTTGTAAATACAAGCATTATATTAAAGTATACTATGCATGTAGAAATTAATACAGATCAAAGTGTATAGACTGATAGTTTTTTTAAATTTTATTTTCAAAACAAACTCACCTAGGTAACAAGCAATAAGGTCAAGAAATAGAACATAAGCAGAAACCCAGGGTTGCCTAACATTCACTTCCATCAGTATATCTGTATAACCATATTATAACTTCTAATACAAAAGACTAGCTTTATCTTTTTTAATTTCATATAAATGCAGTTACACAAACTGTACCCTTCTGTGTCTGGTTTATTTCACTCAACATAGCATTTATGGAGTTCCATTAATTGTTGTAGCTTGTTATTGTCATTGCCATATGATAGCGCATTGTATAAATATACTATAAGGTTTATCCAGTTTGGGACTATTATGAATAGTGCTTCTATGAACACATCTTTTGATGCATATATATATGCATTTATGTTTAGTATATAACCTAAGTTTATACGTTACATACATTAGTAGATGCTGCCCTAGAATTTTTCAAAATGGTTGTAATAATTTATACTTTCACCAGCTATGATTATTGCAATCATTTTACAACTTCACTAGTACTTGGTATTCCATGCAATTTTCATTTACATCATTTTCCCAATGTGCTTTGTACAAACCATAATACTAGAATTTTCTTAAGTTATATATTGCAAAGACTATCAATCTTCAGTGAAGCAACTGGCTGGAATAGATGATCATGATACTTGTCCCCATACCTCCTTTCTCCATCCCATATCTGAGCTCCTTAGGTAATGAGAAAAAGAGAAGATAATGAAGATGGCCTTAATTCAAATTCTGGGGTCCACTTTGGCAAAACAAGACTATGATTTCTAGAAGACACCATACGTATCAGAGCTTTGTGGTTCTCATTTATGCATCTGCTGATGGGTTGTTGGGAACCTGGGTTCTATTTTCAAAGAGCTTGTGTTTATTAAAAAACTTTTGAATAATGCCTTTGCCAGTTGTGTTTGGCAGAATGGGCTGAAACAGGGAGGACACGAGGCAGGCCAGTTCAATAAAAAGTGCTGCACTATTATAAGATCATATACTGAAATAGAAGAATATGTTGGAGAAACAACTCAACAATTTTAGGTGTTTAAATCTTGAATCTTCCTCAAAATGAGTCTTTATCCTTAAAATTACTTAACTCTTAACTTGAATTAATTTACTTCCAAAAATTTACCCCGAATACAAAATGCTATATATGTCAGCTTAAAGAGATCTGAGGAGTGTTTTGGGCCATTTGACTCTGAGACTGAAACTAAATGTCATTTTATAATTTTTCCCTGAGTGTTTCTAAATTTCAGCCATAAGAGGTAAATAGAAACAAATCTATTTCCCTAACAACTTTGGCCAACTGAATAAAGCATGATATGCCTAGAGAACATGCCGAGTTTTTAGAGTTAGTCAAACAGATCTAATTTTGAACTTAACAGCTAAGTTACTTCTCAGAGCCTTAATTACTTTATTTGGCAATTTGGAATAGCCTAGGTTGGTTGACATGGGAACTGTGATGACTAAATTAAATTACTCATGTAAAATCCTTGGCACACATTGAGAATGCTATAAATGGTAGATAACATTGCTAAAGTTTAATATGTTAGGTTTTAAATTTTGAATTCTTATGGATACCAAAATTGCATAAATTGCATTGTGTTTTCCCATATATTTTATACTCATTTATGACATTCAGATTCAAATATCATATTTTATATGACATAATTTTGAATAATTTTCCTAGGTAAAATAAAATTTGCTAACAGTTTTCTCATTCTGTTTGGATTATAAAAACGTGCATATATTCTAGTAGTAGTAGTTATCATTTATGTAGCTTATGCTCTAAGTTTCCCATGATTATGGAAATTATAATTTGACTGTATAATTACTTTGACCTGAAAGACCAGTATCTCAAATATCAAATATTCCTTTTATAGTTAAGCTACTTTTGTGGGTGTGATTTGGTGAGAGTAATTGACCTCTACATAGTTCCTTAGTTATAACCAATAGCACAGATTCAATACTGTCTGGTTACGTATGTTTACTACCTATGAGTCCTAATGTTTCAACTAAGTATAACTATTTTAATCAATACATAACACAGCAAAACTAGAATTGGCAGATGGGTGAGCAAATCTTGATCATTGAAATAAAAGAACTAAAAGGAAGACTATTCATTTTTATATAAGTATTAGGGAACTTTTTTGTCTTAATCTGTTTTGTGCTACTGTACCAGAATACCAAGACTGGGTAACTTATCATGAATGGAAATGTAATAGCTTACAGACCTGAAGGCTGGAAAGTCCAACATAAAGGTGGTGACATTCTGACAAGGGCCTTCTTGTTGTCTCATTACATGGGTGAAGGACACAGAGGAAAAAGGGAACCAAACTCATTCTTTCATAATGGCATTAATTCCACCCATAATACTGGGTGGCCTAATCACATCTTAACGGTCTCATATCTTAATACTTTTACAATGGCAATTAATTTTCAACATGAATTTTGGAGGGGGCAAACATTCAAACTCTAGAAATTTTCTACTAAGATGGCGTGGTACTATCATTAGTGGCAGGCAGTATAGATTTAGGAAACTTGTGTAAGCTGCTTTTAATAGAAAACAACATTAAAAATAGATCTTCAAAAAGCCATTTTGGTAAATCCTAGTAATTAATCTATTAATTTTTGTGTTTGAGATGACAACAATAATTGGTTCACAGGCTCATGGCAGTTAATATTGGTCAATTTTTAATTCAAGTCTATGTATATAAGCCTGTCAATTATTGGGAAAACAGAAAGGATGTTGTTTCAATCCTCAAGAACCTAAGGTAAATAGTCAATGTAGCTCTGTTTATGAGTCATCAATACTTGTACTGTCTTGGCCACCTTTGCAATAGATTTGAATATTGAATTATCTTTTAAAAATTAATTACATGTATATATGATATACTGGGGCTCAAATATTCATCATTCTGCTCTCAGGGGTTAAGGACACAGGTATGTAATTGACCAATTACAAAGAAGTGTGCCAAATTCTATTGTACTGGGTATGAATTGTGCTCCATTATTCTCATAGGCTAATTGTAGGAATAATTAAGGAATAAGCCAGCATTAGCAGTGTCAAAAGTATGTCCTCCATTTGGTTTAGAAATTTAGAACCTATGCGAGAAGCTAAAATCAAATAGATACATAATGGGATTACAACACTAAAAATAATAACTTACACATGAATAACACTAAATGAATTATTTTTCAGTTCATCTGTATTATGGTTTTTTAATGTACTTTTTACAAAGGACAATTGTGTGCCAGAACTTACTTTAATTACTTCAGTTAATCCATTTAACATTTATTTATTGATATTGACACACACACACATATACACTACTTACATTATAGTAGATGAATGAAGAGAAAGGAATTAAAATTTCCTAAGGAAGTAACTAAAAAACATAAGTACAACTGATAGGTTAAGAAAAGTGAAATTTTATGATATGCCTTACTATAACCATAAAAAGCAGAAAAAAAGTATAAGAAAATAATAGAAGCCAAAGACAAAGGCAACACATAGAAAACAGTAATGAATATGATAAATACGAATCCAATAACATGATTAATTACTATGATCTAGATATACCAAATAAATGACACAGATTGTGAGTGAATTAAAAAAGACCCAACTATGTATTGTGTATAAGATACCTACTTTAAATATAAAGAAACAAGTTGATTTAAAGTAAATAGATGAAGAAAGGTACCCCATGCTAATGCTAATCAAAACAAAGTGGGAGTAACCATATTAATTTCAGACACAGCAGATTTCAGAGCAAGAAAATTTATATAATAATAATGGGGTCAATTCTCCAAGAAGGAGGCATTATATAATAATAATGGGGTCAATTCTCTAAGAAGACGTAGAAATCCTTAGGGTGTACATGCTTAACAACAGAGTTTGTGTGGCAAAAACTAGAATGAGAAATAGATAAACCCACTGTTATAATAGGAGAACTTTTTTAAAAATCAGAAATGGACATATCCAGCTGGCAGAGAATCAGTGAGGATTTAGCTGAACCCAACATCATCATCAATCAACTGGATATAACAGACATCTATATATTTTTTAAAATCCAACAACAACAGAATACACATTTCAAAAATATTATTAGCCAAGTAAAAATAAAAACACCACTGATCAAAAATTTGTGAGATGCAGCAAATCAGTGCTTAGAGAAAAATGTATAGCGTTGAGAACATATATTAGAAAAGAAGAAATATCAAAAAATGACCACAACTTTATCTTTGAAAACTGGGAAAGAAGAAAATTAAATCCAAAGTAAGCAGAAGAAACAAAATAATAAAATTAGAGCAGAAATCAATCAGATTAAAAACATAAAATCAAGAAAAACAAAAGCTACATATTTGAAAAGATGAATAAAATCAGTAAGCCTCTAGCTAGGGTAAGAGAAATGTAGCTGTAAGACTCATATCAGAAATGAAAGAGGAGACATCACTGTATAACTCATGTATAGTAACAAGATTATAAAGGAATACCATGAACAACTTGATTCCTACAAATTTGGTAAGTTATAGGAAATGAAAAATTTCCTTGAAAGACATAAGCTGCCAAAACTCACACAAGAAAAAAACATACAATTTTAAGTGGCCTATATCTATTAAATAACTTGAATCCATAATTAAATGTTTAAAGCAGAAAGCACAGGCACAGATGCATTCACTGATGATTTCTACCAAACTTCCAATGAAGAAATTATACCAATTCTCTATATACTACTTCACAAGGTAGAAGTAATATTTTCTAAACCATTCTGTGAGGCTAATGCCCTGGTACCAAAACCAGGCAAAAACATCACAAGACAAGAAAACAACAGAGTAATATCTGAAATAAAAATAAATGCAAAATCCTCAAAAAATATTACCAATCAAATCCAACAATATATAAAATATTATATACAATAACCAAGTGGAATTTATCTTAGACATCAAGGCAGATACAATACTTGGAAATCAATTGATGTAAAGAAGAAAAGTCATATGATCATTTCAAAAACATTTGACATAATCTAACACCTATATATGATAAATAGAAGTCTCAGTAAACTAGCAATAGAAGAAAACTTCTTCAACTTAATCAAGAATATCTATCAAATTCCTACAGTAAACATTAAGCTAAATGTACAGAAACTAAAAGCTTTCATGCTAATATTTACCACAAAGCATTGATGTCCCCTCTCACCACTAGTTTTCAACATTATAGTGGAAGTACTAGCTAATTCAGTAAGATCAGAAAAGGAAACAAAAGGTATATGTAAGGAGAAAGAAGAAATAAAACTATCTTTGTTCACAGATGACATGATTGTCTATGTAGAAAATGTGAAAGAATAGACCAAAAACGTCCTCATATCATTAATAAGCAATTACAGCAAGAATACAGGATATAAGGATATATACGAAATCAAACATTCCCATATATCAATAGATGCAGAAAAGACCTTCAACAAAATTCAACAGCGCTTCGTGCTAAAAGCTCTCAATAAACTAAGTATTGATGGAACATATCTCAAAATAATAAGAGCTATTTATGACAAACCCACAGCCAATATCATACTGAACAGGCAAAAAGTGGAAGCATTCCCTTTGAAAACTGGCACAAGACGGGGATGCCCTCTCTCACCACTCCTATTCAACACACTGTTGGAAGTTCTGGCCAGGGTAATCAGGCAGGGGAAAGAAATAAATGGTATTCAATTAGGAAAAGAGGAAGTCAAATTATTCCTGTTTGCAGATGACATGATTGTATATTTAGAAAACCCCATCGTCTCAGCCCAAAATCTCCTTAAGCTGATAAGCAACTTCAGCAAAGTCTCAGGATACAAAATCA
>NW_012105365.1:6360466-6374096 GCF_000951045.1 Mandrillus leucophaeus
ATAAAATACCTAGGAATCCAACTTACAAGGGATGTGAAGGACCTCTTCAAGGAGAACTACAAACCACTGCTCAATTAAATAAAAAAGGACACAAACAAATGGAAGAACATTCCATGCTCATGGATAGGAACAAGCAATATCGTGAAAACGGCCATATTGCCCAAGGTAATTTTTAGATTCAATGCCATTCCCATCAAGCTACCAATAACTTTCTTCACAGAATTGGAAAAAACTACTTTAAAGTTCATATAGAACCAAAAAAGAGCCCACATTGTCAAGACAATCCTAAGCCAAAAGAACAAAGCTGGAGGCATCACGCTACCTGACTTCACACTATACTACAAGGCTACAGTAATGAAAACAGCATGGTACTGGTACCAAAACAGAGATATAGACCAATGGAACAGAAGAGGGTCCTCAGAAATAACACCACACATCTACAACCATCTGATCTTTGACAAACCTGAGAGAAAGAAGAAATGGGGAAAGGATTCTCTATTTAACAAATGGTGCTGGGAAAACTGGCTAGCCATATGTAGAAAGCTGAGACTGGATGTCTTCGTTACACTGTATACAAAAATTAATTCAAGGTGGATTAAGACTTAATGTTAGACCTAAAACCCTAGAAGAAAACCTAGGTAATACCATTCAGGACATAGGCATGAGTAAGCTTCATGACTAAAACAACAAAGGCAATGGCAACAAAAGCCAAATTTGACAAATGGATCTAATTAAACTAAAGAACTTCTGCAAAGCAAGAGAAACTACCATCAGAGTGAACAGGCAACCTACAGAATGGGAGAAAATGTTTGCAATCTATCCATCAGACTAAGGGCTAATATCTAGAATCTACAAAGAACTTAAACAAATTTACAAGAAAAAAAAAAACCCCACAAACAACCCCAACAAAAAGTGGGCAAAGGATACGAACAGACACTTTTCAAAAGAAGATATTTATGCAGCCAAAAGACACAAGAAGAAAACCCTCATCATCACTGGTCATCAGAGAAATGCAAATCAAAACCACAATGAGATACCATCTCACACCAGTTAGAATGGCAATCATTAAAAAGTCAGGAAACAACAGATGCTGGAGAGGATGTGGAGAAATAGGAATGCTTTTACACTGTTGGTGGGAGTGTAAACTAGTTCAACCATTGTGGAAGACAGTGTGGCAATTCCTCAAGGATCTAGAACTAGAAATATCATTTGATCCAGTGATCCAATTTCTGGGTATATACCCAAAGGATTATAAATCATGCTGCTATAAAGACACATGCACATGTACATTTATTGTGGCACTATTCACAGTAACAAAGATTTGGAACCAATCCAAATGTCCATCAATGATAGACAGGATTAAGAAAATGTGGCACATATACACCATGGAATACTATGCAGTGATAAAAAAGGATGAGTTCATGTCCTTTGGTGGTTAGGGACATGGATGCAGCTGAAAACCATCATTCTGAGCAAACTATCACAAGGACAGAAAACCAAACCCTACACGTTCTCACTCATAGGTGGGAATTGAACAATAAGAACACATGGACACAGGAAGGGGAACATCACACACTGGGGCCTGTCGTTGGGAGGAGGGCGGGGGAGGGATAACACTAGGAGAAATACCTAATGTAAATGACGAGTTAATGGGTGCAGCAAAGCAACATGGCACATGTATACCTATGTAATAAACCTGCACGTTTTGCACATGTTCCTTCGAACGTAAAGTATAATAATAAAAACATATTTTAGCTACTGGTTTGACAAATAGCTACAGTCAGTCACATTTCTAATAAAGCCAAATAACTACTATACATACATTCTAACAAAATTTATATCTGCTCAAAAGTATATCACATTTTGCTTTTGATCTAATTTTATATTTTATAAAAAAGCTACTAACATAATGTACACTGTGGTTTGTTATTGCATTAAAATCATGTTTAAAGTGGACAGTTTTTGCCCAGTTAGACTACTTTACAGACATTAGTAACAGAAAAACTAATCCAAACTGAATTATTTGTGAATAAAGCTGAGTCTTACTTCAGAGATGTACAATGACATAAAGCTCAATTTACCTAAGATTTCCTCATTATTCCCTTCCTCTGTGTGTTGGTTTCACTAAAATTAGTTTTGTAATTAGCAAAAATGGTTCTAGATATTTTTCAAATACCATCCTTACCGTATTGGCTTAATTTGTGTCACAAATCTTGACTTTTGCTCCATTTGACTGGCTTGAGGCATAGGCCTATTTCTAAATTAATTGTTCTCTCTAGGTTATTTCATATGCTGATTACCCTAGAACAGGTAAGATACCTCAGTTTTATACGAATAGTGCCATTTCCTCCAAAACCTCACGGATTCACAAACAAAAATCAGAGATTTTCAAGAAAGAAAAGGAAAGCATTCATATGGGGAACAGATAACAAAATTATACACTATATATTTTTTTTCATTTTATTGAAACTAGAGGAATTATAATGTTGTGGTGAGCAATGGATTAATGGGCTGGGCTTCTCTGTCACTGAATTCTTTTTATGTGACTTTTCACATTGTTATACTTAGAGTTTTAAAATGACAGAAGGATTTGATCTCCGTATTGAATTTGAGAAAATTTCTCAGGGTTTTACAACTGTGAAGAGTTCCCATAATGTTCCTAATTTGTACATGGACGCAATGACTTAAATGGTTGTGCTTAGGACTGGTTCTTACATCATCATCTTCCTCAACTATACACAGCACGCTGTTTAGACCTCAGTGCTTTCACATCTCCCGTACAATTATTCTCCCAGAAATTTATCTACATTGTAAAAATATTTGACCTTTTCTTTTTTTTACCATTAACCAGTTCAAAATCATTGCAAAATGTCACAAAAATATTATTCTTTTTGTTTCTCAGAATCTAAATTTTGTAGAACAACTAATAAATATCTGAATTATGAGATTCAGGTTTTTTAAAAAAATTAGTATTTATGTTGCAAGTTAGTTAAAGAACTTTTTAGGAGGACAGGAAGTTAAATATTGGAATATCACCTTTTTTCAAACACTAGAAGCAGGCACTGGGGGAGACTGCCCTAGATAGCTACCATTACAGAGGGAGAGTACCTAGCCAGGGCCTGGTAAAGCAAAGGCAGTCTGTGCATACAGCTTAGTAGTAGCTTGTTTCTTATGTTGGAATACAACCATTTCACCTGGGATTCAAAAATGTACAACTGACCTGTTGTCTATAAGTATGTGAGCTCTTGCTGCCACATTCTAGATAGGTCGCCTTCACTCTCTATTACTCCCGCTGTTATCTTTCACTTGATTTATTTTCCAGACTTTTATAGGATGCTGAATCATATCAAATTTTTTTCTGTCTCTATTCAGAAGATCATGTATAATTCTTCTTGAAGAACAAATCACACCAACATGATCATGATGATATTTTTATTACTCCCAATCAAATACATATTTACATTGACTACATATATCAACTAAACACTCTGACTCTTCAGTTTATGAACATTTTATATTGCATAAAATGGAAAAGCACTTTAACACAGTAATTGGTCAGCTATATTTGCACAATAATTTTGAAAGATTTTACAACCAGTTTAAAAAATTATTAAGTTGATTAGGTAAGTTGATTCTTTGTGTCAACTTGACTTTTATTAAATTGGCTTTCTGCAAATTTATCTACAAAAAATGTCTATTTCTCACATGAAACTATCTTTTAATTCAGTTACATGTGTACCATGACTTGCTTTTGTGAAGACAACCTTATATACAAGGACTGAAAGATCTTCCATTAAGAATCGTGTGTGTGTGTGTGTGTGTGTGTGTGTGTGAGAGAGAGAGAGAGAGAGAGAGAGGGAGAAAGCCTCACTCTGTTGCCCAGGCTGGAGTGGAGAGGTGCAATCGAGACTCATTGTAGCCTTGACCCCCCAGACTCAAGCTTTCCACCCACTTCAGCCTCTGGAGTAGCTGGGACCACAGGCATGCACCACCATGCCTGGATTTTTTAAATTGTTTTTATTTTTTGTAGAGATGAGGTCTCCCCATGTTGTGATTCTCCTTTCTCGGCCTCCCAATGTGCTGGGATTACAGGCATGAACAACTTCACCAGGCCAAGAGTCATTAAACTTGTGTACGTGTTGTGATATCAGTGAAAAACTGCAGGTACTGCTAAACTTATTAAACTCTGTTAACTACTTTGTTAAGTGAAGGTAGTGCTCAGTTTTATTAGAAATTAGTGAAATAAGTGTACAGTTTTTGCCCATACAGTTTCATGAACCCTCTGAAATGTATTCACAGATCCAAAGTTACAATGTCCTGGGAGTCTTACTCTAGAATGCTGGTCCACCCTGATTTCTATATCTTGGTCTCCATAACTTTTGTGTGGTGAGGAAGAACCTGTGTTGGACCTTTATGTTTCATTGCCTTAAGTAGGATGCCATTTCTTAAATGCTGGATGATTTCGGAGGAGAACAGAGTCTTACATTGTATAACAGTAGAGTTCTTGGAAACAAAAGGCCCCATCTGCTGGAAACGTGCCAAGTAAGAAATCATGAATTAGAAGTGGGGTTTGAGGCAAAAAAAAAATTAAAAAATCTGAAAACCAACCTTAAAGGATAAATTTGATTTCCTGAGCAGTCTTGGTCATTATCATCCAAGGAGTATTTGTGAAAGGAAGCCTGAGAGCAGACATAGCAACTTGGCAGCCTGGTCAGGTTGGGGCTCAGCCCTTGTATTTAAACACTAAAATCAAATTGTCTTCCTCCTTACTAATAATTGGTAAGATGGGGCTTGTCAGTTATGTGATTGACTTCACTCACTTTTTATTGCTTTTTTTTTAAAATTTCAATCTTTGTTAAAGCTGTATACATACATATTTAAAAATATTAAATAACTCTAAAACTAACTATTCTTTACTTTGCTTCTCCAAGTTCAGATATATTTATAGGTGGCTTATCTAGGGCAAATACCCAGAAAGAGACTTTCTTGCTTATATCAGGATATTTTAGTAATAGATACCTCCAAAGCCAAATTGTAATCTTCAAAAATGTCAAGATCAAGGAAGACAAGAAAAGAAGACTGAAGAATTCTTCCAGATCGTAAATGCAGTGTAATTCTCCATTGGATACTGGACTACAACTTTTTTTTTTTTCTTTATGCTCTAAAGGACATTATTAGCATTATTAGTATGAGTAGTAAAGTAGAAATAGGCACTCAGGTATTTAGGAGTAATTCAGCAACTTACTCCCATATGATTCAGAATAACAATAGTAATAATGATAAGTATATAAAATAGAGACATGACAAAGCAATATAATAAAAGATTACAATTGAGATAGTATAAATGAAGGCTAATCAACATGAAGGTCTTTTCACTATTTTTGCAATTTTCCCCCATAATTATAAACTTATTTGAAATTTTGAAAAGTCACTGTTAAAGGAAAAAATAAGGAACTAAAAGTAATTTATATTATTGTTTCTTATAGTTTCCATGTATTATTTATTTATAAGTTAATACTATAGGTTACTCAGGATCATATTTTACTACATTTTGTTTTATGTGTAACCTTGTTATTTGAGCTACATCTAACCCAAAAATTGCCCTGGTAATATATTTTTTCTTTATACCAAGAAATAATTTCAAAATTATTGAAAAGGTGCAATAATAATGCAAAGAACATTTTTACTAAACTGGAGGAAAGTAAGGTGAAGGCATAATGCATGATCACCCATAGATACTTGAGTACATTTCCTCATGTACTCATGAGGAGTATCAAAAAAAATGATAATTTTTTTATGTTATCACAATATTACCTGAAAAACCTGCAAAATTAACACTGAAAAAAATGCTGTCATTTAGTCCACAGACTCTTGTCTAATATTTAATATAGTCTTAATATGGATAATATTGTTTTAGCATTAAACATTTCAATATCTTATAGTCTGCAAACTCTTCTTCTAAACCTGTGAGAGATCTTGATGTAGTTTCCTATTTAAAAAGAGTGTTCTTTTAAACATTACATCTTCTAATGTGTACCTTGGATGATAAGCCTTCCTCCTTACTATACCATTCTCGGCTAGATAAAATGTTTATATATCCTTAACGCCTATTCTGTTTCTGGAGATTGAAGTAAATTGTTGACTCTCCACTAAGGGCTTAGGAAAGAGAATCTGAGCACTTATATGATTAGTTTGCTCCATTTTTCCTACTTAAAAACTTCATAATTTATACATTATAATCCAGGAAAGAATTTAACATGTCTGAAACCTAAAATAAAAGTGAGAGCAAAATGCTATTTTAGAAAACAACATCTCAGTTTGTTTCTAAATTAGTAATGTTCAAACTCTTAAGAATGAGTAATAATATAGCACCCAGATTTGTCACGTATTTGCTAATATTTTTAAAGTGTCTCTATTTTTCTTTCTTTTTTTGGCATATATTGCACTTGTTTCCCTTTTTATAGCAGTCATCTTAGGATTTAAAATGGGGCACTCAAAGTTATATGAAATGCAAAATATGTTTCTGCATTTGTGATTTTGTTTGCAGAATATAACCACAAGAATTAATTCCCCATCAATACTATTTGATTTACACAAAAATACTAAGTAATTATACATTTTTCATTTAAGAATTGCCTTAAAAATTAACATGTGGTTTTCAGGATAAAATTAAAGTAAGAAAATATTTAAATGAGGTTATATGCCAAAGAAATGTTTATACTATTGAAAAAGAATTAAGGGAGAGGAAATTTAGTTCAAAACCTCTGGTATGTTTGGTAAGATAATAAAGAGAGGATATAATATCAGTCCTAAAAATGATGGAATAGTTGTAACAAAATGAAAATGGCTGGCAGAACACTCAACATATTTTCGATTCTGTTTGTTGACAGAAAATGGTATTTTAAAAGTTTATTTTTTCTCACGCCTGTAATCCCAGCACTTTGGGAGGCTGAGGGGGGCCGATCATGAGGTCAGGAGATGGAGACCATCCTGGTTAACACGGTGAAACCCCGTCTCTACCAAAAATACAAAAAATTAGCCGGGCGAGGTGGCGGGCGCCTGTAGTCCCAGCTACTTGGGAGGCTGAGGCAGGACAATGGCGTGAACCTGGGAGGCGGAGCTTGCAGTGAACCGAGATCGCCCATTGCACTCCAGCCTGGGCGATAGAGTGAGACTCCGTCTCAAAAAAAAAAAGAAAAAGTTTATTTTTTCTGGCATTCATAGCCAACTTTTGATACAAGAATACTTTTGCCATTGCATATATTTATCAAAGACTTTCAACATCTTTTCTTCCATATGCCATATTTTATATATACCAATCAGGCACTCTAACTGGGTATTTCCAATGAAATATATCACAGGGGATCCAATGTGACTTCTCCAAAAGAACATCACTGAGAGGCCTAGAGGAAGTATTTGTATTGCGTCTAAAATATCATTTATCCCGGTAAAATTTCTCCAGCAAATCTCTAGATGCTATCTCCAGCAATAAACTTAGTTCTTAATAATATTGGGTAATTAGAGAAAACTATTTTAATTGGGAGGTGTACTTACATTTCTTTTAACAAAACAATCAACAAATTTTTTTTTTGAGATACATCGGCATGACAGGATATCTACTGGTATTTTTAGACAGTGTTTATAATAAAGAGTCAATGTTATCTAAGAGGAACTTATATCAGAAGAGTTCAGTAATTCTTATACATGTAGTATAATTTGGGGTTATGATGCTTTGCTTATTGCAATTTAACTTACATGTGAGATTTTATTTGAAGGTCTTCATATGCACTCTGTGAAAGGTATAAGGATAAATACAAAAATAGGACCAACTTGCTTTAAATCTAGATTTTAAAATGTTGCTTAATTCATTTGTTATCCCTTACAGTCAATGTAAGAAAATTACCTGGTCTAAATTGTGGCTCCTTGTACTAGTTTGAGTGATGACTCCAGCACAATATATTCATATTTTAATTCCTGGAACCCATGAAGGTTAACTTATTTGGAAAAAAAGATCTTTGAAGATGTAAGCAAGTTACAGATTCTGAGATGAGGAGATCATTCTGGATTATTCAAGTGGGGAATAAAACCAGTGACAAGTAATCCTTTTGAGACAAAAGCAGAAGGATGTTTGAGACCAATACAGAGGAGAAGGCAATATGAAGACAGAGGCTGAGATTGGAGCAGTGTGGGCACAAACCTCTTGCAGCCACCAGAAGCTGGAAGAACAAGGAAATTAATTATCTCCTAGAGTCCCTAGAGGGAATGTAGCCGGTACCTTGAGTTTGGACTCGTGGTCTGCAGAATTGTGAGAACATAAATTTCTGTTGTTTATGCCACCAAGTTTGTGGTAATTTGTTATGACAACAATAGGAAACTAATACACTCTTTCACTTAGCAGCCAGGAAATCCTTGGTAAGGTATTTGTACTGTCTGTTTCCTGTTCCCTTCATCTGTAAAATGTGGATAATAATAAAAACATAATCTCATGGTTATTAGGAGGATTTAGTTCTTTAATATAATTTTAAAACTGTGTGCATTCAATACATGTGAACTCCTTTCATCAGTGTGTCTAAGTCAGTTCAGGATTCAATAACAACAGACATTTATTTCTCTTAATTCTGGAGTCTAGCATAGCGCCAGCTAGACTCCAGCTAAACTGACTATGCTGGCACCTTGATCTAGCATAGCATAGCGCCAGCTATGCTAGATCAAAGTGCCAGCATAGTCAGTTTATGGTGAAAGCTCTCTTCCTGGTTTATAGACTGCCGCCATCTCATTGTGTCCATACATGGCTGAGAGAGAGAAAGCACAAGCTCTGGTGTCTCTTCTTACAAAAATATTAATCCTGTAAGAGTCTCTTCCTCATGACCTCATCAAGTCTAACTAATTCTCTAAAGGCTCTGTCTCCAGATGTAGTCACACTGGGGATTAGGGCTTCAACATATGAATGTTTTGGGGGTATAAACATTCATTTCATATCACAGTGGTTTTCAAACTTTCATTAGTATAAATGACATTATACAAGAAAGCCCTGTATAAGAAGTAACTTTAATTGGCCCTTATCTTATGGAGGTAGGGGTGGGGACTAGAAGTTTAACCTGTTTAATTTTGTTTCTTGGTTCTCAAGCAGTCTCCTATATCACTTCTATAGAATGTATAGGACATAGTAGAGAAGTGAAATTTGAATACCGCTGTTTATGGTTAAAAACATGTATCTTGCTAACTGTAACAGTTAATTAGAATACAAAGAATCATTAATGCACTCAGTAAATATTTATGAGTTCTTAACATTTATTATTTCACTGGGAATATAAAGTTAAATGAACAAATGACAAATTATGTAAACATTCCCGTAATAAATCAGGCTATTCCCTATGGTAGTGTACAAGGTCTCATTGTCTATCTCAGAGGTTCTAAGTGGCGATAGATTGCTCCAGGAGAGCAAAGACAGGCTGTTGGAATGCTGAAACAGCTTCAGATCATGATGTTTTGGGGTTGACTATAAAGCAGGCTATGTAACCCACAGTCGACTCTAAATGACTGAGCACTTGCCAGGAAGCAGAGTTGTTGCCAGGATGAGAGTTGAAGTGTGGTTTAGCCACACTAAGGAAATGCCACAGAAATGAAAAGTCTTGGAAACTATGAAATAAATGAAAGATTGTTATGGAAAGTTTGACTTCCCTTGAAGTGGTACATGGGCTAAATACTTCAGCGTCGGTATAACTGTCTTTGGACCTTCAAGTCTTCCATATGGTAGAAAATGCCAAAGAAAATCAAGCAACGCTCCTGAGCCCCTAATAGAAAGAGGCTTAAAAAACTGACTTGCTGTTGCAGTTAGACAAATGTCTGTTCAATGTTATGGAAACATGTGTACTTAGACAAAATTTCAGGAATAATCCTATCGAATGTTGGCAGGAGACGTTTATTCATTTGTACACTTATATCCAAGCTCTTCAAACTCTCCCTCACTTTTGTAATGTATTGGATAGACTACTAAACTTTTTAAATACTAATACAGTTACCAGGTAAAAGAAAAGACTAGAAAATAGAAAAAGTTATAAAAAGCAAATAATAGTGCAATAAAGCTGCATTCAGAGCATAGCCAAACTTTATATTGTTTATCTGTTCCTTCATAATAAATTGCCACGGAGTGGCTTAAAACCACACCCATTTATGAGCTCATAGTTCTGTAGGTCAGAAATCTGGGCACAGTGTGACTGGGATGCTGTCCAAGGTCTCACAGGCTAAAATCAACGTGTCAAGCCACTGCATTTTCATCAGAAGGTTGAAGTCCTCTTTCAGTTCTCTGCAGTTGTTAGACTCAGGTCCCCACTCCTTTCTGACTTTCAGATAGAATCTCTTACATCTCCCAGAGACCAGGAGACCCCTTCCATCTTCAAACTCAGCAACAGGAAATTTGTATCTAAAATTCCTCTCGTACTTCAAATCTCTCTAACTGGGAAAAGCTAGATCCCTTTAACAGCTAACATGATTCAGTCAGTGTCAGGTAGGATATTCTCCCCTTGTTAAAGTCAATTAAAGTCTTAGAACTTCATTACATCTGAAAAAAATCCTTTATAGCAGCACCCAGATCGGGGGTAATTGACTGGGAAAAGGTATGTGTACTCTAGAGGCTAGAAATTTGGGGAGCACTATCTTAGAGTTCTGACTATCACAAACAGATATAATGATATTTAGGCATATGAAAATTTAGGCAGCTTTTCTAAAGAGGATGCAGAGTGTGAAATTCCAAGATCTTTCTTTCTCATAGAAATACCTTAGCAGAATTCCTTGTCACGTGTCTATAGAGTTGCCTCACATTTTTAACTGAGTTAGGTCTTGATGTATCTTGCCCAACTATTCTGACTATCTGATTGATATATCTTGTTAACACGTGGCACCATAGATAAGAAAGACACAATGTTAGTCGAGAATGGGACTTCCCTGTAAGATCTGGCCTAACTTACAACGTCACTGGTCTTGGTCGTGTCCACAGAATTGTTATAATCAGGGAGGGATGCTTAAGTACTGGTAGCAGAAAAACCATGCTGGGTAATGGATTTCATCTGAAGCCAGTAGCATTTTTTTTCTAGTTATTCATACTTTGTCCATATTTCTTTGCAAGTCCTAATTTGACTAGAGATCATATGTGGACTACATTTTCTTGAGTTAGAATTCCTAGAAGAAATTGTGAAAATGAGAAAAGTAGTGAGCATTACTACAGTGATGCGACTTGACCCTGTGGATGTGACTAAAATACTTGTGTTAATTTGAGACAACAATGGCTTCATCCCAGGGTTAACATGGTCTGGCTGAAAGCAAACAAGTGAGCAGATGTTACTTAAGTTTCTGGTACATATGTTAAGACCCAATATGCATAGTCAACCAGTTATTACAAAACAAAGGGATATTTTTCCAATTCATTTTAACTTTAGGTGCTCAGGGCTAGAACCAAAAGGCTGAACTTCTAGAACTTTAGTTTCATAAACACCCTATCTACTCCCCTTCTGAGGAGTAGAAAATGCTAGTGGGGATACTATTGGGTAGAAGTGAGATGTATTATCTGTATAAGTGAGATTTATACTTACAAAAAAGAATCAATACCAGAGTGAGTCAATTTCAGAACTATCACAGATTGTTCAAAAGGATGGCATGTCTGTGATCAGCATTATAAGTACTGAAATAAGTTATTTTCAGTGATTATATTGCTTAAGTCTCAAAAATTGATAACATTTTAATCAACATTTGGGAACTTTAAACTGAGCCATGTGGCTTTCAGCAAGTTTTGTGAACTTTTTAAACCTTAATCCCCACGCTTGTTAAAGGGCTATAAGAGTACCTATTAAGTACTTTTAATAGTGCATTATTTGGTTAGCATTTTTCTTCATTATTCAGCTGGCCTAGAAGATTGAAGGTGCTGAATAAATAACTGTTGAATTGATGGATAAATACATACATAAGAAAAACAAGGGGAAATAATTAATTGTTAACCATTTACTGAAGCAGTGCTCATCTAAGGGACAAATTTGTCATGAATAGATTGTGTTTTCACTCTTGAAAATTTCTTGTGTCATTTCCTTACAGTATCTGTGGCGTCATTAGCCTTTTCTTAGTACGACCGGTGTTCTCTTACATCTCCTCAATAAAAAATATTCAAAATGTATGTTCTGGCATCAGTAATTTATATCTCAGTCTCAGTCTGAACTGAAGACTTCACACACACACACACACACACACACACACACACACACAGAGTACTCTATCAGTCTTTTCAACTGCTGTTATACCTTGTATGCACATAATGAAATACTCTGTCATTCAGAATTAATTTAGAAATATATGAACAAGCAAAAATTATTTGAAAATCTTTTAAAATTATTTTGAATAATTATTGCTAACACTTGCTGAACTCTTACTCTAAGGCATTGTATTAAAGCCTTTAAAGTAAAAATGTATTCCATTTTTACAACATGTTAGGAAATATTATAACTCCACAATTTTACAATTAAGGACATTGAAGCATATACAAGTTAATTTTAAATAAATTGAGTCAATATAACACAGTCTGTGCACCCGGAGACCTTAATTTTATTGACCATTATAATATACTGCCTTCCACATCAAGTAGCATTCAGTAAGAGCAAATGTGTATGGTGTTGAAAAGGAAATCTTACTCCCATTGTTGTACTATGTAGTTTCCTTTGCCAGATGCTACTGTTGTAGTCAGTTGTTCATATCATTCCAGAGATATCTTATATCCAAACATATACATAAAACCAAAATGATTGTACATAGGCTACTTAGCCCCATTAGGATACAATAGCATATATCTTTCATTTTTATGTAGAAAATATATCCTGGGCATCTGACTATGTTAATTTGCTGTGTTAGGATCCAACACAGTATATAAAATGTGTACCGCACCATGAAACAAAGGAAATCTTTTGCTCTTCTGCTGCACAATTTATTTTCAAGAACTGTTAACGGTTTGAGATTTTGAAGTACCTTCATACTAAGAAGTTGACTACAGTTTTATAGGTGCTGGTGAAAGACACAAAACTCTTGAATCAGAGACAAATAACTTTGTTATTTGTGGCTTCATTTTTATGCCTATGTCTTTTGTCCCTAATTCCCAAGGGACCAATATGGAACAGTCAGTATGGATGCAGCGGACACAATAGGTTTGCATCACAGTTGGGAACCATAAAGCTGAAAGAGTCCTGATCTTTTATAATGGGCTTCAAGCAAAGTTCCCTACATTTGGTCTATCTTGGTTATTCTACCTACAAATATTCTTGAAATAATAGTCTAGAGCCATTTGCTTTTGCTTATAAGACAAACACAAATGTTGCACAACCACAAAGATTCGTCACCCAAAATTTGAAAGTTATGGAACTTTGGTACATTTCTTAGGCTTTCTGACTCTCCTTTCTCAATCTGCAAAATAATAGTAAGGATTAAGGGTTGACTCTACAATAGTCAATCAGTTTAGACTGCATTGTGGACTGCAAAATACTCTATATAAATGTTATAATTGCTATTCCTATCATCCTTAAAATCATGTAAAAAAGCACTTTTTCTATCATCAGCAAGTACATGATCAATTGGGTGGTCATTAACGTTGGCAATA
>NW_012105365.1:6375591-6378039 GCF_000951045.1 Mandrillus leucophaeus
CAGCCTGTGTAACAAGGTGGAACCCCATCTGGGCATGGAGGCACGGGCCTGTGATTCCATCTACTCCGTAGGCTGAGGGACAAGAATTACTTGCGCCTGGGAGGCAGAGGTTGCAGCCAGCCATGGTCACTCACTGTACTCCAGCCTGGGTGACAGAGTAAGACCCTATCTCAAAAACAAAACAACAACAACAACAACAACAAAAACAAGCAATACCATTTTTTTGTTTATTATTTTATTATATTTTATTTGAAAATATACAACATATAAAAACAATATATAATTATAAATACAGTTTAATTATTAGTAATACAATAACTACCTGTATAACAAACACAGATTAAAAAGTATTACTTTGCTGGTACCAAAGAAGGCTCTTATTTCTCGCTGCCATAGAATTCAATCACTTTTGAGGAGGAAATCTCTAATCATGAATGTTTTGTTAATTATTTCCTTGTTTTTTTGTACTATTATTATCTATGTATATATTCTTAAACTATATTGTTTGCCTGTATTTTTATTGTTTACTTTGTATAAATGGTATCATTCTGTATATATCCTTTTGTCATTTATTTCACCCTATATTATACTTTTGGAGATTTATCCATATTTAGTATATTTAGTTGTAAGACATTATTTTCACCATTGAATGTTATTCCAATGTATGCAATACTTCATTTATATACTTGTATAATACATAAGACTTACATAATACTTAAAATACTTATATGATACAATAATAATACAGATATTGTATTGATGACGGGTATTTGAGTTGATTCCTGTTTAGGGGACCATTGCTAGTCTTTTGTTATAATAAACATTGCTGCAGGCTTTTATATATGATTCCTGGATCACATATACAAGAATTTCTTTCATGTATATACCTAAGACTAGAGTTGTTGGTCCATAGAGTATGCCTGTTTTCAACTTTAATTGGTATTGCATGTTATCCAAAGAGCTTGTAGCTAATTTTAACTACCACCAGTAGTGGATCCTATTCTCTTTGACAAAATTCAACAGGTATCTATTCATGATAAATAATTTTTTAAAAACTGAACTTCTAGCAAATTTGAAATAGAAAGAAATTTCCTCAATTTGACAAACAGCATATATCTATTTAAAAAACAAAACTGCAGCTGGCACCAAAATTAATGGTAAAAAACAGTATTTTTTCTCTAAAATCAAGTACAAGGCAAGAAGGTCTTCTACTTTTCAATAGAATACCAAAAGTCCCAATCAGTACAAGATGAGAAAAGAAAATAAAGGCACACAAATTGAAAAAAGTAAAATACAAATGTCTCTTATTGCAGATGACATAATTGTCTCTGCAGAAAATCCAATAGAATCTGTAAAAATAAAATAAAAACTTGTATAAACAATGAGTTCAGCAATGGGGACAAAATACACGATTTTCTCTCTCTCTCTCATACACACACACACACACACACACTCTCACACAAAATTGCATTCCTGTATATCAGCAACCAACACATGAAGAAACACAAATTAAACACATAATACCATTTACATGTTTTCAAAAGGCATACGCAGTTATAAATGTAACAAAACACACAAACTGTATGCTGTAAATTACAAAACACTAATTAAAAAAATTGAAGAAGATCAAAATAAAAAGAAAGGCATGCTGAATTCATAGATTGAAAGGCTAAAGACTGTAAAAATGTCAATCTCTCCAAAATCGATCTGTAAGTTTAATAAATGTCCTAGCAAAATTTCTGTAAATTTCTTACACATATAGACAAACTTATTCTAAAATTAATATGGAAAGCCAGAGAAGCTAGAACAGCCAAAACAAATTTTAGAAAGGAGAATAAATAGGAAGAATCACTCTACCTACTGTTAACTCTCACTGTATAGCTACAGCGATAAAGTCAGTGTAATGTTAATAGAGTAATAGATACATAGGTCATTGGAACTAAAAGAATAAATCGTATATTAAAATAAAAAACATATAACTATGAAATTTTAGAAGTAATCATAAGTGGATACCCTTGAGACCCAGGGTCAGGCAACGAATTCTTAGACATGATAAAAAAGAAGTACAATCCATTTTTTAAAGAGAAATTAACAAGTTAGACTTCATCAAAATTAAAAACTTATGCACTTTAAAAGACCCCTGTAAAGAGGATGAATATCAAACCACAGACTGGCTAAGATATTTGGAAACCACATAATTAACAAAAAAGGTCTTATATCTAGAATATATAAAGAATTCTCAAAACTCAAAAGTAGCAAAACAATCTATCCAATCAGAAAGCAGGCAAAAGACATGACCATGATAAGAACACAAAATAAACACAAGAAAATATTTCTAACATCTTTGGTCATTAGAGAAATGCAAATGAAAAGCACAATGATAGTTACTATATATTTATTTTAAAAGATAAAATAAAACATGGTGATAATATTAAAAGGAGGAGAGAA
>NW_012105365.1:6378089-6380397 GCF_000951045.1 Mandrillus leucophaeus
AAAACATATAACTATGAAATTTTAGAAGTAATCATAAGTGGATACCCTTGAGACCCAGGGTCAGGCAACGAATTCTTAGACATGATAAAAAAGAAGTACAATCCATTTTTTAAAGAGAAATTAACAAGTTAGACTTCATCAAAATTAAAAACTTATGCACTTTAAAAGACCCCTGTAAAGAGGATGAATATCAAACCACAGACTGGCTAAGATATTTGGAAACCACATAATTAACAAAAAAGGTCTTATATCTAGAATATATAAAGAATTCTCAAAACTCAAAAGTAGCAAAACAATCTATCCCATCAGAAAGCAGGCAAAAGACATGACCATGATAAGAACACAAAATAAACACAAGAAAATATTTCTAACATCTTTGGTCATTAGAGAAATGCAAATGAAAAGCACAATGATAGTTACCATATATTTATTTTAAAAGATAAAATAAAACATGGTGATAATATTAAAAGGAGGAGAGAATGCAGAGAAACTGGATGTCTTTTATATTGTTGGTAATGTGAAATGGTACGACCACTCTTGCAGAGTATGGCAGTTTCTTACAAATCTAAACATGCATATCTCTTGTGCACTTATCCCAGAGAAAAGAAAACTTGTGTTCACATCAAAAAAGTAAAATTAAAAAAAAAAATGTACATGAATGTTCATATCAACTTTACTTTTAATAGAAAAATTCTAACAACAGTCTACATATTCTTTCTTTGGTGAATATATGAATATTCATACATTCTCATATGTCCATACAATGGAATATTATTCATCGATTAAAAGGAATGTAGTATAGGATATATCCAACAATCTGAATGGACCTCAAGAGCTTTATGCTTCACGGAAAAAGTCAGTCTCAAAATGTTATATACTGTGTAGTCCTATTTATATAATGTCGTTGAAATCAGAAAAATATAAAGGCAGAGAACATATTAATGGTTGCCAGGTGACAGGATATGTGTGTGGTGATGTTGTGGATACAGTACACAGAGATAACATGCCAGAGTTGTTTTGTGGTGATGGAACTCTTCTGTGTTTTTATTTTGGTAGTGGATATATATCTTTATACATGGTACAAAATTGCACAGAACTGTATGTACTCTCAAATAAATGCAGATTTAAAAATGATGAAAACACTATAGTTTAGTTAGCAGTAACCAATCAATGTCCTGAGTTTGTCATATCTTCATTTAGGATACCTCAGTGAAGAGTAGACAGAACTCTTCGTACTAGTTTTGCAATTTCCTTTGAGTCTATATTTCAAAATAAATGTTTTCAAATGCCATTATAATAGCCTAGAATATTTATTATTGCATGGATTTTAATTGTGTTTGTGTTTGCATGTTTATGAACTTCAGGGGAAGTGACAAACAAATAACATTTACCAAAGTCTGCTATCCCTTTTTACTCTATAGAGAGAGGTTGCTGGTAGTGAATGTGTGTGTGTACATGCGCATGTGTGTTCCTGAATGTACATTAGTTTATATACACAAACAATCATTACTCCACATCTGGCCTTTACCAGAAATATATAAAGACTAGCAATCATTTACTTGTGTTAGAAAAGTAAGTTAACCATATCAGTCTAAAACTTCCAACTCATAAAATGAAATATACTGACTTCCAAAAAGTAAAACTAATTCTTTTAAATACCTAAGTATATTATGTGGTATGACTCCATTAAGATGTTCTATGCCACTTACAAAGCCCTTTTCTCAATTGGCTTTTGGCCTTTACAATATATTTTAAAAGAAAAGAAGCTGTTAAAGTCTTTAGAATATCTGAATAGGGATAGTGTTTGAGGAGAGATTACCTGTTCACATACTCCAGAGTGTACACATTGGCAGTATAACCTTTCTTTTTTTTTTTTTTTTTTTTTTTTTTCTGAGAGCAGAATTTTAAAGGAGAAAAATGAGGTCAAGAGGTTTCTAAAGAGTCTAAAGAAATAAAAGGTGGTGCAGACATTTCCACCGTAAGGAGGCTTTTCATGGTAGAAGCTCAATGGGTTGCTTCCACCTTGCTTTGACAGGTTAGGCTGAACAGGTTTGCGGTTTAATAAAATGGTTCAGGCGTCAGGCCACTTAGGTAATTGCTCAGGATGAAAATCCAAAACAGGTTCTAAAATCACTAAAATGTAAATATAGAGAGAATATTATGTCTGCAAGATCATTTTTAGAAGAATTACATGAGGTGGGAAAATTCTTTGATTATTTAAGCAAATGAGTAAAACACAGGAAAGGCATCAAATATCAACAGAGCAACTTTAAACTTCTTTCTTAAACATAGACCTCATGAACTATAA
>NW_012105365.1:6383677-6390993 GCF_000951045.1 Mandrillus leucophaeus
TACTTCAAACTCTTCAAATCCCCTTACAACTTGGCATCTCCTGCAGATTCATTTATACTGAAATAATGTGTTGCTTTATAAGCTGAGAATCAAGCCTACTTGATAATTTTATTGCAGAATATAAAATTATAGACTGATGTGTTATGTTTTTGAAAAAGTAGAAAATCTTAGTGTAATACAAGTAATTGTAAGTGCAATAAGCTTTTTTTTCCCGGATGGAAATTAAGCCCCATTTCTCCACAATGCTCTTTCTGCCAACATAGTCTCGTATAAGATAGTAATAAAGAATCATTTTTTTTCTTGCTTATAAATTCTGGCAGTACGGTATACATATTAAAAAGACAGAATGTCATTCAATAGAATGTTATTCATTATTCTTTAATAAATGAAGACAGTAACATGTCACACAAATGTTTGAGCTTCAAAAATATACAGTCATGTATTTCTAGCTCAATATGTGAGCCACAGTTTCATTAAATAGTGACTACTTAATTTTTCTTTTCTGCTGAGGCAAATTAATGCACTAAGATCATATGAATTACATATAGCCTGTAGATGTCAAATGGTATCTCTGGATAACTGTTTGGGCTTTTTTAGTCTTTTTAAAAATTTACTATGTGTAGTAAAATGATTAATTCATTTCACTGCATTGTATCTAAATTATTTTGTGTAATCCACATGTATATTATTTTAACAAATTTATAAAAGTTAGCTTAATTTTAGGAACAATTTTCCAAATATGGTTTCAAAATTGTAACAGATGTACTCCTGGGTCCATGACATTCTGGATTCTTTAAACAAATATGACTACAGATCTTTGACTAAATTTGAGCCTAAACATATCTACTCAAGTGACGCTCTAAGTCTGTATTTCCATTAAATAGATGGACATGAAAAATACAAATATGACCTAAATTCATCAATGTACTTCCCTTTTAAACACTATGAATAAATATTATCAATCAATTGGTAGCTACTTTTAATACCTCAACGATATTTTTGTTAGGTATTTTAATTTTAGCAGAACAACGTGTGAAGCAGCTGAGGTATAGTGATATTAACAGAATTTATCCATATCTCCTTAGTAGTCAACTAGTTACACAGCCAGATCCAAATCAAATACTCCTGGATACTAGCTTGTTGTAGTTCTTTCCACTGTGCTGCAAAACATTTTTAGGAATAAACATTCTTAAGAATTGTGAGGTTTATGGTCTGTGCCATTGAGGTACTTACATTCTAAAGAAGTCTGTAACCTCTATACTACATATTTTGTACCAAAATTTTTTATCACATGCTTAGTCACTGGATTTGGCATAGTGGTTTTCTGTTTGTTTGTTTGTTTGTTTGTTTGTTTTTTGTTCCCTTGAAATACAAATTACCCAGTTTCCTTCCTTCTTCTATCCTCTCTCCTGCTTTTCTTCCTCCTTCTCTCTATCTCTGTCTACCTCCCTCCTTCCCTCTCCCCAACCTTTCTCCCCCATTCTCTCTCTCTCTCTTCCTCTCTCCTCCCACATTCTTTTTAAAATGCCAGCTACAAATATCACACATATAGCACAGGCAAATGATAAGTTGCTTTGATTTTTAAAATAATTTTCTTTCATCTTATAAAGAATTACAGTTTTGCTTTGTCTTAAAAGGAAATTATTCCATTTGTAATTTCTTCCAGAAGGGAATGTATGCAATTGTTTTCTTGCTGCCAAGGTGGCCCATCAAAACACTTCTACTCCAAATGGAACAAATTGCATATTCAAAAATGTGAGTAAAATTCTGAAATAAAGATAATTATTTTTGTCTCATCCCTTGTGAGAGATTTTGCTTAGAAATTAGATTTAATTTTTTCTATAAATAATTCAGATATGTAAGTCCTGCTAGAGTTGGAAAGCTATCTTATTTGTTCATTGTTTAAATATAAAATATTCTAAGTGCTCCTCAAAAAGATTTTTTTTCTAGTAGTTGAGTTTGGGATTTGGATTCTATCTTTATTTTACTTTCTAAAAGAAAGTATGGTCACTTTCGATTTAGTGTGAAATTTTTTAATAACATCAGCATAAAGGTTTATATTTTCTAAAATTCAATCGGATTAATAGTAAACTCTTAAAATGTTTTTGCGTGATAGATCATTTTTAAAACATTTCAAAAAAATAAGGAAATCTTTAGAGGAAAGTGGCCTCAAATATACTGTGGCTCTTCTGTTTAATGGAGAATGATGTCATGACAAAAAAATCCAGCAAAAGAGAATCAGAAAGAAAAAGTAAATACTTTTTATGCAAAATCTAAAAGAATATTTATTATCCTAAGATGCTTTACTTGCTTTTTCAAGGGCAGAGATATGATTACAAGAATATTCATGTAGGCTTCTCAGATTTTTAGTGTTATATTATCGTTAATAGTTTTGGTTGATTGTTCCTGTATAACTAATTTACTTTGAAAAAGAAAGTATCTTCTGCCCTATAATAGTTTATTTTAAATCATATATTTTGAAGTATATGTTCAATTATTAACACATTTATTAAATTATATCTTTGCTTTTTTCTGTTAGTTAAATGTAAATTACTTGTGAATAGTCTCTTATTCTTCTAGGTACTTTCTTTTGTATACACATGAGACTGATAAGTGCAAAAAAGATATTTAATAAACTATTTATTTTTAATATATGTCTATTTAGAACCTTCCATAAATATTACTAGGAAATAATAAAGAACTAATGACAAGCTAGATTGGCATGGCATCTCTAACTCATAAATATATAATATCATTCTAGTAAGTTGAAATCGACTTAGGAGTCCACCCAGATTTACGTCATACTTATTTCAGTGAAAATAAAGATTTCATAGTGATCCAGTTCAGCATTTATTTTATAAGAATATCATTCAGTGATATAGATTGATTCATGAACTCATTTTTTAAAGAACTAAAATATTTAATCTAATATGAATTAAAACTTCAACTTTATATCTAGCAAAAACAAATTTGATTCTTTCAGTCCAAGTCTGACTCCTGTTTATAGACACCCTCCTGTAAGGAAAGGAGGGACATAAAATTGTTTCTCACTCTTCTAGGCCCAGGCTCCCACTCTCCACTCTAATTCCAGAGTCAGAGCAAAAATAAGGAGAAACTGGAGACCTAGAGATTCAGATATTTTTACTTATGTTTCTCTGGTCTCATAGTTAACATTAGCTAGCTACTCTGTGTTCTACTAAAAGAAGTGTCCAAATACTAACTCTTATAGAGTAAATATTTAGGTCCTTATAGGGCCATCAAGGATTTCCTCACTGCTGTCTTTTCTAACATGGACGTGATATTCCTTGGCTCAGTTCTTGAAACCACTCACTTTCTGTCCCAAGCAGAACTATAGCCTCTAATGTTAAAGTCTTTGCAGTTCAGCAGAAACCTTCTTAGATAAAGATGGCTTGAAACGACTTTTTTGTTTTCACTTGACTCCATGGAATACTCATTCATCCTTGCCACACCAGAAGATGGATATGAAGGTTGCTGCTACCAATGCCCTTTCTATTTGCCATGTTGTTAGATGCAGCGCCAATCAGCCTACTATTTATAGAACTTCTCAGGTAGAAAGCAGTCAGCAGGCTCTGTATTCTTGGTTAGCTCAATATTTTCATGGAACACATGTCCATTTTTGCCAAAAAGATCTTTCATAGCATTTGTCTCTGGTTTCTGTAGTAAGGCAGGCAGTAAGACATGAGTGTTCCCTTCTTGAAGAAAGCCCATACTTACAAGAAATCATCTTGTACCATACCTTTTGACTTTATGCCACTGTAGAATATGCTCCTACAACCTCATGGGAAGAGAAGAAATCTAAAACACCCCTTACTGTGATAACATTATCTCCTAATTTCTAGTCTTCTTTGACATAATTTGAATTTGAATTGGAGGTTGATGACAAGCACATTAGTACTGCTACCTAATATGTTCTGAATGGATGAGTTTAGTACATGTGAAGCAGTTATCAGCGATTATTCCCAGTTGCAGGAATTTCTATGAAATTTTTAGACAAGAGGAGATACCCTGTTAAATGTCCTGTTACTTATAATTGATACAAATATTAGAACCACCGTGTAGTACCTCTGGAAAGTGTCATTTACACTGGAATCTGTGTAAATGGTGCTCTGTGAGGTTGTACAATATAGCAGCTCTTTAAAAGCTCAGAAGAGTTAAGGAATTTGGCCATTCAAAATTATACAGCTGCTAGATTTTACATGAAGAGGTTTGTCTCTAAAGCCATGCACATTTTCTCTAAAGCTCTCAGTAAAAAAAAAAAAAAAAAAAAAATTATACAGCTGCTAGATTTTACATGAAGAGGTTTGTCTCTAAAGCCATGCACATTTTCTCTAAAGCTCTCAGTAAAACAGAACAACAGGTAGATCAATATGATGTTATAATCTAGATAGAAGCAATATTTACAGGAATTTCCCCAAATGCCTCTGTAATTATACAAGTTACACAATCATATTGGGGTTATAGTATGGAGTTCAGAATGGTAGCATATACAATTGATTGAACTGAAAATTGCAATCAACTCCAAAAGAGGTCTAAAGTCCTAAAGTTATAATAATGTATTTTGGAAGTTCTTGGAATTGAGGAGAAATAGAGGGTGAAAGCACAGTCAGTAGCATACTATAAATATAAACTTAGGTTGAGCAACTAAAAACAAAAAGTAAATTTCAGGAAAAGTTACATTCAAAAGGGGAAAAAAAATCAAAACATTGTGCCAAAGTGTAGTTATTTTCATACCAGTTATTTGAAATTCTGGCAGAAAATATTATTACCCAACCATATTCTTCTTGCCTCCTGTCCAAAAACAGCTGATACACTGAGAACAACAGGGGTTGCATCAAATAAAGAATTTAATAATCATGAGGCAGCTGAGAGAGGAAGATGGGAGAAATTTCTCATCTGCCTCCCCAAGAACTCAGAGGCTGAGGCTTTTAAGGATAATTTTCTAGGCAAGAGAGTAAGGAATGGAGGCTGCTGATTGTTTAGGAATGAAACTATAGGGGTATAGAAACTATCTATCTTCCTACACTGAGGCAGTTTCTGGGTGGAGGTTGCAGGACAAGTTGAGTCAGTTCCTTGGTATGGGTCGTGAGTTCAGTGGGCATCAGCTGGTCCACAAGAATGCAAACTGAAAAATATCTTAAAGACTAGTCCTGAAGTTCATAATAGTGGTATTATCTACAGGAGCAATTTAGGGAAGTTATAAATCTTCTGGACCCCAGTTATGTGACTCCCTTAGCAGTAAGTAAACAATTAGAGAAAAGCAAGCTAAGGAACAATGGCTGGTTACCATTTAACTTCTGTCTATGTCTTAAGAGATTTGAGGCCTTTACCACAATTCTAACCTTGTGGCCTTTCATTAATGCTATAGTTTCGGTCTCTGAGCAAGGAGGAAGTTAGTCTAGGGGAGGGGCTGTTATCATATTTGATTTAAACTATAGACTAAATTCCTCCCATAGTTAACTTGGCCTACTTGCAAGAACAAGAAAGGAGTTAGATTTCGAAGCAAGATGCAGTCGGTGACATTAACTCCCTCTTATTGCCATAATTCTTGCAAAGACAGTTTCAGAAATTGTTTTATGTGTACTCTGAGTAGAGAAGAGTGTGTAGAAGAATGATAGTAGAAAGTTGAAAAGGTGATCTGGACCCAGAATCAGAAGTGTGAATCAGATTCTGATATTCATAATTTATGCTACAACAAGAAAAGAGAACCCTGTATTGGGAGTTAGTAATCAAAAAGTGCAGAGAAGGTCAAGGTGAAGAAAGAACAGAATAGAATATATCACACTTGGCAGGGGATGCAATTACACTGTTGATTTAGATAAGACCGCTTGGGGACTTCCGGTATCAAATTCACCACATGATGTTCTTAAAAGTCATCTCTTCTATCCTTGCAGCAAGAAATAGTTGGAAAAACTTGGAATCAATTACTTTTATTGGACCCATCAAAAAACAAACTTTAAGGACAAACTAATACTTGAAAAGCTGGAGAGACGAATTGATCCAGGAAGATACAGCAACTAAGGTCTGCCTTATTTAGAACAGAGCCATTGAAGCCATAACTGTTGGGAACATTTCAATACTAATTTTGATTTACTTAAGGTTGAGTGTGGGCTAGCCAAAAATGAGGAACTCCTGGAGGCTATAGTCTTAGAAAGACCTCCCACATTTTTATCCTTTCCTCCAGAAACCCCACCAGGTTTTCTTTGTTAGGGTCTCTGAAGAATTCTCTCTTCCTTGTGTGGCGGTAGGAATAAAGATGCTCAGTGCATTGGGGGATAAGCATATCCAGAGCCTTCTCTATAAAAAAAAAGTCTACTCTTTAGGAGAAAATACTTTGCCAATGCATAATTCTGAACCCTTATAACAGCTGGTGATAGGTAATGCCTTGGAACTGTAGTTCCCTCCACCTTTTTTTATCTCATCTAAGGTAGAGGAAGTATGATAAATAATGTTTAAGGGACTAAAGAAGCAAACGAAATGCTATAAACAGGAAGAGGATGGGAAATAAGGGGGAATTATCAGGGCAGGAAATTTAAAATAACTATGGTTAATACAGGTTCTAATGAAATGAAGAGACACAGTGAAAGTACACATGGGTGATATAAGGAGAGAGATGACAACTATAAAAGAATCAGAAGGAAATTCTAGAAGTACAAAACACAATAATAGAAATGAAATATGTCTTCAAAGGATTAATCTGTAAATTTGACACAACTGAAGTGAAATTTTCAACTGATATGCCAAAAGTAAAAAATGCAAAAAGAAATATATTTATATCTCTCTGTATATATTTCTATCTAGATAGATAGATAGATAGATAGATAGTCTTGGGGAGGGGCTATCATATTTGTTTGAAGTATGATAACATTTTAAAATATGATGTCATAGTCCTGAGACACAAACCCACTTAAAGACTAAAGTTTAGTTATATGACTGTACAACACTTACCTTCTCTTACAACTTAACACCAGGGTTGTGGTACAGTAATAAGATAACAGGTAAAGAGGTGTACGACACAGACTCTATCTAAGAAGGGGTACTTACAGAAGCCCAAGGTCAAGAGGGGAGAAAAATCAAGGACACTAAAAGACATGGAAGCTTCTGGCACCTACATCTACAACAAACCTTAAAAACTTCACAGCTCCCAGGCATGTTAGCATAAATCCTCACAGTAAGAGTCTATTTACCTCAGTTCCTATTATCCAATATATCATGTCCGGCTTTCACCATATATTGAGAAGGCATGCTAAAAGCTATGAAATATAACACTCTCTGAAGAGAAAATGCAGACATTAGAA
>NW_012105365.1:6392423-6393120 GCF_000951045.1 Mandrillus leucophaeus
TTAACTTATATTCACCTAATAAAACATTTAAAGCAAAACTTTTAAGACTACAGGGAAATAGACAAATCTGCTACTATAATGGGATATTTTGATGTACTTGTATTTTTAATAGGGGAAATAAAGATAGAGGCTATAAAAACATAGAAGATTTGAAGAGAACCCTGCCCTGGCTCTCATTTTTATTCAGAGCAAAAATAGGTCTTTATAATGACCAGACAGTGCTTGAATTGACCCCTTTACTATTTTTGTAACCTCATCTCACAATACTCTCCCTCTTACTTTGACTGCTCCAGCTTTTGGACTCCTCATCATTGATAAATACTAGATGTGCCTCCAACTTTGAGCCTTTGCACTGACTGCTCCATACATAAAAGGATTTTTTTCTGAGATTAATTCATTTATTTGCTCAGACATCACCACCTCAATGACCAACTCCATAAAATGCAATGTGAACCCCTCCTACTTTTCTTACTCCAGATATTTCCTACCTTGCTCTGTTTTTTCCTTTACCACTTTTCTTCTTTTGGCATATTAACCATTTCATGCATTTTCAGTTGACTGCCTCCCCACTCCTTCTTAAATGTGAATTGTATAAGGAAAGTGATCAGTGATTCCTGCAATGACATATACCAAGCATTTAGAACAGTGCCTGGAACATAAATTGTAGTCATAAATATTTGTTTATTGAATAAAAGGA
>NW_012105365.1:6396398-6456057 GCF_000951045.1 Mandrillus leucophaeus
ATTTAAAATAGCTATGATTAATATATTATAGGTTATTATATATTATAGATTCTAATGAAATGAAGAGACACAATAAAAGTACAGATGGATGATGCAAGCAGAGAGATGAAACTACAAAATAATCAGAAGGAAATCCTAGAAGTATGAAATACAATAATAGAAATGATGTATGACTTCAAAGGATTCATCTGTAAATGTGACACAGCTGAAGTGAACGTGAAGCCAGGTCAAGAAAAACTTTCAACTGAAATACCAAGAAAAAATGAAAAAAGAAATATACATGTAATATAATTTTATATTATATAGAGAAATATACATTACATATTATATAATTATATATACTTATAAGTATACATTATATATACTACACACACACACAAACACATATATATATACACACACACACACACACATATATATATATTTCCTCCAATGAGCAGTGGAATGCAGTGGGTCCCCTGCCCGAACTGCACGGGAAGATTACCTTCCTGCCCCATCCCCTTTTCAGCTCCCCTTCCCACTGAGAGCCACCTACATTGGCAATAAAATTGCCTGCATTTACCATGCTTCAATTTGCTTGTGGGACACCATTTCTCCTGGAAGTCATACAAGAGCTCCGGTGCTACGAGTGTGAATACAAAAGGCTGTCACACTTACCCTTTGCCCACACTGATGGAAAGCAGCCACTTCATGCAAAATGATAGAGGGCCCACTGAGGTGTTAATACTTAAGCTGTCTGCAGATGGCAGAGCTGAAAGAGTGCTTTAACACTCCCTCTGGGGAAATAAATACAAGTTAATAGATAATATATAAAAGTAATCCTTATAATAATGATGTCTTTGTTTGGTTTTACTCTTTGTAAAAAGAAGATACATAAACTACTGGACAATATTGGCACTTAAAATAATCAGAGTGGAATTTCCTAAGATTCTTATGTTTATCCAGTAACAAATAAGGTATTATTTAATTTAATATCCAGTTAAATGTGCACAGTAAATTTTCAAATTATGTTTATACTTCTCAAATTAATATATATAATCAATAAAATAAATCTAAAAACAATGTAATCAATTCATAAAATGAGACAAAAAATAATGAAAGAACATAAAAATACAGAAGGTGTTGAAAGCACAATAACTACAAATGTAAAAAGAATAAAATACGGGTCAGTGAAAATGTAAAGAATATCGGATAGAATTGGAAAAGGAAAAAGCAAACAAGGAAACAAGCAAAATTATCATCAAGCTGTATGTTGCTTCTCTAAAATATATCCATAAGCTAAAGAAAAGTAGAAAGTAATGAAATGAAAAAAAAATGAAACCCATCAGACAAATAGTAGCCAAAAAGCATTCTAGTAGTGATACATTACTCTCAGACAAAATAATCTTTTTGTACAAAAACAGCTTTATTAGTAGTAGCTTCTATATAATGATTTTAAAACATCAGATTCACCATGGATTTATGACATTTCTTAACTTATATTCACCTAATAAAACATTTAAAGCAAAACTTTTAAGACTACAGGGAAATAGACAAATCTGCTACTATAATGGGATATTTTGATGTACTTGTATTTTTAATAGGGGAAATAAAGATAGAGGCTATAAAAACATAGAAGATTTGAAGAGAACCCTGCCCTGGCTCTCATTTTTATTCAGAGCAAAAATAGGTCTTTATAATGACCAGACAGTGCTTGAATTGACCCCTTTACTATTTTTGTAACCTCATCTCACAATACTCTCCCTCTTACTTTGACTGCTCCAGCTTTTGGACTCCTCATCATTGATAAATACTAGATGTGCCTCCAACTTTGAGCCTTTGCACTGACTGCTCCATACATAAAAGGATTTTTTTCTGAGATTAATTCATTTATTTGCTCAGACATCACCACCTCAATGACCAACTCCATAAAATGCAATGTGAACCCCTCCTACTTTTCTTACTCCAGATATTTCCTACCTTGCTCTGTTTTTTCCTTTACCACTTTTCTTCTTTTGGCATATTAACCATTTCATGCATTTTCAGTTGACTGCCTCCCCACTCCTTCTTAAATGTGAATTGTATAAGGAAAGTGATCAGTGATTCCTGCAATGACATATACCAAGCATTTAGAACAGTGCCTGGAACATAAATTGTAGTCATAAATATTTGTTTATTGAATAAAAGGACTGAGACTTTTGCATTACGAGCCAAGCATAGCAAAGAAATGAATTTTTTTCCCATAAGAATTCCATTTCTAGCAATAACAAGCAGGAAATAGAAATAAAATCAATTTGTGAAGCTCCATTAATGCCAGCATAGCATACTTGATGACTCGTTATCTGATGATCACTTGTCAGGCTAAGTCATCTGAAGTGCTCCCTCATTCAAAATAATAATAATGAATCTAGGATACTTAAGGACTTACATGTGGGGCTAATTCAGCTCCCTTTGGGGCTAATTCAATTTTAAGTGCATAGTTCCTGAATTATATAGATGAACACATCACAATGCCTCTGCTCTAGGTACTCACAACCTAGTTTAAGAGAAATTATTACCAAAAAAGTCTGTGCAAATCAAACCAGGTAAGTAGTAACATACCTAAATTTTTTTATTAATATGGTTCTTTATCTTAATAAAAGCATGTTAGAAAACAATAACATTTCAAATGGCATAAAATACTTAGGTGTGTATCTATCTCTAATTAAGAAAAATGTCACTCGGGTTCTACTTGTATAAAAGGATTCCAATCTCTTTTGAGAGGAAATAGTCTGCTAAAACATTAATACTCCAAGCTATAATTTACAATAAATTACCTTGCAAAGTAGTTATTTCCTGATCTCCAACAATTTTTTTTTATTATTATCAGTGTATTGAAGAAAGTGTTTAACACAAGATTAGCCATGCAAGAGATAAATTTATTACTCAAATCAATCTCCCTGAATACTTGAAGCTTTGGGTTTCTGATGCATAGCTTAGTAGGTAGGGTACTAGGAAATGGGTGCTGCTGATTGGTTGGGGATGCAATCATAGGGGCAGGGAAAAGGGTCTTAATATACTGAGGCTGCCTTTAGGGAGGGAGACCACAAAACCAGTTGAACCATGAGTCATGAGTCTGGGTGGGGTCAGTCAGTCCTGAGAATTCAAAAGTAGTCAAAAACATCCAAAGAACAATCTTAGGCTCTACAATAGTGACGCTATCTGTAGGAGCAATTGGGAATGTCATAAATCTTATCACCTCTGGACACATGACTTGTGAACAGCAAAGGATTATAGAAACAATGCCTACATTTTAGCAGAATTCAGGACCCGTCAATGATCCTAATCTTGTGGCCTGTCATTAGTTTTACAAAGGTGATTTCCGTCACTGAACAAGGAAGGGATCAGTTTCAAGAAGGCCTATTATCACCCTTATTTCAAAGCTAAATTATAAACTAAATTTCTCCATGGTTAGTTTTGCCTTATGCCAAGGAATGAGTGAAGACAGCCAACCTTTGAAGCTAGAAGCAAGATGCAGTCAGTCACTTTAGATTTTTCACTCTGTTATTATTTCTGTAAAGGTTATTTAAGCACCCAACTTGGGCTTCACATTGACTCAGTTCTGAGGTGTGAGCAATGGAGATGAGAAAGACTGGCAAATACTCTAACTTCTTCCTGCTGACAGGGTGCATAGTTGTGGTAAGGGTTTCTCTCAGGGTAAAAGGAAAAATCATCTTGCAGTTGTCTGTGTATATTCACTGGTGTCTGCTTTAAATTTCGACATCCACATAGCAGAAACATTAGTGCTGATATAGGAATTAAGAAGAAATCACTTAGGCAGATAGTGGGGGTACAGAAGTCCTTGGTAAGGCTTTTCTTTTTAATGAAAAGCAGCCCCAAATTATTTTCTAACAAAGAGCAGCCTGTAAAACCAAACTTCAGACACAGACAAGCAAGCTGGGAGCTTGTACGGGTGAATGCCAGCAGGAACTAGGGGCTAGACATGTTCAAGATGGTGGCTCCATTTTCCTTTCTCTGCCAGCCACATGTACAGTAAGGAGCAGACAAGATGGTGCCAGCCAAGAAGAATAAATTTGCATAATAAGGTTAGGACGAGGCCACCAGCCTTCCTCACGCACTATGTGTCATATCTGATCAAATCAATCTGTGAGCTTTACATAAATCAGACATTGCCTCCTCAAACTGGACAATAAATTCCAACACATCCACTACCAGCTTGTCCTTTCTGCTCAGAGATCCCTTTCTCTATATGAAGAGAGCTGTTTCTCTTCTGCCTATTAAACCTCCATTCCTAAACTCCTACTGTGTGTCCATGTCCTAAATTTTCCTGGCGTGAGACAACGAACCCCAGGGTATATACCCAGGAAATGTAGCCACTTCAGGCACTTTTATCCACAGTTTTAGTAAGCCCTATCACAAGGAGTGAAAGCCCTAGCTTCAGGAATCCATACAGAGCTAATTGGAAGCCTTGAGAGAGCCAGGTAAATAACTCTGAGAACCCATCAAATATTGGGTCATCAGAGAGACTCAAAAACAATAAACAGGGCCACAATCTAGTAAGTGTATTACAGTTTTTGTGAAACATAGTTTTTCTCTCTACATTTCTGCCAAAGACACGTCAGAGTAGGACCAATTTATTTGAAAAATAAGCTTTAGTCTTATCACAGTTGACCTAATTTTTAGCCAGATAGGCTTTTTTTTTTTTTTTTTTTTTTTTTTTTTAATGGCTTTGCTGGAAGTTTTTCGTAAGGAATCTCAAATTAAGTCTTTTAAAAGCCTCTTGAACACAGCCAAGGATTTATTTGTGCCTGCGGATACCTGTATAAATTGAGTGAATTTCTCTCTTCTTGAAGTCCAAAAATAACTTGGGGTTCCTGGGCCTACCAGAAAGTGAGATTTTTCACAGGGTTAGAAACTCTGTACAGAACAAGATATGAGGACAGTTTTTCCAAAAGGCTTTTATCAGCTTTATAGGTCAACTTCAATTTCTTAAAGCAGTCTGAAAACATGTCATTTGATTCGAAGCCTTGTTAAAATAACTAGTGTCTCCAATTTTGTTGTGTTTCAAAAGAAAACAGATTCTTATTAAACTTACGCAAATAACTATATTGTCATAAACTAAGAATACTCACAATTTGTTTCAAAATTCTGGAGAAATCATGTAGAGACATATAAATATGTTCTAATTTTGCTCACAGTAGTATACTTTACTCAACTATTAGATGTTGTAAATGGCTCAAAAGAAGTTTTCTTGACTCTGAAATACAAAACAAAAATTATTAGCAATGTTTTAAGCAAAACATCATAACAAGAGTATTGTAATCTTCTATTGTCAGTTCATGCAATTAACTGCTGTTTTACTTTATATTGGGCTCTCCATGAGAGTCCTGGAAAGTTTTCTTTATTTATTTCAATGACACTATTTCCAAATTTTGGGGGAACCTGCATTTAACAGCACCCGACAGAGTCTTATAGTTGATTTTAAAAGCACCTTTTGAAAAGAATCAAAGTAAAATAATTGTGGGTGACACAAGTCTTAGAATAACTACAGTTAAAGACAAAATTAACAGAGTAATTGGGTCATTTGTGTGGCATGCAAAAATTTAACATAACAATCAATTTTTACTAATAGTATACACTGTCATATCAGAATTATAGAAGTCTCACACAATTCTGAAATACACACCAAGGACACACTTATACAAAGGCAACCCAAAGAAAGACAAACACCATTTTATACCTGATAATGCTTCCTTGTGACTGTAACATGCCAAATAAGCCAAATGTCTCTTTCAGGCTCTTGGGAACTTAGTATCTAAAAGGTAAATGAGGTCAAAAGGACTTAGTTTATAACTTTAAATTGCGATTTTGAAAGCTTTGTCAAATATCAAAGATTTAAAACCCTGGATATCACAGAACAGGATCACAAATTATTAATTTAGCAGAAGTTACAGCTCAAAGATTTCAAATGTGAAAAATATCTTTACTTGTTGATAGAAAGGAGACTCAGCTTTCCAAACAACAAGACCCAGTAAAGATGAGTTGAGGCCAACTGAATCTGCTTCTTCCATCTTTCCTATTTTTTCACTTTTTCCTGCAGTTTGCTCAAAAGACAAACTTTCAAAATGTCTCAATATTCCAAAAAAAAGTTTAAAAAAGAAAACCAAATTTGACCTTTGCATTAGTGTATCATTCATGCTAAAGTTACCTTTAAGAAAATTTTGTAAATAAATCTAGTTTTAATCAGTTTGACCATAAAGTGAGATATTCATAAATCTCTAACTTTTGTAATTCTATATTATAGAGCAAATCAATGCTGCAAGAAAATCTTGTTATTGTGAAATATGATCCCAGATGCTAGCCCTGCATTGGTGTGCTTTAATGTATAATTCATTGAAAAACAAATGGGATAATTTTGAATATTGAATAATCCCATTTAAATTTGACCAAATTTACTTCACACATAGAAAATCCTTTATAAATCAACCTCTTGTGAATATTTTACAACTTGCATGAATATTCAGTTTTGTTTTATCATTCTTTTTAACACAGTACAATACAATAAAGCCCCTCTAATATAGACAAAACTACTTTTCCTTTAACAAAAAACATATAAACATATTTAAATGCCTTATAACCTTTCGCTAAGAACGCATTCTACTTTCCTTATATGCCTTGAATGTAAAACTCTTCCTTCAGCAGTCCAAATTACTTATGTTACAATGTTAACACTTAACAAACTTTTATTTTTAGTGAAAAACCGATAAGCAATTTCTTTATTTTTTAAATGTATCTTCTATGGGTACATGAGATGTTTTGATACAGATATACAATGTGTAATAATCATATCATGGAAGATGGAGTATCTATCCCCTCAATAATTTATCTTTGTGTTAAAAACAATCCAATTATACTGTTTTAATTATTTCAAAATTAACACATTATTACTAATTGCAGTCGCCCTGTTGTGCTATCAAATACTAGGTCTTACTCATTCATTGTAACTATATTTTGCTTCCATTAACTATCCCCAGCTGCCCCTCATTTCCCCACTACTCCTCCCAAACTCTGATAACCATCTTTCTACTCTCTATATTAATGAGTTCAATTGTTTTGGTTTTTAGATCCCACAAATAATTGAGAACATGTGAACTTTGTCTCTCTGTGCCTGGCTTATTTTGCTTAACATAATGACATCCAGTTCCATTTGTGTTATTGCAAATGGCAGGACCTCATTTTTTTTTATGTCTTAATAGTGCTCAATTGTGTATAAATACCATATTTTCTTTATCCATTAACCTGTTGATAGAAAGTTAGGTTGCTTCCAAATCTTGGCTAGTGTGAACAGAGCTACAACAAACACAGGAGTGCAAATATTTCTTCAATAAATTGATTTTATTTGGGTATATACCTAGCAGTGGGATTGTTGGTATATATGGTAACTCTATATTTTAGCTTTTTGAGGAACCCTCAAAGTATTCTGCATGATGTTAAACTAATTTACATTCCCAACAACAGTGTACAAGGGTTTCCTTGTATACCTAAAAACAAAAAGAAGAAGATAAGTCAATCACTTTACTAAAAGGAAGACACATCCTCACCAGTATTTCTTCTTGCCTGTCTTTGGGGTATAAACTATTTTAATCATGGTGAGATGGTATCTCATTATAGTTTTGATTGGCTTTTCTCTGATGATAAATGATGTTAAACACCTAATCATAATTCTATTTGTCATTTGTATATCTTCTTTTCAGAAATGTGTATTCAAATATTTGCCCATTTTTAATCAGATTATTAGATTTTTTTCTTACAGAGCTGTTTCAGCTCCTTATATATTTTGGTAATTAACCCCTTGTTAGATGGGTAGTTTGTAAATATTTTCTTCCATTCTGTGAGAATAATCCATGTGCTGAAGAAAATGTGTATTCTGCAAGTACTGGATAGAATGTTCTATAAATATCTGTTATATCTGTTTGTTCTATAATGCAGATTAAGTCCAATATTTCTTTGTTGATTTTGTGTCGGGAAAATTTTTTCAATGCTGAAAGTTAGATGTTAAAGACTATTGGAGCTTATATATTTTAAAATTTTTATATATTCTAGCTTTATCAGATCTTACTTGTTTGTTTCTTCTTATAGTTTTTGTCTTAAAATCTATTTTGTTTGATATAAGTGTAGCTACTCTTGCTCTTTTTTGGTTTCCATTGGCATACAATATCTTTTTGTCATCCCTTTATTTTCACTCTATGTGTGCCATTATAGGTAAAGTGTGTTTCATGTAGGCAACAGATCAGTGGGTTTTGCTTTTTTCATCCATTCAGCCACTGTATGTCTTTCTGTTGGAAAGTTTAGTTCATTTACAATCAATGTTATTGTTGCTAAGTAAAGACTTACTCCTGACATGTGTTATTTGTTTTCTGGTTGTTTTGTGGTCATTTCTCTCTCTCTTTTTCTTTTTTTTTCTGTCTTCCTTTTATTAAAGTGATTGACTTATTCTCTTCCTTTTGTTTTCAGGTATCTTTTGTATCTTCTTTCATTTGAGATTACCATGTGGCAATGCTATTTTATAAGTCATTATTTTAAGCTGATAACAACTTAACACTGTTTGCATAAACAAAGAAACAAACAAGGAACAAGAAAAACTAATAATGACTGTATGCCTTAACTTCATTTCCTTGCTTTTTAACCTCTTGCTAATATTTATACATTGTTGTACTGGATATGTCTTGAAAAGTTGTTGTAGTTATTATTTTTGATTGGTTCATCATTTTGTCTTTCCACTGAAGAATAGTTTTCACACCACAGTTATAGTGTTATAATATTCTATGTATTTTTGTGTACTTATTATTACCAGTGAGTTTTGTACCTTATTGATCATTAACATCATTTTCTTTCTGATTTAAGTACTCCTTTTGGCATTTCTTGAAAGACATGTCTGGTGTTGATTAAATTCCTCAGCTTTTGTTAGTCTTGGAAGGTCTTTTTTTCCTCCTTCATGCTTGAAGTTTATTTTAACCAGATATATTCTTTTATGGTAAAAGGGATTTCTTCCCCCTTCAGCACTTTAAATATGTCTTCCTGCACTCTCCTGGCCTATATATTTTCCACTGAAAAGTGTGCTACCAGACATATTGGATCTCTGTTTTATGTTATTTGCTTCTTTTCTTTTGTTGCTTTAAGAATTGTCTTTTTTTTTTTATTGACTTTAGGGGAGTTTGATTATTAGATGCCTTGATGTAGTCTTCTTTAGGATAAATCTTCTTGGTGTTTTATAGCCTTTTTGTACTTGTATATTGATATCTTTCTCTAGGTTTGTGAAGTTCTCTGGTATTATTTCTTTAAATAATATTTCTACTCCTATCTCTTTCTCTATCTCCTCTTTAGAGCCAATACTCTTGTATATTTTTTCTTTTGTCTCCTCTGACTATTTTCAAATAGCCTGCTTTCAAGATCACTAATTTTTTCTTCTGCTTGATCAATTCTGCTATTAAAAGTCTCTGATGCATTCTTCAGTATGACAGTTGCATTTTTGAACTCCAGAATTTCTGCTTAATTATTTTTTAATTATTTTAACCTCTGTCAAATTTATCAGATAGATTTCTGAATTCATTCTCTGTGTTATCTTGAATTTCTTTTAGCTTCCTTAACAAAGCTATTTCGAATTCTATGTGTGAAAGGTCACATATCTCTATTTCTTCAGGACTGGTTTCTGGTGCCTCATTTAGTTCCTATGGTGAGGTCATGTTTTTCTGGATCATATTGATACTTGCAGATGTTCATCTATGTGTGGGCATTGAAAAGTTAGATATTTATTATAGTTCTTGTAGTCTGGGCTTGTTTCTACCCATCCTTCTTTGGAAGGCTTTCCAGATATTTGAAAGGACTTGAAAGTTGTGATCTAAGCTTTATCTGCTTAAGGGGGACCCCAAGGCCAGTAGTGCTGTAATTCTTTCAGTTCTGTAGAGATATCACCTTGATAGTCTTGGACAAGTTCTGGAAGAATTCTCTGGATTATCAGGCAGAGACTGTTGTACTCTTCCTTTACTTTATCCCAAACAAAATCTGTACCTCTATTCTGAGCCATCTGAAACTGGGGTTGGAGTGACACAAACACCCCTGTGTCCACCATCCCTAGGGCACCTAGGACTGTGGTGTGTCAGACCTGAATCCAATACAGAGCTGGATCTCATCCAAGGCCTGCTCTAACCAATTCCTGGCTACAAACTATGTTTGCTCAAAGCCCTGGAAGAGGGCTGGGCTATAGCCAGCAGGTGGCAAAGCCAGCCTAGGTCTATTTCTTTCCCTTTGGGTGGTAGCAAGTTCCATCAGGCCTGGGGTAGGTCCAGAAGTGCTGTCCAGGAGCCAAGGCCTACCATCAAAAACTTTACGTGTCCACCTAGGGTTCTATTCTGCTGCAACTAAGCTGGCACTCAAATCACAAGACAGAGTCCTTCCCATTCTTCCCTTCCCATTCCAAAGGCAGAGGTACCTTATCTTGTAATCACTGCCACCTTAGTCCATTGGGGGGTACTACCAGATTATTACCAATGTTCCCTTAAGGCTCACAGGCTCTTTAGTCAGCTTCTAGTGAACGTTGACCGGCCTGGTACTCACCTTTCAGGTGAGGGTACGCCAGCCCAGGGTAGGTCCAGAAATTCTATCCAAGAGTCAAGTCCTAGAATTTGGGATACCGGGAGCCTCCGTGGTGCTCTACCCCCACTGTGGCTGAGCTTGTATCTAAGGTGCAAGACAAGGCTACTTTACTTTTTTCTCTATTATTTTCAATCAGAAAGAGTATTGCCCCATAGCCACCACAGCTGGGAATGTGCTGGCTCTCACCTGAGTCCAGCAAGTCTCAGCATCTCACCCACGGTCCTCAGTGTAGTACCTGGGCACAGCTCGGAACTAAAACTTGCCTAGGCATTGCAGTTCTAGTGGCTTCAACTATGTTTCAGATTAATTTGCCACCCCAGAGTACTTTATCCTGTGGTAGCGAGGAGTATAGGAACCTAATTTCCAACCACCGAGATTTGTGATTCTTCTCTGGCTATGACTGGTTTAAATGCACCCTTCGTGGGTGAGACTGAGTTTGGTCTAGTTTTGCTTTCTGCTATAATGAGGGCAATACTGGGTTCAGTGCATCACAATTGTTGGCTCTCCCTCAACACAAGGAATAGAAACGCTCTCATCACCACAGCACCCCTGCCAGGGGGATGGGAAAGGAGTGGCATTGACTATTCAAGACTGTTTTGCTTTCCTCTACAGTACCTATTTCAGCAATATGAAGTTAAAACCAGGTACTGTGAGTGCCTACCTGATTTGTGTTTCTTATGAATGTGCTTATTTGTATAGATAGTTGTTAAATTAGTGTCCTTGATGGAGGGACAATCTGTGGAGCCTTCTGTCTGAAATCTTGCTCCACCCATCAACCAAGTAAATAACTTTTTAAAAATCTATTAGATTGCAGAATGCAGGACAAAAATAGAACTGCTGACCATGTCTGACTTTTCCCAGCACAGCCAAGGGACGTGTCTAACTCTATAGGTACCCAGGTGTTTCCTAGAATCTAACGGCTGTAAAACAGACAAGTTAAACAGTTATCAAAAAAATGTCATATAAGGAATTTATGTCCTTAAAATGTCTAGAAAAGACAGTAACTGAACTGTATACTTTAAATCATGTCTAAGTTATAAAAAGGTTTTAATTTTATTTTACTAATGTTAAAAAGTATATTTTGAAGTTTACTAAGGTTATGTGAACTAAAATGCATTTGGGTTAAAATTTCTATTTTTTGAGAAAATGTTTAAGTGCTAATTTTTCTTTAAGCCAATTAATTGGAACTTTTTAATATAATTTTGGTTGTGAAACATCACTCACATGGCACATGTAAATGAACAGAAAAAGCAGATCTGGTAGAGTTGTAAGATTCTTCATTTGCCAGTTTTTAAGTTTTTCTTCCTCATTTTAGGCCACTAGTCTCTTGATTACCTGTCCCCTGTCCTAGACTGATGTCAGCTAGACAACTCTAAATTTGCATTTCTAAAGTGGTAACTCTTAAGTGAAACAAGACAGATAATTAATGTTTTACCCAAACTCAGGGAAAATGGTATGAGTAGAAGTTCACATGGCCAAAATAAGGATATCCTTACCTGTGGTGATTTTCTTAGATGTAAGTTTCTTAATTGCATTACTGGCTTTAGGGTAGAATCTTGTAAGGAGCAGCACCAGGAGAGCATGCAGTTTCTAGGCCTAATGGGGAGGGATAGGTGGAAGGCAGAACAGATCCCCAAAAGTCAAGGATCCAATTTTTACGTCAAATCCTGAATCTACCGAAGGAGGGAACCACTGTAAGATGAGATGGTGCAAGACTGAAGATCAGAAGCTGTCCATGAACCCAGAGATATGAACCCAGGCCACCATCATGAAAGGGCAGAGCCTTAGCAACCAACGTACAGCATTGGGCAGTTGCCAGAACTTTTCTGAAAAGAAGTCTAGAACAGCCATTTTAAAGCTTGCAAAGAATTTTAACTGCCCAAGAGAATTTTCTAAGGCTAGCCATGACATTATTATATGTCATTTTCTAAGTTTAAACTTTTTTATTCAATTGTTGAGAACAAAATAGCTATAAAATATTTTTTTTTCAGTGGTGTACTTAGTTCAAATAGTAACTCAATCCAAAAGCCCTTTTAAAATTCAGATGGTGATGTTCCAGGTTCTTATCACTACGGAAGAGGTATTTCTGGAGAGATCATAGAGGAGGCATCCTCACGATCCCCAAAAATTCACCCTCAGAAAGGTGCTTAATATAGCAAAAGATGGCAAAAACCCCATAGTATGGGACATTTTAAAACAAAACTCACCAGAGGGCTTAACACATTTGGAATGAAGAATGTGCTAATGCATCTCATCGACTCTTGGTCCTTTCAGACCCGTAACCTAATATGAAACTGAAACTTCCCACCCTCTGGATGGCAGACACCAAGAGAGAGTATCCCCACATGGTCATAAAGTCAAGCTCTTGCGAATACAAGACAAGACAAGAGGGAAACCATATCCAGGTTTTTGCCCGAGGGAAATGCAGCTATGTTTTTTAATTGACCAATCTGCAAGGTCAGCTTGAACACGAAGTTATAGGAGTCCCAGGCCTGTATCGTATCCTATGGTAACCCTCTTTATGACAGAATAACACAAGACAAATTTATAGCACAAAGTACATCAGACTTACTAGAGCCTAATACTAGTCTCACAAATCATTCTTCCCATTAATCAGAATCTTGCAGAGAAGACAAACAGTGATTTTTATCATTCAGTCAACAGGTTGAGGCAGAGAGAGGGAGACCAGTAGTCTGGCTGCTAAAGAATTAGTATGCTTTTGCCAGCTTGACAGTTTTCTGGGTTCCCTTTATCTGCAGTTTCTGGAAGAACAGAACAGGTTTTGGTGACCCTGTGCACAGCACCATAGCAGTGGGGTCCAAGCTGTGTTACAAAAGAAAATTATCCTTTTCTGTTTCGTGGCACCATAGGCAAGAGACGACAATTTTGCATAACAAAATTAGAGGCTTTCAGTTCTCTGATTTTAAATGTCTACTAGATAAACTGCCCAGAAGAACTCATAGAACTACAAACTTAGTAGGCTGAAAGCCAGGTCTACTACCCTACCTCTCAATCTAATAAAAACATCTGCAATATACAAGTCCCAATTCAAAATAATAGAAATTTTTAGCATAATTTGTCAAATGTATTTCTTAGCCAGTTAGGCAGTGTAATTTCTACTTTGTCAACACATTTCTCCTTTCCTTTCTTTTCTCTCTCTCTCTCTCTTTTTTTTTTTTTTTTTTTGGTTTTTTTTATTTCATCCTCATTGGTCTCTTATCTCTTCATTGGTCTCATTATCTCCTCGTTGGTTTCATTTCTTTATTCTTACCTGATGTTATTTCATTCTATTCAAGACTTCAGATTAAATTTTCTAGATCATACTTAGAAAATGTAATTATACTAAAAAAAGGCTACCAAATTAAATAAAAATTGCCCAAATCAGCATCCAAAATTAAAGCTCTGCGTAGTTTTCATGATTTAATCCTAATAATGTCCTATGGTCACAAAAGTCTAATGCAAGCTCATAACATTGCTTCTCCCTAAAAAGTCACCCTCTTTCTCTGTGTTGAAATTCTTCAGTCTCATAAAGTGTAGAATCAATTTTGTGAAGACTTCCTGATATTTTCAAACATATGTGATACCCTTATCCTCTAAATTGTTCCAGTGATACCTGATGATGCTAATTATAATGTGTCTAGGTGTTTAGCTATTTTTATAGTTTCTTAAGCACATCTGATGCATCTATGAACTACCTCATTGTGGGAACTCGCTCTATTCCACATTGTATTTATTACAAAAAATAGCTCCAAATTTTGTACAGAGTAGTCAAAAAAGTCATGGAATGAAACTTAAAAGTCAGCAAACTAAATAAAACTTAGTTACTCAAATCCATGTCTAAGAGCCTTTGTTGTGTACAGAAACTTGGTTACCTACTTAGGGAATCCCTTACCACAGTGTTTGATAGCTACTGTCTGACTCAGAGTAAACATCTGGATGTCTGACTGGAACTATCTTTGTGGTTTGATGATTTTTGAAAAAATAATATGTTTGAAGGACTGTTATCAGTGAAAACACTTTTTTAATTCTTTTTCCATACAGGTACTGACCACAGAGAGGAGTCCCAGATGAGTAATGTAGTGGAAAAATTTATTCTTCTTTAGCTATTTTTTGTCTAGAAGATTGGTGACCATATGTAACTCATGCTTGATGCTGAATCAGGAAAAGAAAATGAAAGGGAACCACTGGCATAGTTGGGCGAATGGCCCAGACATACGCCTACACTACTGCCAACTCTAAATAAGGAATAGAAAAGAAATTACTTAAGTCACCAAATTGAACCTTTTCCTGGTAAATATAAACTTAGTGCTTAGAAGATAGCATATAAAATGGCATTAGAGAATGTATATTATTTCTTAATGTAACATATACATTACAATAAAAACCACTTGGCTTATTTTATAAAAATTTATTTTAAATAATACTGTATATATGAAAGAAAAATCACGTGGAAAACCATAATTAGCTTTCTGCAAAACATATGAAGAATTCTATTAAAATATGTTAAGTCAGGCAAATATTTATTATATTTAATAAGACTAATAAAAATACAAACATTTGGTAGAAATTACAAGTTGTAAAATGTAGGACATGATTAAAAGTTTTCCTAAGCCAACTGTTACTAGTAATTTATTGTTTTATATTTATAGATAGAACATTTATAAATCAACTATGTAAGACACATAAAAGTTTTATATCAAAGCAGATGCTATCTATATTCTTGCAAATAAAAACAGAAATATAGCAAGAACCATTTTTGATACATTACGTATAGTGTGTGTCAGCTCTGAAATAAGGGCCTTTATCTTATTCGTCATTGTATTCCTGGACTGAGAACAGCACCTGGAAACTGAAAGATAATAAATACCATTTAAATGAAAAACTGTTAGAACTAATAAACTAATTAAGTAAAGTAGCAGGATACATAATCAATATACAAAAATCATTGTGTTTCTATACATTATCTGATTAAAAAATCAAGAAAAGAGTCTCATTTATAATGACATTTTAAAAAGACACTTAGGAATAAATATAACCAAGAAGGTGAAAGATCTATACACTGAAAATTATAAAGCATCTATGAAAGAAATTGAAGACAAGACATATAAATGAAAAGATATCCCATGTTCATGGATTGAAATAATTAATATTATTAAAATGCTCATACTACCCAAAGAAATATACAGATCAATGCGATCCTTATCAAAATTACAGTAACAATTTTTACAGAAATAGAAAAAAAATCTAAAATTTGTAAAATCCAAAGAAGATGCCAAAAAGTCAAAGCAATCTTGCGCAAAAAAGAGCAAAAGTGCTGGCATCACACTTTCATCACACTTCTTTATCTGAAAATTTACTGCAAAACCATGCTAATCAAAACAGATGGTACTGGCATTAACAACAGGAATAGAGAAAAATGAAACAAAACAGAAAGCCTAAGAATAAATCTTCACATGTATAGTCAATTAATCTTCAACAAACTTGCCAAGAATAGACACAGGAAAAAAAATAGTCTCCTCAATAAATGGTTTTGGAAAACAAGATATCCACATGCGAGAGAATGAAATTAGAACCTGATTTCACTCCATATGCAAAAAATTAAAACAATAAATTCATGACTTAAACATAAGACCTGAAATTGTCAAACTACTATGAGAATATTTTCTTGACATTGGTCTGGACAGTATTTTGTTGTACATGAACCCAAAAACATAGGCAACAAAAGCAATTATAGACAAAAGAGATTGCATCAAACTGAATGTTAAATGCATAGCAAATAAATCAATAGAATGCAGAAACAACCAAAAAATTGGAGAAAATACTTGCAAACTATACATCTTATAAGAACTTAATAATGAAAAGACATAAAAATGACCAACTGATATATGAAAAAAAAAAAGTTCAACATCACTAATTATCAGAGAAATGCAAATTAAAACAACAGTGAGATATCTGTTAGACTAGCTATTACACAAAACATAACATGTATTGAGGAAGATGTGGAGAAAAGAGAACCCTTGTACCATATTGGTGAGAATGTAAATTAGTACAACCATTATGGAATATAGAATGGAGGCTCTTCAAAAAATTAAAAATAGAATTACTCTATTGTCCAGCAATCCCACGTGCAGGTATATAGGTATATAGCCCCCAAAATGAAATCAGTATGTCAAAGAGATGGCTGCTCTCTCTTGTGCATGGCCGCATTATTCACAATAAACAAGATACGAAATTAACCTGTGTCCATCATCAGATAAATGGATGTGTAAGTGTGGTTATATACAAAATGAAATACTATTTAGCCATAAAAATAATAAAATGTTCTCATTTACACAACATGGATGAACATGGAGAACACTGTTAAGTAAAATAAGCCAGGAATAGAAAGATGTGTACTGCATGATCTCACTTACATGTGGAAACTAAAAAACCTGAATTTATAGAAGCAGAGAGTAGAATTCTGGTTGACAGTGGCTGGGTGTGGGGGATGGCAAAATGTTGGTCAAAGTATATAAAGTTACAATTACATAAATAAATTATGAATATATAATATATAACATGCTGACTGTAGTTAATAATAAAGTTTTTAATACATAAAATTGCTAAGAGACCAAATCTTAAATGCTCTCACTACAAAAAAAAAGTATGTGAGGTGATGAATATGTTAAGTAGCTTGATTTAATCAATTTGTAATGTATACATGTATCAAAATATCACTTTTTATGCCATAAATATATATAACTTTTATTTGTAAATTATACCTTAATAAAGTATAAAAAACGATGGAGACAGCCAGGCACGGTGGGTCATGCCTGTAATCCCAACACTTTGGGAGGCCAAGGTGGGCGGATCACCTGAGGTCAGGAGGTCGCGACCAGCCTGGCCAACATGGTGAAATCCCATCTCTACTAAAAATACAAAAATTAGCCGGGCATGGTGGCAGGCGCCTGTAATCCCAGCTAGTCAGAAGGCTGAGTCAAGAGTATTGCTTGAGCCTGGGAGACCCAGATTGCAGTAGGCTGAGTTTGCTCCATTGCACTCCAGCCTGGGCAAGGAGAGTGAAACTTCATTTTAAAAAACGAAAACAAAAAAGAAAAAAGATGGAGACAAAAAAAGAAACATTTCATCTACCAGATTTAAATGTGTAACAATTCTAGTGGATTTCTTATTTGGCCAACATTATTGGTCCTATAAGATAGTTTTCTTTGTTTTTAATGGTAAATTACAAAATAAAAGCCTAAAATTGTTTGATGGATACATTTTTCTAATAAGAATAGTCATTTTAACTTATATTTAATTATATTAAATAATATAATTTTTTCCAAAAAATGAGAAGCAGCATTTATGATCTATCATAGTCAGTTTTAGAGAGTTATACCTAAATCATTCTAGCACTTAAATTTAAGAAACTCAGGTCATGAAATGTTGCAAACTTGGAGAAATATGCTGAATCACTGCAGATCCTGGGAAATACAGCATTACTGAGGATCACTGATGGATATGATATTTAAAAAAAAATGCTTTTATTATATGAACTGATTGCATGATATTAGAATATTTTATTTTATTCTAGATTTTGTAAGGCTACATTTAATGTGTTTAAAATAAACATACACAATAAGCATGATTGTTTATTAACATATTAAAACACATATATAGTTTTACACTACCTTAGTCATTTTTTTCTTTGTTTCAGTCACCCACTGATTTTCTTACATGCTGGGAATGTACTTTATTCCATGCTTTATTCATGTATTAGGAGTTTATTGTTATACTTCGAGTGCATTGACAAGGTGGTAATTGTCAAGACTGTGAGAGTACATGGATTTTGTACAAACTTTGAACACAGAGATGGCAGAATTTGCTAATGAATTGATGTGCGCTATAAGAGAAAAATTGCTATCAAAGATGACTTCAAAGTTTTTGCTCTCAAAATTGGCAGAATGAAGTGATAACTTACTAAGCTAGGGATGATAAGAAAATAATTATTTAATTTTGTTGATAAAAATCTATGAATGTATTGTCAACACAATTTGTTCTTGTTATTCATCCTCTGTAATCCCAAGAAACCCTCATTAATATACTAAAGCCTGTCATCATAATTATTCAGATTCGTCTACCAACATTGAATAGTCTAGTATTAATCATGTTAACTATCACCTTTATGAGCAAAGAAAAATCACCCAACTCTATTTGGTTAGTGCAACTGACACTTGTGAACAGGAAGTCTAATACAAGTTTCATAAACAATCCAAAGAAATTGCTTTGGTTGGACTGAAAAAGAAAAAAAAAAAAGGAGGTCAGTGGAAATCCCGCCAGTCCCTGTTAATATAAAGATGTATTGAATTACCAGCTTGTTTGTAATGATAATACAGTCAGACTTGTAAAGTTCTTATCACTGGCCAACTGGCATAGAAAAATTACTCCTTCTTTGCTACAGTAGTCCTCTCTTATCAGTGGTTTTACTCTCCAAGGTTTCAGCTACCAGTTGTATAGTACAATAAGAAATTTTTAGAGAGAGAGGGATAGTGAGAAAAACTACATCTACATAACTATTATTACAGTATTCTATTCAATTGTTAGTTATTATCTATGTCTAACTGTGCTTAATGTATGAATTAAACTTTATTGCAGGTGTGTATGAACAGGAAATACATAGTATATACTGTATAGAGCTTGACACTATCCATGGTTTAGTCATCCACTGGGGATTTTTGAAGTATCCACTGTGTTTAAGGGGAGACTACTGTAGACGAAACTATAGTAGATGAGTGCAGTCTCAGTACACATACTTTCACTTATGTGAATTCAGCAACCATTTACATTTCCTCTTTTGTTGCCACCATATCAGAACTTAGAATACTGTTAGTAATGGAGCAGAATGCTATGAATACTGATTGACTTGAGTTTATAGAATAAAAGAAATTGGAACACTGCGCCTTTGGGTTTTAGAATGGGCACTACACTTCATGGTACTATATTGATCTTTTTTCTAGAGGCTAATATTAGAGTATTACCTCTGTGTTAAGAAGCAAGTGATGTTTATAATAGTAATGACAGATTTACACGTGATAATTCAATTCATTCTCTTTTGCATATAATTTATAATATCAGTAAAACCCGTGAGAAGTACAGTCTATATATTTAAAACATGTTTCTCACTACAGAATACATTTATGCAAAAGGAAGTAAGCCCAAACCCAAACTCTTATAACCATGCTTTAAAAGCATTAGTTTAAGCGTTTCTGATTAGCACCGTAAAATGATAAAAATTTAAATGAAAAAATACCTTATATTATACATAATAAAAATGATGAAGAATATTTTCATGTCTAAAATACAAATCTTTAAAACTATCTATCCATGAGATTTAAGAGAGTCTACATTTTCTTATAATGTAGGTTAGCAGTGTATATGCTGGCTTTTCATAACAGATAAAGAAAAAACATTTTAATGATCTACATTCAACATATTTAGAAGCATGTGCATTGTTTTGTAGTTATCAATTTATTTATTTATATTTATATAGTTTTATATATGTTTTAAAAATAGGTTAGATGTTGAGAATTTCTTTATTTAAATAATAATAAGATATTAAATATGTTTGATTAATTTCTAATAACAATGCTGGTACTCAAGATGAAACAAGCTTCAGGGAGTTCTTAGTTACAATAAGGTATCCTAAAAATCATTATGTACATTTTTGTGGATTTAGTAAATAATATTTCTCATATTCATGTATTTTTAAATGACTAGATATTTTCTATTTTTAAACATATAAATTTATTTTAAAATGTCGTTGACCTCATGATAGTTTTAGTTGTTACATAATTTCCTAATCAGAGTTTACAAAAATTACCATAGCTACTATGTGGATATCTGCAAAACATTTTGACATTAAAAACCAGGTCCTTGGACTTAAAAATTTAGGTACTAATTCACTCCCTTTCAATGCAGTAACTGTTCTTAATTTATGCAATTTAATCTACTTCCCTTTTTGTATTTAGCTAGTAGAGATTCAAAACATCTGGTTATGATCAAGTATTCACAATCTCCTAATTTAAAGTTGCATGATTCAGAATTTTTTAATATATATTTTTGAAGATAACTGAATATGTGCAAAAACATGGACAGTAAGTCATATTAACTCTAAACTATTCTAAATGTTTTTAAGCTTCAATCAGAAATATCAATGGCCTGTCCTTATAATGATTTCCCTTTACCCTATCTGAAAAATGCTTATATTTTACACTTCAGGCTAAAGTAAGCAAGCACCACATAAAATGTTGTGTTGGGTAATCACTAGTGCTTAGCTATTGCTCAACACATGTCAAATACAAATAATTAAAACTATAGTGGCCCCAAGCAAAACATTAAAATTTTTGCATTCCAAAGGAGGTTCATTAAAACCAGATGACTGGCTTGGCTGGGCTCATAGAAGGACTTGGCTGAAACATGTCCACTTCAAATCCATACTGTCTTATTTGCTTACATCACAGAATCACTGACTCAAGAACCTGAAGGGTCCTCCAAAGTTTATCTAACCTCTTTCCAAGCAGAGTTTTACTTAAAATACTTTGCAGAGAAACTAATATTTCTTTACAAATTCATATGCAAGAATATTCCAAATACTTTTTGTATCATTAAAAAGTATAACCTTTCAGTGAGTAGAAAAACAATTAAAAAATCTTTATTATTTTATTCGTCTAAAATCTCCTTAATACATTTTAGCAAATTCATTTGTGACTTCACTACAGTGAAAGAGACCAGCACTAGCATGAAGTGTGTCATTGAATAATATTCCATTCTACATTATCTCCAATACACAAACAGCATAAACTATGTATTCTTCATGACTACAAATTATGAGAGACTTAAATTTCTGAAAAAAGTTTAAAGTGGCACTAAAAAAAGTTATAAAACCCATATTCAGTTAATATACATTTTTACTAGGAGAAATTTATAATTAAGAGTCAATTATTATTAAAAAGAAAATAATGAAAGAATATTAAAATCAAATTTCTTAAATAATCCATTTAAAAACATGTATTACATTATATACAAAGGCTCCTTATAATAGACAATTTGATGAGCTAATGGGTAAGTAACTTGCAGCAGTTTATTAATCAAGCATTGGAAATGTACACACTGTATTTAAAATGATTTCAAGTCATATTAGATCTGTTAATAGGTTTACTGTTTTTGAAGCCCATGAGGATTTATCTTTTATCAAATAATCTTAAAACCTACAAATTATATTGCTTAAACATGCAGTCTTTTCTTCCAGTATACTAAAAAATAATCAATGCATATGCTTTCCTTTCTGCCACTCCACCTCTCGTCATCAAAATTAAGCAGTTTAAAACACAGTTTTAGTAAGAAGGTAAAGCTTTATGACATAACACATCTAATTTTGATGACGCGTGAGGGAAAAGACAGTCTTTTAAGTTCAGATGAATTTTGAGTCACACGTTCCTTCCTCCCACGCCTGTTTGCCTTGAGTGAAGTCTGTTTTTTTGAGCACAGGATGCTACTGACTGTAACTCACTCAAAACACAGACCAGGAAGATTCATTTTGTCATTTCAGCTGAGAAAATGGAAAAAAGTAATAAAATGAAGGCATTAGACCTTTGGTGTGCTTCATATTATACACCACTATTAAGGTGGCAAGGTAACCATTTCCTCAATACAGCCTTTATAAAACATGATGTGTTGAATATACTAAATTATTTTTACTTGCTAAATAGGCTTAATACAGTAAGAATTTAATTCACATTCCTACCTTTAAGCACAATTTTTAATATCAACATAAGCTTCAATCTTAAATAAAACATAAAATTATCCTCTTATAGCAGCAGAACATAAATTTATTATTCCTCTTGAGTGTTTATCTCTCTATCCATGTTATTAGGCTGTGTTAAATGCCTGGCAAGAGAGAACACTTCTCCTCTACCTGTGACAATCATAACTACATATTGTTCATAATATGAATATTCCATTCACTTAATGTAAGCACATATTTTGATTATAAAAGCAATGGCATGTTTAACATATTATATATTATTACTATTTAATGTTTACTAACTATTCAGTAATCCATTATCCTCTTAAATTATGGTTGATTCTTAAGTCAAAGACAAACTGTAGAAAACCATGCATCAAGCTATATATAAAGTTATATATGTATAAGTCCATCTTCATATAACAGTGACACAAATTTTAGAATGTGACAAGGTGAAACATTTTTCTTTACATAAAAATGTACAATTACATTGTGACCCTGACTTTCCAAATACCCATGACAAACTGCCAAAATCCATGTGCCTCCAACTGATTCAGAGACTTAGGTTTCCATCACTTAATTACCTTGTCTCTTAGCCATCGTTTCTATATTTGATTAGCTCTTCCTTTGCTATAGGACTGTAGAAAATTCTACCTTGGAGGTTACTTGGAGGCTACATAAGCTTTAGTAACTTAGGGACACATAGTAGTCAGTCACTCTGTCTCTTGGCTTCATCAGCTTTCCTTTTTTGTTGTTGTTGGTCATTTGGCTTATTGTAGGTAAGATTCCTCCATGTTGGAAAAAATAGTAGTAATATGTATACACAAGACTCTAGACTGTTCTTAGCAAAGCTTACTAAGGTCAGAGGAAAGTAAGCTACACATACACACACACACACACACACACACACACACACACAATTAGCAAAGCCTACTAAGTTCACAGGTAACCTGAGCTGTAACAATCCTGTTCTAAAACCAGGTTACCTCTGAGCTTAGTATGCTTTGCTATTTATAAATACGTATTTTCTCCCTTTTAGCACCCATATGTGCTCTTCTCCCTTTGGCACCCACATGTTAAATCCCAGAGAAGAATTTATGCTGACATCACATAAATAAGCCAATGACTGTGATCAAACTGATGGCTAATATGCTAAGTCAGACCTATTTTTTTTTGGATACAGGTGAGAAAGGGAAAATAGGATGGCACTTATTGCACTGGTACCACCCAGAATCACATGGAGTAAAGGCTTGGATCCACAGAAATGATGACATTTGCTGTTAATAAACAAAATGTGAGTAAACAGGGGGTTAAATTATATCTTCCACATTTTATTTTTTAGCTGTCTAGTTAACACATATGTGTATAATTCCATGAATAGCTCCACCTAATATAATTATTTTACTTAATAAACATGTACTCATCCTCTCTCCAACAGGAACAATCCAAAGACATGCTGTTAAGTCATCCTATTCTAGGGCCAGCATCTCTGGGTAAAATGCATTTCCCTTAATCAAATTCAGATGTGAGTCCTCACAGCACCCCTGCCAAATTCTAATTATAAACCTAACCATTCTATCTTACACAACAAACAATGTTAGGGAAAACAGAAACAGTCCAATAAAGTGAAAAGAATTAATGGGGAATTCTTCTCTACTGGTGGTATTAATGCATTGCTTTGACCCATCTCCTGTCACTGATCTTTACTGTTACACTCACAAGGGAACACACTATCCCACTGCACAAGGAAGGCTCTGCAACCTGAACAGTACTTAAGAATCATATGAGCTTTGGCCCAGTAGGTTCTTGAGGGAATCACAGGTAGCTGATTTCCAAGTATGAGTTCCCTAACAATACAACTTGTAAAACCTTAGTCATCTGTTAGTTGAGTCATTTGAGGGTAATTTTATTCAATCAAAGAATAAATCTTGAAATCATACTTCTTAATTCTATACTTTCTCCTTGCTTTATTTTTTCTTTCTCTTTTACTAGCACAAGGAATTTTGGTCACATACCTATATGTCAGCTTGATGACTTTTCTCTTGATTTCCACTTCAGGTCAGGCCAGTATGAAAATATAGGCCAGTATCAGGGAGGCAGAGACAGTTGCTTCTATACCTCTAGGCTGAACTCCAGTGGAATACACACACACACACACAGACACACACACACACACACAAAAACATATACATATATTTAAAAAAAGAAACTTTCAACATCAGTAATAATTAGATAGTAAAGAGAAGAGTAAGAGATATTTGGGAGGGCCATGAATATATGGCTTTTCACATTACTCTGGAGTTTCAGTCTCACTTCTGTTCTGTTTCCCATCTCCTTGCTCTGTCCACAAAAACTTAAGGGCTGGCAAGAGAATTTGAGCTTTACACTTCCCATGTGATTGTCCAACTCCCAGTGGCCTTCGGATAAAAAGTGAACTGGTTTTTAGACTAATACCAAAGACTTAAATTACTTTTCTCTTAGAAATTAAAAAGGAAATGAAAGAAAGGAAAACTTTAAAAAGATAATATAGCACATGTTAAAATATTTCAAATAGTATCAAAAACTATAAAGTGAGAAGTGAATTTTACTATATACTTCACATTCAAATTCTAGTTCCCTGACCATAGGCAATCATTGAAGTGCAGTATGCATTCCTAGAAATGGTGCATGCATATTATAGCACACGTATATCTGTCACAATGTGATACTATTGTAGATTCACCAATGACTATAATAAAAATGGTAGAAAATACTAAATGTGATAATAAAATGAAGAAACTGTTACAGGACAGGGGTCCCTATCCAGACCCCAAGAGAGGGTTCTTGGGCAAGGAAGGATTCAGGGTGAGTCCACAGTGCAAAGTGAAAGCAAGTTTATTAAGAAAGTAAAGGAGTAAAAGAATGGTTACTCCGTAGACAAAGCATCCCCGAGGGCTGCTGTTTGCCCATTTTTATGGCTATTTCTTGATTATACGCTAAACAAGGGGTGGATTATTCATGCCATAGTGCTGGTGGGAGTGTAGCAGTGAGTCTTCTTGCCATTTTGGATTTGGTGGGTTTTGACTGGCTCCTTCACTGCGAACTGTTTTATCAGCAAGGTCTTTAAGACCTGTATTTTATGCTGACTTCCTATCTCATCTTGTCACTTAGAATGCCTTAACTGTCTGGGAATGCAGCCCAAGTAGGTTTCAACCTCCTTTTACTCAGCTGCTGTTTAAGATGGAGTTGCTCTGGTTCACACACCTCTGATAAAACTATTTATTTACACCCTGTGATGGGAATTCAAATTAGTACATTTTCTTTGGAAAATTATTTGTCAGGATCTTCTAAAGCTAAATCTGTACATGCTCTGTTGACTCAACAATTTCACTGCCAGCTGTAGAACCAACCGCAGTGTGTACACCAGAATAAATGAACAATATTGCTCACAGCAGCCCTATTTATAGTAGCCCACATCAAAATTTTCTGAATGGTTATCAAAAGCAGAATGAATAAGCAAACTGTTTTATATTCATACAATGGCATGTATGGAAATAAGAATGAAAAAAACTAACTGCCAGTATTTGCAGCAGTAGGAATAAGGATCACAAACTACGTTGAATAAAAGAAATAAAACACAAAAAAGAATGTTGTTCGTATGGTTCAATTTACATGAAGTACAAAAAGAGACAACACTAATTTATGTTGTTAGAAGTCAGGAGAGTGGTTGCCACTCAGAGTTAGTAGTGACTGGGAAGTTTCTGGGGCTGGTAATCATCTATTTGCAGATCTAGGTGAATTTAGTTTGTGAAAGTACATTAACTGGTGTGTATACTTTTCTGTATATGTGTTATACTTCAAAAATAGTTAAATGATAACACAATAGTGAAAGCAGTCCACATAATCATGAATAATCATATATTTAATAAACAGTTAAAACAAATGAGGTAAAGTTCTATTTACTGATACAAATATTACTCTAAAGGAGTGCTAGTTTTAAAAAATAGAATAATAAATACAATATCATAGCATACATAATTCAATTTTAAATGTACATAGATGCATACATTTTAAAAAAATATTTTTGTGATATACAATGAACTGATAAAAGTGGTTATACCTCTAGAGAAATAATGTTGGTAATAAATTAAGATGATATCTTCGTCTACTCTCAAAACTTATTTTTTGGTAAAATGTTTATATATATATGTTGTATCATAAATATCCAATTATACATGGATGTAGACATTACATATCTCATATGTTTTCAATTAAAAAATGAAACTAGCCAAGAGATGGAAGCAGCCCAAATGTCCATCAATGGATGAATGAATAAACAAACCATGGCGTATACATAAAATTGAATTTTATTCAGTCTTAAAAAGAAAGGAAATCCTGTCACATGTTGCAGTATGGATGAACCTTGAGGACATTATACTAAGTTTAATAAATCAGTCATTAAAAGACAAATACTGTATGATTCCACTTATATGAGATATCTAACGTAGTCAAATTCATGGAAACAAAAAGTAGAATGGTGGTTATCAGAGCTTGGGAGAAAAGGGGAATTATTGTTTAATGGGTATAAAGTTTCAGATTTGCAATATGAATGAGTTCTGGAGATCTTGTTCACAACAATGTGAATATACTCAACACTAGAGAACCACACACTTAGAAATGGTTAAAATGGTAAACTTTATGTAATGTGGTTTTCACAACAATAAAATGTACAATTAAATTAAACATGCTAAGTTCCAGAACAAGAAAAAAATAATAGAATTATATACTCATTGTTGTAAAATCTTGTTTTATTCCCCTAACATGTCTTGGGATTTGCTCACGTTAGTTCATGTAAAGCTACCTCAGATTTTTAAAAAATTGTTATAGAATATTCCATTGCACATGAGTATGACTAAAAATGTGAGTATAATATAAAGACATTCTTTACAGTATATTCTTCATGGAAAATTCTGCTTCTAAATGAAATAAAAAGTAAGGAAATTCACATTGAATTTGACTGGGGACACAGGTTCCTCAATTTGGCTGTTAAGACAGTCATTCACTATATTTTTATCTGGTAACATTGTTTTCTCCAGTCTGAGGAGAGCAGAGAATTATGACCAGACTCTATTTATGGGCGCACTAGATTGGTTTATGTTTTGTTTTATAACTTGGCAGTACAACATGAAATTAGCAATACCAAGATTACATTTATCTGGAATATATACGTGTGTGTGTGTGTGTGTATAAATCAGTAACTGTTTCTCAGTTACCTTTACATTCATAGGTCACAGTTTTTTATTTGAAAAATGAAGAAATTGTTGATAATCAATTCAAGGTATTTGACCCTCAGTTCTAGTGCTATACCTTCTTCCAGGTGGTTCAGACTAAATTCCTTTTCAGTGGCAATACCAGCTGACTTGAGGAAAGAGGTTTGGACATCGTGTTGGTTTTACAATTCTTGTAGTCCTGTCATCCAGCTACAATTGGACATAGTAGACATTCAACAATGTCTTTGTTGTTGATGGTTGCAATTATAACTTTATTTCCATCTTCACAATAAGACAAATGGAAAGTGTGATATTAGAATAATTAAGTTATAAGATATTTTACTAAAAGTACAGGAGTAGTAGTATTAACAGCAATCATGGTAACAATGTGTTTTAATTTTCTATACCAGAGATTGTTTTTGGTCTTTATACATGTTATTTCTAAATACTTAAAAAACAGACTTACAGAATAGAGTTGTATTTTTAAAGAAAGAATTAGGATTCAGAGAGTTGAAGTGAGTTGTCTAAGAACACAGAAAGTAGCAGAAATACAAGTCCAGATCTCTGGCTTCTGTTCTTTCTCACCATTACATCCTGTTGCTATAGGAAAATATAAGGCTGTACTTTCTAATGCTATCTTCCTAAGTAATACCCAATCTAAATAAACTTCTGATGGTTTTCTATACTAATAAGAGAAAACTCCATCAATCTAGTGTAGAAGTAGTCTTTCAATTCAATATTTAGCTATTCAGTAAGAAACTTAACATTTTATTTTTAAAATTTAAAACATACTTAGAATTCCAACTTAGTTGAAACTATACGTTAGAAACTGAATGACCCAATCTCCGGTCACAAAGATCATGTAAAGTTGAACTTTGAGTCAAGCCTGTTTGCTTACCAAATTTGGTATATGTTAAGTGGCATGTAGCTCCCATAAATATAGAGAGCACAAAAGGTCTTCACCACATCTGAGTTTGGGTAACACTTCATTTCACCAAACACAAATATAATATAGCTTTTCTATTCTATATTTATGGGGCAGGTGTTCACCATATAATAATAAGTTTACTAAAGTAATGTCAACTGGCAAAGTATACCCCACAAACAATACTGGTAAATACAGTAGATTCATGGGGAAACTGTGCTGTTTATTTCTGTTTTCCAAATGGGAGGAAAAGTTATAGTACATGGCAATTACCTTGAGGGTTTCTGCTTCACGAAAGTTGGCTTCCAATTTCATTACCATAATTCTGCAGAACGCAGTCAGTTGCGGTCACAGTCTCTGCCAGCCCACCTTCAAACTCTCCCTGCCAATCAGAGGAGAACATCCTGTTGTGGGAGTGGAGTAGTTAAAAGTTTCATAGTATATCTTTCAGAAAAAGAATAAACTAGCATTATAATTGAGGTCATTGCCAAAACATAGTATTCTCATGAAAAGATGTGACAGGATTAAGCTGTCATTAATGCTTCTTAGCCAGGGTGGGGGGAAATCTTTCCAAAACAGAACTTTTCAACTTAACTGGAATTAACTGAGATTTTTATAAATAAGTCAACTCAAAACAGTGGATATTTACTGTTTTTGTAACATGTGCAAGATGCTTTCTTACTATTTTACAGACCATAATATATAATATTATCACTTAATTTTTGCATAATTTAATTATAAATCCACTTGACAAATTAACATTAAGCACCTAATTTATTTATTTATTTTTATTATTATACTTTAAGTTCTAGGGTGCATGTGCACAACGTGCAGATTTGTTACATATGTATACTTGTGCCATGTTGGTGTGCTGCACCCATCAACTCATCAGCACCCTTCAACTCGTCATTTATATCAGATATAACTCCCAGTGCAATCCCTCCCCCACCACCCCTCCCCATAATAGGCCCCAGTGTGTGATGTTTCCCTTCCCGAGTCCAAGTGATCTCATTATTCAGTTCCCACCTATGAGTGAGAACATGCGGTAAGCACCTAATTTAAAGGAACCAAATTCTGTGTTGATAAACTACTGACTCTGTGTCTTAATTATTCCCTTGCACTCTTTTGTAGAATTGCTGTATGTGAAACCTAATAGAATTTAAATAATAATTTTTGTTCATTCATTTATCTGTTATTGAGTACTAAACAATGTTCTATGTGTAATGGGTCATTAAGTACTAACCAAAATTCTATGTACTATGTGGGAGTTATTGAGTTACAAAGGAAAAAAAAAATTCTTTCTGACAAGATCAGGAGATGACTTCCTATAGAAAAATGCAAAGTTAAACAAGACTGTCATTTAAATTACTTAAACTTGATTCCCCTTGGGGAATTTCTACTTAATAATTTTCTTTCTATTTCGGAACAGGTCAGCAAAACTGCTCAGACTACTAAAGGAGCATATTTGTGGGCATGTTTGACTTGTACGAAGATGTGCATATGTAAATGTAGGCATTCAGATCTAAACCAGATAAATGTATTTATTCAATGCTATAATTTTGGAAGATAAGCCTAACAGAAAAGCCATCTTAACATAAAAGTATATCTAATTCTTTATGACTTTGAATTTGTTGCATTTAATATTCATTACAAATATGCAATTTGGTGCCTGAAATTAATATATACAAATATTATATATTTTCTAGTTTCTTCGTAGAATGACAGTAATGCAAAACAAACGCCAAAACCTACTCTTGTCGCGTGCACTAGAAAGGAAGAAAATTCACCGACTAGCATGGTCACTTACTTTCTCACAGTACGGGAAATAATAAAGACAAACAATGTTTTGATTTTTTTTTATTTGATATGATAGTAAAACTACTATGACTTTTGGTAACAGCTGTGAGTAGGTGTTTAAAATAATATTTCTTTCCTGTTTCTTTTGGTGATATAAGTCACTTTGATTCTTTCTCTTTGACATCAATATGAAGGAAAATGTTAGTCTAAATGCTCCATGATGCCTGAAAATGTGCATTTTTTAAATGTATTTTCTAGAGAATTAAAGTTAAATTTTATTAGGATATAGGTTTTATTTGGTAATTTAAACATTTGCATTACTTAGTAATCAGCTACCGTGCTAATAGATAACATGACATATTAACCTAAACTGGTTTTCCACCTGAACATTGTATACCTGGTAGTACGTTTAAAAGATGAGTAAGTGTCCAGTTAGGAAACAATTTATGCAGCTGATATAATGAAGCACTAGATTTGCGAGTTGGTTTTCTCAAATCTATTTCCTTAGGAAGCTTTCATGTGTCTCACTTAGAGTGCTAATGGAAATAAAGATTAAGCAATAATAATGATAATAATACTACCCTATTGAAACATTGCTATCCCAGTTGTTGCTGTGATGGTGGTGGTGATAATGGTAGTGGTGGTTCGCACTCTCCCTCTCTCCCTATCTTTGTCCTTCTCTCTCTTATTTTCCTTCTTCTTCCTCTTTTTTGCACCCTATTTGTCCTTCTTTTAGTTACAATTTTATCAGACTTATTAAGTAGAGTCACAGATAAGTTTTAAAACATTCACTATCAGGAAATTGTTTAGAAGCACACTTCCATATTTACTATCTCATATATGCACGACACTGGTATAATATTATGGGGAGCAATTGAGGTCATATCTGGAATCATCTGATGATGTCCCAGGACTAATATAACATAAGTTCCATTGTTATTCTGATTGCTTGTCATTCTATGACTATGTATTTCTACTCAGATATACTATTCCTTAAAATATTTTAAACTAAGATTTTTAACTTAACAGATTTTTAACTGATATGCTTCAATTCTTCTATTGATTAGAATCCTAATAATGAAGAGATAACTAATATCAAAATAGTTAAGGGCATTATATACAATATATGTTGTTATAAATGTTATACTTTGTGTTAAAACCATTGTTGAAAATTTAGGCAAGTTCTACCTATTCTTTGGTTTCATAATGATGACAAAATAAACCTTAAAATCTGTTAAGAGTGGTGCAGATATTCATAGGAGACTGGAGAATTGCCATTAAAATTATTTATCTATGTGCATTATCTATCTATCTATCTATCTATCTATCTATCTATCTATCTATCTATCTATCTATCTATCTATCTGTCTGTCTGTCTGTCTGTCTGTCTGTCTATCTATCTATCTATCTATCTTCTTCATCTCCTGTCTTCACCACAGCTGATGGTATGAGTTTTTCAAAAGTTATGATGTTTGGGAAAAGCAGGCACCAAGTCTATTGTCAAGTTTTTACTTGGTCTAAATTCAAAATCTATGAGAATAGACATTCCTGGTTACACAAGATTCAGAGTCAGACAAACAAAATTACAATGACATATCCTCTAGTTTTCAATCTAATCCATGCCATTTTTCTAGGAATAAAATAAAATCTTCCCAGGCAAACTTTGTTTACAGGTGGAATAACTGCTTCGAGTAGTTTCCTCCCTATAATGTATCGTTTGCATGCATGCTTCTAATAAACATTCATTTAGTAGTTTATCTGAACTGTCAGGGGATTCCATAAAATTCTGTTGAGTATAACATAATTGAGTTTGCCTTTCTCATATACTGAAAAAATGTTTTGAGTTCAGAGAGAGGGAAACAACTCACATAAGATTACTATAGTAAATTTTTTCCAATAGTGTTTATTCTGAGCAGGCAGTGGAAGATACTTGAAAAACAAATGAGTCTGACTAAACTTCTATGCCGCAGTAGCGAGCAATGTAAGTTGTTTTTAGAATAGCGAAAGCATGGAGACAGATGCCTCTTTATTTTCTGAGTTAACTCACTTTCAGTGACATGAAAGGAAACTGCGGGATGGTGACTAACACAAGTGGAAAGAGTGGAAATGCTCAAGAAAACCAAAATAGAGTTGGTGTTTAAGACATTTCCTTAATTGTTGCTTCTTGACTTCACTCCCCCTCTCTTTTCCATCACACATCTTTAAATTGCCTTGACTTTAGTTTTTGAAAGATTTGCTACAACAATGATTATTTTATATGCAGCAAACACAATTTTAAAGAGTGTAATTCTAATTGGAAACACTAAAGTAAGGGTCTACGAGAAATCAAACCAAGTATGTTAATAGAATATAAAATCAAAAGTATAATTTTTTTAAGTCTGCTCATTCATTTTTTAAACTACAGATGTAACTGTTACAGATGTTACAGTTTTATTTCTTGCCTATTTTCTTCAAGTTTTAGTTTGCTTCTTGCCTCTTTTTTACTCTAATAGTTTCCCCAGCAGTGATGCCTCATAGAACGTTCTGCAATAAATGGAATTTTTTTATAAGTTTCACTCTCCAATATGGTAGCCTCTAGCTATGAGGTAGTGAGTACTCATTTGAAATATGACTAAGAGAAAAATTAAAGAATATGAATGAAACATCCCTCTTGATGCTTCCAGTTATTACCATTCTTTTACCCTTCCTGTTCCCCTTTCAGTTTATTTTTCTTCTTTGACTTACTTCCCTTAAATTCTACACATCTCCCTCAGACATCTCCTTTATACTCAAAGATTTATTTATTGATTACTGATATTGAATCTCAAGACTCCAGTACCATACATTCAGTGATTTACTCAGCATGTATTTATTAAACAATTAGTAGGTTTTAGCACTATACAGACCTAATCTAAAGGAGAAAACTAACATTGCTTAAATAATTCCAGGATATCATTAATATTTCAGGAAATGCATTTTTACCTAATGGAAAATTTTGTGAGGATATCCCCCAAATCCACGTAATGTAGCATGTGCATATATGGGAGTCATTTACAATTTTTAGGTAATTAGATTTTTCCTAAAGCTGTGATATATAATCACCAGTTGTGTCATAGAATTCTTTGTTCTGGGAAAAATTATATAAATAGGCAAAAACAACAGCAATAGCAATTATGAAATCACCTTAACCTGAAATCATATACTAAGTCTTCTGTGTTAATGTAAATTGGTAAATTGCTTATCTCGGCTTTTGCCCTTTAGAGACAGTGGGGGGATGGACAGAGAGGGCAAGAAATAACCGTTTGCTCTTTGAAATGAGAGAACAATATACAAAACTCAACTGTACTTGAGGGTGTGGTGTTGCTGTTGTGGTTATAGCTTGACTGCTTAACAAGGGAGTTTTGGTACAGTTTGAAAAGAACAAGAATATAACTTGCAGAATATGAGCTGCAGAAAGTAAATATGAGACAAACACTTTCCCCTTCCCCAACTTTGTATTATTAAAAAAAAAAAAAAAACTCTATAGAGAACTTTTTAAAGATGCAATGACTAGCTCTAAATCCTTCACCTAGCTTCATCATTGTTTCTGTCCTCCGCCATTGCTCTCTCTCTCTTTCTCTCTGCATATAATTTTTAACCATTTGAAAAGTAGATTGCAGATACAATAATTACTCATAAATACGTCAGCAAACACCTTATAAAAGAAAGACATTATCCAGCATAAGCACAATATCATTATCAGACATAAAATATATGTTAACAATAATTTTATAAGATTACTGAGTATTCAGTCCAAATCATATGTTCCAAATTGTCCTAGAAGTAACTTTTAGGTTTGTTTCCTGATATAGGATCCAATGAGGTTTCATCATGGCATTTAATTGTTATGACTATTTAGTCTATTTTAATCTACAAGAGTTTCCCCTAACACATACCTTTTGTCTTATTTTTAAATACTTTATTGTTTTTTGTTATTATTAGTTTTTTACATTTTGTTTTGAAGAGTCAGGTCATTTTTCTTTGAGAACATCCTGCTTTCTGAATTTGCATTATTTTATTTCATCATAATTACCTTCAAGGAAAATCTGTCATTTAGCAATGATACCACATGGATAATGCTGCACATTCTACAGCATCACACGTAGGAGGTACATAATATCAGGCTGCTCAACTGTGTGCGTAACTGCTGGATCACTTGGGTTTGAGTAGTGATTGTCATATCTCTTCCTTGTTATTTTTTCCTCGGTAATTATCTGGTAATCTGTGGGTAATAATTTACAACTGATGCAAAAAGTTTCTCTTCCCCAATGATCTTTAACCCAATGGTTTAAACATCTATTTATAGTAATTGCCTAAAGGAGTTTTTACATTGGGAGCTACAAACTCATTAGTTCTCGCATTTCATCTAATTTCATCATTTATTCTATGCTCTATTGGTAGTCTTCTGTAAAAGGAGACTTTTCCTTTTTGTTTTTTATGTTTTGTGGTTTTGGACTCACAGTTTTAGGAGATTATAATCAAATGTTGTCATTATTCCAGGAGATTCTCAAATTAACCCGAATTGAAGGGGCCCCTTTAGGTCGGTGTTGCCCCCTCCCTTTTACTTCATGAGTCTTTTAGTATTTTTTTTGCTTCTGGCATAATAGATATTAATTACTTATAATCAGCAATTGTACTTAGAAACGAATATCTGGTCATTTGGTGTCTCATTGCTACTAGGTTATTATTGTTTCTAGACCTTCATAGCGGACAGACACAGGAAATGTCTTTTGGTGTTTTTAATCAAGAATTCAAACTAATATTTTTAATAAAATTTTAACGTTAACAGGATTTTTTTACCTTGTATTTTATATTGGTACCTCTTTTTCTTTCAGTAAAACTATGCACATATTTATGTATGTCTGTATGTATTTAGATGATGTCTCACTCTGCCACCCAGGCTGGCATGCAGTGGCGTGATCATAGCTCACTGCAGCCTCAAATTAGTAGGCTGAAGCCATCCTCCTGCCTTAGACTCCTAAATAACCAGGACTACAGGCTTGTGCTACCAGGCCCACCTAATTTTTAAACATTTTTGCAGGGATGGTGTCTCACTATGTTGCTCAGGCTGACCTCAAGCAATCCTCCTTCCTTTGCCTGCCAAAGCACTGGGATTACAAGCGTGTCTTCTTTTAATAAAATTAATGTATTAATTTATTGACTTTATTCTACAGTACCCATAAAATAACATCATAAATAGGGATACTGCCACTAATAGTAATAATTATAGACTCAGTTATTAGATAGCTGTAGATTTTTAATTTTATTTAGATTTTTAACTATATTAAAAGTTTTACTCAAGGAAATCTTCCTTTCACTATATTTAGCTCCACCCTTTCCCTTCCATCCATTATATATAATCATTTTTATTACCTTTTGCTTTATCTTTCCCCTAGTTCTTTTTGGGGGGAAATGTATCTTCTTTTTGCACAAATGATAGCATATTAAAGTATTAAATGCAGTTTTTGACCTTCTTTTTTTCTGTAAAATTATAATCTAGAAATTATTCCTCTATCAATTTATACGGATTTTTCTCATTCTTTCTAGTGGCTACTTAGTATTTCTTTTTTTTTTTTTATGATGCTTTATTAAAGCAGTTTTTTATAGATGAGAATTTAAGTTTTGAAATTTTGCTATTACAAAATAGCATCATAAAAAATAACATTTGCATATGTGTTTTGAGTGCCCCCAGCTAACCTGGGGTTCCAGTACCAGAGCACCAGGTAACCCTGCCCTAAAGGAAAAGGACTGGGGCTGGGTATGGGTGTTTACAGTACGCCTTTCACAGGATATTTATTTCTTTTACTCGGAGGATAGCTTAATGTCTAGTTGTCCAACTCGTGATGATGGTGTGGAGTTGGGGTGTCTGTCACATGGGAAACTTCTTTATACTGGCAGATACTTGTGTTGCTCTTGTCTGACCTGTGTCCAGATTATGAATAACCATTGCTCTGGCACTGAAAGCCTGACTTGGTGCTCTTGCCTGCATTACCGGGAAAAAACTCAGCCTGGGGAAGCTCCTGGTTTCTCAGATGGAAGGCGCAAATTTAATATACTACCGCAAAAAGAAACAAATCCAAAGATCTTCACTTACAGATCCTGGGCAGCGACGCACAATGAGTCAAGAGGGCAGTCCTCTCCCCAGGTCATAAGAGACAGGAATGAAGAGTCAGACAGACAGGGAGAAGAGCACATGGCAACTAGCAGTATACGTAAGGGAATACGGTGTGGATCACCTTACATTCCCAGGCAAAGCCTGATTGTCCTTTTAAAAGAAGCGGGAGAGATGGATCTAAGTCCTTTGGCCAGGTTGAGCCATATAAGTGTGGTGTAGAACTGGAAATTGTGTCAAGAATGACTGAGCCCTGCTTCTGGTATCAGAAAGTTTAACTTGTATTCAAAATGAATGCTGAGGCAACACAAAATTATAACAATTCACCGTAATATGTTGTTTTGTATTCTGAAAGGCCTATTGTCAGGGTGGGTTTCTAAAAATGAGATTATAGATGAAAGGGAACTTTCCTTGACAAAGATTGACCATTTTGTAAGACATGAGAGTACCTGCTTTCCAAAAGCCACAGCTACAGAATAAACTGTAAAACTTTTGAAATTTTCCAGTTTCCCAGTAATAGTAATCTCTGCCGTTTTTATAAAGAAAAATACGGTGCAAATTTTCATATAATTTATATATATTTATTTTTTCTGTGTAAATTCCATCCACATATTTTACCCATTTTTATATATACTTTTAATCTTTTATTTCTTAAGATTTACAGCTTTTTACATTTTAGGGAGATTAGCTAAAGGATTCTTTTGTGAGAAACTATATAAGGTTTGTTTTTCTGTTTTTGCCTCAAATGATACAGAAGTTACTGTTATCAGAACGTGCCTCTGCTCTATTGTAGGGAAACTAATCATCTTTTCAGGTCCAATAAAAACCCATGTCCTGGTTGCATCCTTCCCTGAACACTTCTTCCCTGCTTTTTCACTAGAAGTGAAGAATGATTTATTCCCTCCATCAATCAAGGATGAAAGAAGTGAGACAGGTTCTTGTGAACATCAGGAAATGCAGTTTCTCTGTGAGCTGTGGGTTTAGAGAGAAAGGGTTTGGAGGAAATGATTGCCACCTAATATAGAAATATAGAAATATAGAAGATATTGATGGAGACTCATGAACTCTATTCTCCTTGCTTTCCATGTGGTTGTCGGAAGTCTCTGGTTAATGGTCCTCGCACCTCCTGCACCGCTGGAGCATACTGCTGTCTGACATTTCAGACCAACCTCTTTACACGTACCAAAGTCCCTCTCTAAACCTCTATGAACCACAGCAATGGAAAGGAAGTGACAGATTGAAAAACTGTGTGGAAGTTACAATTTTAGGCTATGATGATTGATTCCTTTGGACCAGGATCTGTTAAAATTCAGGAAAACATTTTTTAACCATGGTACTCATCAGAATCCCTCAGAGAACTTCTTCAGAATTAACTTTCCAAGGCCCCACCCTACCCCTTGTGACTCAGAAGTTCTGTGACTATATCCAAGGCTATTGATGGAGATGAGGATGTGGTGTAAAATGGTACCTGAAGTGTTCTGATAATGAGCATGTTTTTATAGCTATATAGGTCATTCATTTTTATAGTATTTTTTAAAATATAAAATTGCCTATTTTAAAGGATCCTTTATACATTCTGATGGTAACCTATTATCAGCTATCTGTATGACAGATAACTTTCTCACATTATAGCCTTGACTTTTTTAATGTATTTAATTTGTCTTTTAATTTGGTTTCTAAAATGTTTAATATAGTTAAATATATCAATCTCAACTTTTGTGTTTTTTTGGTACACCTTCTTTAAAGTACATTTCCCTGGCCTAAAGCCATAATCTCTATTGTTTTCAAAATTTAAAAAAAAAAAAAAAACCTTTCAATTTTTACATTTCAGTCTTAAATCCACCTAGAACTGAGTATTTGCTTAATAGTATGAAGCAGAAGTCTAATTGTGTTATTTTCCACACATATAAGCAGTTTCTCAATGAATTTGCTAGCAAGTATAGTACTCTTCCAAGAAGTTCTGCCTGTGAAGAAAAAAAAAAAAAAGACTCAATACAATAAATACGGATACAGATGAGGAGGAGATTGTAGCTTTCAGTATACATTTGCAAAACAAGTTCTAGAATCAAGGCCTTTTTAATGGATACACATGACCTGTGCAGTTGCAAAGAGTCCTATGTACCTAGAAGGGCCCTGAGAATAATTTAATGTTTTGCTGTTGGCGAATTGAAATTTTTGGTAATTTTTTAACATGAAGCCCCACTTTTTATTTTGCACTGGGGCCTTACAAATTATTTATGTAGCTAATTCCATCAAGGAGGCATTGTCTGGCAACAGTTGTCATTAGTCTGCTCTTACTGCTTTCTGACTTCCATTGATCGAGTTTTACAGAATTAAGGATATACATAATACTCTTGTTTTTAAGAAAAATTCTGCTTTTCGCTTCTGTTTTCTAAAATCAAAAATTTCAGCTGGTTCTCCAGATTAAAGGGATCAAATAACAATTCATATGTTGACTTTAGTGAAAAATGGCAGATTACTATGTGACCTATATTGCTATAAAGAAGTAATAAAAACTATCAAATCAAAATTAGACTCTAGTTATCAATTGTATAACCATTATGAAATGAATCAATAAATAAATACTTTATTAATAAACAAAGGATGAAATAGGGAAGGCCTGTGGTGACTATTAAATGTGAAGTAAGATTATTGGCACTTAACTATTTTCTCAGCCCACATTGACTGATTTTCTTCTCCCTATTTAAATCCACCAATTAGCAATACAATGAATTCAGTAATCTTCAAAACTGCGAAAGCGCTCTAGCAGAGACCTATGACCCTGAACTTTGCTTTTCTATCTACATCTAGCTGCGATCAATAAACACTGAGTAACTGGGAATTGAGGTTAGTGAGGAGAAAGGAAGGGAAGTGATTTGATTCCCAAGAGAAGAATATAGGTTCTCAGCACAGTGAGATTCTCTGCACAGTATAAATGCATCCCCATCTTACAGCTGAAAGTCTAGAAAGTCATGATAGGAATGCACATATCCCACTTTAATTGTATGTGCTTGCAAGGATGGATACTTTTGAAAATAACATACTTCATTTCTCATAACGATGGACATAGGTAAGTAGCGGGAAAATACATTGAAAGGTTTGGGGTGGGAAACATAAGAGAGAGTGGAAGCTGGGAAAGTTTGTAACCATAAGAGTGCCTGAGTTTGAGCAGATACCAGAGGCAGAAAAGCAAGAGCTTCCCTCCAGTGAGTTCTGAGTAATTCTGGGAAGTAGAGTAGACTGGAATTCAGCTCATATATGAGAGATTACCTGACATAATTCTAAACAAGGAAATATATTCTCAAACTTTATTTACTTGATATCATCGTCCAATGTTTATCTAGAAAAGTGACAGAAAAACATTCAAGGGACATAAATTAGTTAATTAAATCTTCATTATTTTTTAAACCAGTAGAGGGACCCATTTCTCATCAAAATAATTTTTAGTTTCTCCATCTTTGGAAGTCATTTTTGCTAACCATACTTGATTCCAGCCATTTAAAATTATTCCTAGTGGTGTTTGGGGCTCTACAAAAATGATGATGATAAAGGCTGTTATCACAAGGAGTAGTATCTAAGACGAAGTCTTGGAGCAGGGGCCACTGGGATAAAAAATGAAGCTAAAAAAGAAAACAAAAGTAGCTGGAAGCAGGTTATATGTGTGTAGGGTGGCTTTAGAAGGACAGGTAAAAAGACACTTTTAAAAAAAGATGAAATGAACTATAAGCCAATTTGAGAGTCATTATAATTGTCAGGAAATCAAAGAAAAGGAGATCCAAGGATAGAAGATTCATGGGATGACTCTGCCATAGGCCTGAGATCTGTGGAGATAACATTTCCTCTGCTTTAAGAGGAGGTTAGAATAGAGATATCTACTTTACTAGGAGAAAAGCAGAGAAAGATGAGAAGGAATGAAATAGTTATAATAACAAGCATCTTAAGATGTAAATTATTTTATTCATTCTAATGTAGGATAGTGTATTTCCACCTATAGGTCAAAATCCAGTAGTAAAATGCAAAATCAATTTAGTAGTGAGTGACCAACACTTAAAAACAAAAGCAAAACAAGAAAAAAACCCAACAAATAAAAAGATAATATAATAGAAGTCAATGGAAACAAAATAAAATAGAAAAGCTATCATCATGCATTGATGAAAATGTGTAAATATTAATTTATGAAGATATGTTATTAATATTATATGTATATTAATGCATTTCTTACTGATAATAGGAGTAAAATATATTTTAAATATAGACTCAGGAAGGCCTCTAAATTTTCTTACAAATCTATGATGTTTAGATCACTGAATTCCTGAGAACAGGGAGAGCTTATTTCAGGAGACTGGAAGACGGGCAAAAATAGGGAAAGCAGAAGATTTCAAAAATATGCTACATACACAAGAGAGAAAAATGGTGTTATAGTGACATAGAACTTTGTGCGTAGTTTTTAAAAAACTTTCAAGCATTATTTTTACTTAATCTGATCAAGATATACACTTATTTCAGAGTAACTTAAACTTTTTAGATCTATTTGTTAAGAGAAGCGTTTGAATTTGGGATAGAGGCAAATAGAAAAAGATAAAATAAAATTTGAAACTTTACTTCACAGCAGAGAGCAGCTACCTACTAAACTTGTTAACCGAGACTACAAACATTCCAACTATTACATTCTTACCATTCATTAAATTGAACTTGTAAGGGAGTAACAGAAGACTGCTGGTTACACCAAAAATTTGTGAAAGCAGTAAAACTAAATAAGCTTTTGCTAAAATATTATATACAATTCATGAGCATTTATGTTTCACTGTACAAATGTTAATCCTAAACTCAGACACTGTCTCACCGAATGAGGTAAAACTGAAGCTTGTTAAAACCCAGACAGTGCAGCTGAACCAAGGAAATGGGGGAAAGTATAAACAAATCAAATGCTTAAACTTGAAATGAAGACGTGTCAACATAAACATAACTGTACTTCTCATTTTCTTCACATATAATACTGGCAACACAACGGGAGCCAGTTTTGCGTTGTGTAAACTGAGCAGTGGTATTTCATTCTATTTCAGAACCTAGCAATTAGATGCTCTCTTAGAATTACTGAATAGTGTGAACATTCATATTTTTACATTTCCATATGTATTTTTCTCATGCCAGAAAGTGCTAACTATGTTTTCTTAAAGATTTGTATCTACAACAACAGCAACAACAACAACAAAAAGCTAAAGAATGTATCAATTATCTTTTGCTGTGTAACAAACCACCCCAAAACTTATTGGCTTAAACCAACAAGTATTTATTATTCTTACAATTCTTTCGATTTCTTAGACAATTTTTTTCTGTCCACACAGGCTCAGCCAAGGCTTAATGGTCAAGAATCATCTCACTCATATCTGACAGTTAGCAAGTTGATTAGTCTATAAAGTCCTCATCTGGAAAGTTTTGTCATCCACCAGGGATACTCAGGTGTCTGCACATGGAGCGTCAAGATTCACTGAGCCACAAGAGAGCAAGATCCAGTGCATAAATAGTTTTAAATCTCTGTTAGCATCACACTTGTTCATATTCCATTGGTCAAAGCAAGTCATATGGATAAGCCACAAATCAAGGGGTGGAAGATAGATTCTACTTCTTGATAGAAGAGTTGCAAGTTGGAGGAGATACAAAAAGTTATATTGCAAAAATAAGGTTGTATAGATAGGGTAAAATTTGTGGCCTTTTTTTAAATTTATAAAACAAATTACATAGATATAATTTTTGAAACAGAGGCAAAACAAAAATAAAGAACTATAATGCTATCACAACAGCATTAAAAATATTTTTTCTGACTTTTCTTTGGAATTGAAGCCAAATCTGAAGTAGGAAATGGGATCTCACTACTAAATTAGTATATTGATCTAATTAGATTTTTAATTTCTACTATTATACCACTAACATTTTGATATTTGACAATGGTGTTTATGAAAGGATAGCATTTTCTAGGTCCTGACATCATTTAGAATATTACAGTACCATAGAGGTTTCATTTTGCCTTTTATTGTGACATTTCTTTGGCAAGATCCTGCCTTTTCTTACTGAGATAGGGATGGAGAGAGCATTAGTTCAAATCCCAAGCCTGCGGTTTCCTTCAACTATCAACTCTTCCCACATTGGAGCTTTCTCCATGTATAACGCATCCTGCTAATTCAGAGTTTGGTGATGAGTAAATTAGGTGTTTGATGGTGGTTGGGATTTGGGGAGTGGAGATACGATGGTACAGAAGAGTTCTGTAGGCACCTCCAAAATCAAATATATATGTGGTGAGTTACTTATTTTGCCTGAGAATAAGACACACTTTGGACCATTTACAGTTCTTGATGTACAAAGCCACGCTCATTAGTGAACTTTATTGGTAATGATATGGCATGTGCAAATATTGATATGTTAGAAACATTCTCATAAAAACAAACCATTTTATTTACTAGGTTAGCTCTAATGAGTATAAAGGGAAGAAACCTGTGATAGAAAAGGAGACCCCTGTCATACCCGTATTCATTTTCAACGGAGTGTTTTGGGCTTTGCATAAGTACAAATATAAATGTGAGATTGAACCTCCTAATACAGTCAAATGATCCAGGGTACAGTGTAGCAGCTAATAACAGCTCAAATTCTGGAATCATCACCTCTATCTGAATTCTAGTTTCACCCATTGTGAACTGCATCATTGTGGGCAAGTAAGTGTTTAACTACTTAAAATCAACTTTCTAATCAGTAAAGTTGTAATAGTAATAGTAAAATCAGCATGGTTTTGGAAAGATTAACATATTTGATATAATAGTATATTTTATTAGCTATTATTTGTATTATTATGGCTGTTAATTTTACTCTGGAAGACAATGGGAGAGTTATTCTTACCCCTCATTGACCATAAACAACAACTGAACATAAACATTATGACATGTATATCATCCATACATGCAAAGACTGAGATGAGACTCAATGCAAAATATATTTCCATATACTAAAATATCACAAATATCCCTAACATTTAAAATAATTCAGACGAACAATTTCAGATCTTTCCTAAATGGCCATTTGCTTTGATTTCCAGTCCTAATGATCTGGTAGCTTTTCATGTATTTGGTATTAAGATTGGTAGCTAATCCTATTCCTTCTAAGGTAAAATTAGATGAGCCAGAGTCTGGAGGGTTATCTTTCATAAGGTTTATTATAAAGTTTTTTTTAATATGTATTCTACATAGGGAAGCAGGAAAACAATTACATGCATAGACACACACACATACACACACACACACACACACAAATACACACAACCTGGTAGCCTGGAAATAAAGTAAGTATGTTTAAAGTTGTCATACTTCCCATTTATTGTCTCACATAATTAACCAGGTGTTCACAGAAGCCAACTTTGAGGTTTTTAAATTCTTTCCATCCTCTCTGAACCCTTGGGGTTGCACTTACCTTAGTGAAAGATCAGATTCCCTCAGAGCACATGAAGAGATCTGTTTATTACAAAGAATAAGTGCCAAATGAATTATTGGAAAAACAGCAAAAGTTATTGCACCCTACTCTACGTGAATACCTCAGAGTTTTGTTGTTGTTATTGGAATTTAGCTGATTTCATTAAGGAGAATGTAATGTAATACTGAACATTGTAAATAAATATAAAAGTCACATTAAACAAGAGCTACCTTTTCTAAATTAGATACCTATTCTGTCTAACCAGGTAAATCAACAAATGAAAAATATTGCAGTACAGCACTTTTAGAAATACCAGAGAAAAAGCGCATTAACTGAGATTTAATATCTGCCAGGTGTTAGAAGTTCAGCTAGCCCCTTATATTGCCAATATACATGCTCAAAAAATACATTTTGAAACATTATTCCTCCTGTGCTAACAGAAGAATTTGAAAGTCATTCATGGTTGATGAAAGATGAAAAACAGAAAATCTTTATATTTATAATGTTATTTTTTCATAAGTGCATAAGGGAAAAGTTTGATGTACAGCATTTGTAACTATAGTCTTGCATTTATAGTTCTTCAAATATTAACATCTTCAAAATTATTTGTTACCAATTTTGATAATATCTCCCATAATGTCAGTGATGTAAAAAAGCATCAAATCCTGAAAAAAACCTCAGTTGAAATAATCACTCTTTATTAAAGCTCAGGGACCCATATTTCATTCCCTCCTACCCTGGTTTCTTATACTCTTATGATTTGGCTTAAGTTTAAGGTAACACCATTAAGATGAGATTAGCACATTTTTACTTAGAATTGTCTTGAAATTTATAGAACAATCATCTTACTTTAAAGTTTACCTTTATTTCCAGTGGAATAGAAAAATAATATGCATTTTTCATAATATATTTATTGTGAAAGTAATTTATTTTAGCAAAAATGTATTATGTGTTGAAGTAGAGAATAAGCTTATTTTAATACTATACTATTGAGATAAGTTCAATTTTTAAAAAATGTGTTTATGATAGAAAATTAATTTCAGAGATTAATCCTCTTAAAAGTTCCAATAACTTACTAATATACTTGAAGAATATTACAAGTACTTCAAACAGTAACTATAAAATTGTTTTATAAACAGCCTTTCAAATTGGCTTCTTGTTAACTAACAATAATTTAGAAAAAGGCCAAATATTTTTATCTTATACATAAGATAGATGATTTCAACTCTAAACTTTTCACCTAAAATCTACTTGATTTGCCATTAAAAATAATAACATAAACTGATTATTTTAGTAATTATTTTTACTCTTATTTATATATAAAATATAAATAAAATAAAAATGTATAAAATGCATATATATCACAACAAGAATTTTCAAGATTTTCTCATATGTTGTATTGTAAGAGGATTATAAGGCTTCTGTATGAGTGCCTAAATGGTTGTGTTAAGATGATTGATATATTTGGTAGCATTAACACTTAATTCTAATCTTGATTTCAGAAAGTGACAAACACTTCAAATGCTGGTTTTAATTCATGATAAAGAAGAGTCCACATGCACTCAGACTAAGGTTATAGAAGGCTGATTATGGTTAAAGAAGAGATGAAATTGGTATTTACATTTTGCAATTCAACTGAGTTTATTAACATTTAAAAGATTTTATTTTGGCATTTTTTTCTTATTAAATGTTGAAGTTTTCTTATGATATCAATTAGAAAGCAACTAGACACCAATGTATCAAATATTTTGGAGAAATACTATAAGACAGAGAACGGAAAGGTAAATTTTATTACGTAATTGCACAATCTCCTTTGAATGCCTACAATATTGGCCCCAACTCTTTACCCCTATTGGTGTTTACATCTTAGCAACAGCACTCTGAAGTTTTTCCTATCATGAAGTGGAGTCTGTTTCCCCATCGCTTAGTTCTGGATTGGTTTCATGATGTATTTGATTAGTAGACTTTGGCAGAGGTGATACTGTAGCAGGGATAAGCCTAAGCATCAAGAGAGGTGAATACCTCTGCTGTTTCTCTCTCGCCTGGATTCCTGCCATGCTGTGAGACCAAGCCCAAGCTACCTTGAAGATAGTAGACTATGAGAAGTGCTGAGTGCCTCAGCCAATAGCCATCTTTCCTCAGAAACAGACCACAGATGCCTGAGGGTGCCCAATCAGATCAGAAAATCTGGCCAGCTAAGTCCAGCATAAGTAACCCACCTATAGATTTGAATAATGTTTATTATTGTATGTCACTGAGCATTATGGTTGGTTTATAGCATTACTTCGTTAATAGATAACACATACACTCCACATCTGTGTCATGTTTTGTTACTTTCTTCCAATTTTCTTCATGTTGATGTCTCATTATCTGAGAGGACTGAATTGTGTGGATAAAGCAATGTTAGCTAGAAAAAGAGAGAATTAGGACTAGCCTCCAAGTTTTCTATATGTGCAAACAAAAAATATATATTCCAATTTCCAAGGTGTCCCTTTCTTCGTCTGTATGATGTATATGTGTTTTGTATTGTGAATGATGGAAGTGAAATGAAATGTTTCATGTCTCAGGGTTCTACTGCTCTAATATTCGATGGTTCTATGATCTTACACTAAACAGGTTCTAAACTTCTTATACAACTGTGCTATTCATGTTCTCACAAATTAATCTGACAAACCAAAGCAAACTGTTTTTAAAGATAAACAAAAATACACTCCATAAATGCTTCGACACAATGATTTAAATAGTAAGAAAGTTACTTATTGAGCTTCTTTCTTTATGCCAAGGAATGCTAAGTGGTTTATATACATCATCCTAAGGAATCTTTTCAACAAAAACATAAGATAGTTACTACCATCTCTATTTTACTGTAACAAAGAAACTGAAGCTGGGAAGGGTTAATCAACTTCTCTAAGTTTACATAATCAATGGCAAAGCTATATTTCAAACACAAGTCTATCTGACTCTGACCCAATGTCCACCTATCCACCTATCGTCAAACAAGTGTTTTTGAGGCTTGTCCTAAGTGCATAGCTGACGTCTTGTCAGATAATAAGAAATACTATTTTTCAGTGACTCCAGAAGTTACACGGTTTACTTATGTGTGAGCAAAGCTCCCACCAGACCATAATTAAACATTTTCTGATTCAGTGATGCATTATTTCTTTGGTAATAAAAGAATTTTTAAATCAGGATATGCAGGGGGAAGTGATACAACAAAAATAGTGATACTTAATTGGTTCTCTCTGTGTTAAATCAGTCTCCTGAGTAAAAGTTGTAAAAAGCAGAGTTTGTGCCCCCTAAAAGATAAGAAACTTAATCAAGTGACAGTAACTTTCTTTTCTTTTTAGAGCAATGTCGTATAAGATATAAGTGATTTTGTGATGATAATATAGGTGTTTATTAAACATCTATTCTGTGATGAGGATAAGAAAGTATAACATAGTCTATCCTCAAGGATGTCATCATTTTTTTCAAGATTGGATACACTTTGGATATACCACATTGGTCCCATGAACAAACTTGGCAAAGAGAAGTCAGCCCATCTTGGAAACATGGGTGGGGGAACCGAAAATGGCCATCTGGTCTTGAATTGGGAATTGTGGATAGGATTTAGAATCATAGGCTATGTCAGGAGAGGACTCTACAGACCACATTTTCAAATCTCTTTCTTTGCAGGTAAGGAGATTGGTACCCAGGAAATATAAAGATAGGGTAAAAGTAACAGCATACAAAAGGTTGATTCTATCCATACAAAAGCAGAAGAAAAAAACAAGAAAGAAAGAAGCACTAATAGAATAATCAACTTGAAGACATACTAGTACATATTTTTATGTAATTATGAAAATTTTACAAATTAATACATGAAAACAATGGAAACAGTGCCTTCTACATGGATAACATTCAAAGAATGTTAACTAATTATTTATCTAGTAAGTTATTACCTCAGGAAGAATAGAATCTTTAATTACCTATGTATAATACCGGAAATGTGAGCAATAATTGAAGTATCCAAGTCATATAAAATATTTAGCTACCTTCCATATTAGTTTCTACAGCTGCTATAATAAATCACCAAAGTCTGAGTGGCTTAAAGCAACAGAAATTTATTCTCTCACAGTTCTTGAGATGAAAGTCCAAAATGGAGGTCCCAAGAATGTAGCTGTGTTTGTCCATTCTCACACTGCTATAAAGAACTGCCTGAGGCTGGGCACTGTGACTCATGCCTGTAATCCCAACACTTTGGGAGGTAGAGGTGGGCAGATCACCTGAGGTCAGGAGTTTGAGACCAGCCTGGCCAACATGACAAAACAACATCTCTACAACAAATTACAAAAATTAACTTGGCTTGGTGGTGTGCGCCTGTAGTCCCAGATGCTTAGGAGGCTGAGGCAGAGGAATTGCTTGAATCCTGGAGGTGAAGGTTGCAGTAAGCCAACATTGTGCCACTGCACTCCAGCCCTGGCGACGGAGTGAGACTCAGTCTCGGAAAACAAAACAAACAAAACAAAACAAAACAGAAATCTGAAATTGGGTAATTTATGAAGTAAAGGGGTGTAATTGACTTAGGGTTCCTCAGACTGTACAGAAAGCATGGCTGGGAGCTCTCAGGAAACTTACAATAGTGGCAGAAGGCGAAGGGGAAGCAAGCACATCTTACCACGGTGGAGCAGAAGGGAGAGAGAGCAAAGGAGAAAGTGCTACACACTTTCAAACAACCACGTCTCATGGGAACTCACTCTCATGAGAACAGTAAGGGGGAAATCCAAAACGCAAAATGTGGGGAAGAAAAGAGCACAACTTTTAATAGGTTTAGTCATATCCTTCATTTTTGATCAAGAGGTAATGCTTTCGCTTTTCAGCATGGAGGCGAAAATACGGTGGGAAGTTGGACAGCTCTGGCTTTAGCTTCAACTGAACTTTGTGGTCATCCTGCAATTCCTTACTTAAAATAAATTGTTTAGAGGTGAAATTAAACATCAATTAAGTTACTGTAATTTTTTTAAAGGTGTTATCTGTAATAGTATTGATTGCTGGCAATTATTTATTAATTTTAAATTTCTAAATTAATGTATTGCCCAACAGAAAATGTATTTACTGCCAGACATGGTGACTCACGTCTGTAATTCCAGCACTTTGGGAGGCTGAAGCTGGCGGAACACAAGATCAGGAGATCGAGACCATCCTGGCTAACAGTGAAACTCCATGTCTACTAAAAATACAAAAATAAAATAAAATAAAATAAAAATAAAAATAAAAATTAGCCGGGTGTGGTGGCAGGCGCCTGTAGTCCCAGGTACTCGGGAGGCTGAGGCAGGAGAATCTCTTGAAATTGGGAGACGGAGGTTGCAGTGAGCCGAGATCGCGCCACTGCACTCCAGACTGGGCGACAGAGGGAGACTCCGACTCAAAAAAATAATAAATAAAAAATTTAAAAAATGTGTTTACTAACTTTAAGTATTTACAAAAAATAATAAATCTTACCTTTAGACTAGATGGTACAGAATTTACTTTTATCCGGTGAAACAGGAAATTTGGATTATGCTTGTCAATACATAAAATTAAAATCTTTTATGGCTCTCTCAATATCATTTATGGCTCTTAAGAATGAGACGTTACTTGAAAAATGGCATAATTATTGCCTATAAGAAAAGGAAAAGAGTTTCAAAGAGATGAATTTTTTCAGAGATATTTTGGCTCTGAAAAGTTACATGTAGACAGAAAGATAAGTTTTCCTCATTACAACTTAGAAAAACAGAGGTTTTCTACAGTTTACATCTCATTTGGCCATGAGATAACAATTACAATTATAAGAAATTTCACTATTTATATTTTCAAGTAACATGTTATTAAGTTAGTTGCATCTAAGTCACTTAAGAATTTTACAAAGTAGAACAACTTTCTGACAATTTATCTTTTGTCCTTTTCTCTGCTCCATCTCATTTTCTTTTGTTAAATTAACTAGACAAAATATTAAACTAATATATTTTAACAATTGTAGTTATGTTTTTGCATTATTATTAATCACATTTATTAGCCTCAAATATCGAATTTAAGTATTTTTTTGCTAGTATAATCCCCAAGGATCTTAACTGGAAAAAATGTTTCCCTATGAATTATATTCTACATATTTACACTACAGCTAAATAAATCCCTAAAATCTAGGGCCTGAAAATTTTCTAATTTAGTGGTACTATTATTTAGTAAAAATACTTAGGAGTAAAGCATTTTCATTGAGTTTCAACCAACCTTGTTCATGTGTTTTAACTAACCATTTAACTATGTGTGTGTGTATATATATACACACATCATATATAAAGCTACATATGTTTTAATATATATAGTGTGTATGTAGGTATAAACATCATGTTGTTCACCTTAGATAAGAAAAGTAAATAGGAAGTACTCCACAGGAAAAATAGAAAAAGAAGAAAGAATTAGTAAGCAGTTCATCCAGTTAAAATTAGTCTTTTTAAAAACAAATATAATTGAAAAAAAGTGCTCACTTTCAAAAAAATGGAAAAAAATGTTCAATTAGACACAAAGGACACAATTTTTTTGGCATGTATTACATTGAGGAGTTTATCTTCACATTCTTGGCAACAATGCTGATGTAGGTTGTGGTTAATAATAAGAGAATTAGCCAAGCTTTTTGCTGGCCAAATACTGAACAACATAGCAACATCTAAGTTTCATGCATCATCAACACTAAAACTTAAGGACAATTGAGGATAGCTTTGGTTTCTTTTTGATATTTAGATTATCTGTGCAATCAAGGCAATGGAATACACAAGTTTTCGAATCATATAGATTAATTCATCAGAACATTGTTTTGTGAATTTTACTTCAAGAGGTTCACTGAACTTTTGTTTATTTGTATTGGAAAGGTTTAAGTATCTCTTTATAGAAACTGGAGGTCAAATTATTTTAGTTCATTTTTCTCCAAAAGCCAACACGAGAAAAAGACAAACAAACATATAGTTTGTTTGGGAGGTGATCTTAGGAGATAAGAGTGAGGGTCAGATGAGATAAGTGAGATGGGAAAAGGAGAAAAGCCAATAAATGGTACATTAATGAGAGGGTTACTGCTACAGATAATTGATGCTCCACTCTATTGGACCCCCTCAGAGCTACTGTGTGGACCACACCTTCAAATTGTCCCACTGAACAATAGGAAGGCTGGGGGTTTATCCACTAAGTCTTCCATCTGTTAAGGATTGCCCCTGAGTATGTTAAGTTCAGTGCATTTTTGGTTTCAGAGCTGAAGAAAGCCTAAGATGGGAAACAAAGGGATGCAGGTATTTGCAGTGACGTTCTGTTAGGACAAGGCTGAAAACTTCTACTTTAGCTTCGGAGAGAAAGAACATAAAGGTGGGGTTCAAGAATCTTCTCCAACCTTTTTCCAATATTTGACTTCAAAAATATTTATGTTGGGATCAAAACACAAAATCCATGAAATTTTAGGAAATACTCAGAGTGAATAGGGTATCCACCTTTTATGCTGGAAAAAAATATGGCAAAGCGGTGTTTTTCTGAATGCTTCTGAATAATTCATTCCAGTTCCCATGAAGAGTCAGTCTTAATATTTCAAGCTCAAATTTTATTTCCTTCACTTAAAAACTAAATAAGAAACTTTATTAACCCTTTAAAAGTAGCTTTAATTTAACTCTATAGGAATTATAGAGTACATGTATATTGGGATCCAAAATATTTCAGTAATGTTAGTTTATAAATATATGTTGAGTAGAAAGCTAAAACTAAATGTATGTTATGAACTATTACTTAAAGGGATATATATACAATATTTACAACTCAGAAAACATTAATAGTTAAATCATTGAGTTGCTTATAGAATGTTAGACGTGTGTGTGTGTGTGTGTGTGTATATATATATACCAGATATAGAATATCAGATAAAAGTCAAATATTTAATTTGGCAAATCTTATTGATGTGATCTAACAATTTTATAAAACAATCTTAGAGACTGTAAAAAATTTGGACTGTGGGAAATGGCACGTCAGGAACTACCCACAATGGCAGAGCCATTTGGTCATGGTCTTTTAGTATATCCTACATAAAAAACCTGAAGCGTAATACTGATCTTCATCTCCTTTTCCTTTCCCTCTCTCTTTTTTTTTAATTTAAAAGAATTATGTAGTGCTTGTATGTATTTATATGAAATTTTGCTCTTATTCTATTTTTATTATTTGGTAGTATTACCTAGAATGTACCTTAAGATTTTATAATGTTCAAAAATATCACAAAGTTAGAACAACAGCTTCTCTTTTGCTCAGCTATCCACTGCTTAACCAATGGAAGTGTAGTTTTGTGAATGAACTTTGCACTTGGGGCCAATATTTTGGAAACAGAGAGTCTAGCCATTGTGTCTCTGAGACTGCTTGTTTACATGCCTGCACAGTTTATTAGTAAACACAGCTGAATAACTAAAATTCTAAGCAGATTCCTAAACCAACAAATTGATTTTAGTTATCATGACACTACGTTCACCCTCCAGTGGATCCATTGTCTTTCTTATTCAGAAAACTGAGTGTTAAATTAAGTGACGGTATATTTCACTGAGGTCTTTTTTAGACATAACAACTGTACCTGCTCAGGAAACTATTGCCTGCTAATTAAGCTTTGACCTCTGGAAACATGATAAAATTTTGGCTTCTTTGTCAATGGTTCAAATTCTGAGGGGAAGTATTCAATTAATATTGTCAAGCTACATGATATAGAAAAAAATTTTTGTTGACTCAGAGTTAAATTATGTCAAAAAACACCAGCAGGAAATTGTTATAAACCAGTCTGGACTTTCTCAACTCAGTCTTTCTGGTAGCAGATTCATTTTCACAACGTATAAACTGAATGTAGTTGGCAAATCAGTTGCATCCATTGCTATTGGATCTGGAAATATATCTACTTAAGCATATTTCTTTCATATTTTCTCCTGATCTATTCCATATTCAAGTAATAATTTATTTGCACAAGTGGATAAAAACAGCAAATCTTGACAGGGAGTAATAGTGGGAGGTTGTTTAGGAACCAAAACACTTTAAAATAGCACAGCTGTTCTGTTATCATTATCACGTCAGCTATTTTTGATGGTTAAATGATGGTTAAGAGTCAGAAAAAATTTTCAACACAACTATTTTGCTAGCCATGTTTCAGCCATTGTGGTATGCATTTATCTTTGGATGGGATGCACCCCGCATGTACACACTAAAAAGATGCCAATAAGATGCATGTGCATAAATGCAAATCTTGATACTTTTTGCCCAAGGGTAGGAAACTGGACAGATGCAAGTGTCCTTACTCAAGGAAGTTTATTAGGCATTTTAGATAGAATGGCCTTTTTATTTTCTAAAGCATCTAAAACTAACGGAACGATTCATACAAAGTATCAGAAATACTTGGATCCCAATTTCTTTGATTCCATAGCCATTTGCCCTTCAAACAGTGTTCTTACTCCAGAGAGACACAGAGGTAAAGACTAAGAACATGGCTCTTAAATTGAACAACCTTGCATAATTATTCCTCGCTAGGCAAATCACTTCAACTTTCTATGTCTTTCCCTTCATTTATAAAATGTTTATTATAATAGTCTTTAAATAAGGGAGTTTAATTAAGTCTTAATTTATATGAATAAATTAAGAATAGTGCCTGGCCTGTAGTAAGTGTTTAATCTATTTGCTATCATGGACATAAAACATTTCCATTGCTTATCTTTTAAGCACTGCTGTCTTCATATGTAATTATACTCTTCTCTTGCCTACTTAGTGTAATTTAAGGAGCTAATGTGAAAGGCCAGTCTGCCACCAAGTCATTTTTGCAGTTTTACCATATCAAACATTAAAAAAAAAAAATTAAAAATTAGAGGTCTGATTTTGGCGGAAGGCAATGCAAATACATAAATCCACTGTTAAAATCTGTGTGTGAATCAATTTCTAGTCTTTACCACACTTGAAAATGAATCAGTTAATTAAAATAGAGCTAACAAGAAATAACCTGGCCAAACTTTAGTCTTTTCTTTAACTATCTATCTATATTTCCTACTAATTCTTTATTACAATTGTTTATATATGCTCTCTTAGCAAAACTCCTAGAGTGTAAAAGCTGTATCTAAAAAATCTTTGAACATTTATACCTTATACATATCAATTCAATAAATATTTGTTGAATTAAACGTAAGGCATACATGTTAAAGGTAAAGTATAGCAGGGAAATATAGAATTACAGGACATAGGTATTACAGAAACAGAAACAGTGCTAAGATTACTTGCAAGGAGAGAAATCAGAGGCAGAGAAAGAATATAAAAGGACCATTAATTCTGGAAACCTCAGTGCTGACAGGAAGGAGCTAGGAACTAAGAGATATGTATACATACATTTATTTTATACATGGGGGAATTGGCTTAAATATCTTCCATTTTTTTAAGGCATTGAGGTGACATTGTTCATCACCGTGTAAAACCATGATGTACTGGAGGTGGTACTGGGGGAGTGAAAACTTTACTATTTAACATGATTAAACTGCTCCACAAAAAGTAACAAAAGAACAAGGGGCCTATGACTGTGTCTTTCAGCCATCTATTAATGAGCAAAAGTTTGTGTAATTGTTTTCTCACAGCTTTTTTTTTTTTCAGATAACAAGGCTGGATAACTTCCCTGTTGCTAAACATTTTAGAAGATCTTAAAGAGCATCAGATAATACACAAATTTTCTTGTTCAACATGAGCTATTCTCAAGTTCATAAAGTCAAAACCCCTCTGAATCCTAATTTGTTTCCTATAGAGTTGTAACAAAATATCATCCCTCCCCAAAAGTGATAGAGAATTATGATTTCTATCTTCAGAAAATTTGTGGATTTATTTATACTTAATAGAGAGCAAGAAAACAAACAGTCGAAGGTACAGTGAAAGAGAGTGAATCTGAAGAATCAGAGTCAGCATTAGAAGGAAAATTACCTTTCTGCAGAGAATTACACAATCATTCAATAGCAGAGATCCCAGAGGTCTACTCTAGCAGTGCTCTCATTTTTTTGATAAAGAAATTGAAGTCTCTAGAAATAAAAGAAATAACCTAAGGTTTAAGTGTGTTAATGAATCAGTCTTAGAACTCAAAACTGATTTTATAGTCCAAGCTTACCCAATACAGTAGACTACAAAGATTATAAAGAAAACACTGGGAAAGGAAAAAAAAAAAAAAAGACAGTCTTCCAGACACCAAACTATAGAGTCTCTACCAAGAGTCTCACGAAAGTAACTTGCCTAACTAAAGGGAAAAAAATGAGATATGCTAGCCAGAATAATCATGGCCCTTAGTAGGCAAGATCCTGACAGGAAATCAGTGGATGAGAAGTACCAATTTTAAGTTACATTTATTTCTTTTTCAAACGTAGAGAACATTCTAGAGGGCTTCCTCAGGTTATAATCAACTTTGAATTCTCAGAGTTTTTTTTTTTTTTTTTTTTCCCAGATGGACTCTTGCTCTGTAGCCCAGGTTGTAATATAGTGACATGATTCTCTCAGGGTTCTTAGTTAGGAACTCTACCAAAGGGAGAGTCTGTTCTGATAGTCCTTTCCCCAAATCGTTTTTAAAGTATAGCTGATAAACCATTAGTCTGGAGCTCATGTTGAAAGTACAAATTTCTGAGCCAAGCCCCAAATCTGCCAAATTAGACTCACTAAGAGAGAGTAGAAGAATAAATATTTTAAGTAAGTTCCTTATGTACATTTTGATTAAGTACAAGTTTGGGATACTGTTGTTTTACAGAGAGATAAAACCATTGATTTCAGTGAATTAACCAAGCCATTCATTTTAAATACAATTAACTCATATAGGCTAAAAAGATGGGCTTAAAATATTGTCTGGTAATCGAATTCATGTTTAATGTTCTGCTTGTTGGTGCTGGTTAAACACAGGAAAAGTTTTAACTCAGTGTTTATTTAGATAATAACACTAACTTCTTTATGGCATCATAATGAAAATTACATACTTTTGAAAGTAGAACATGCAGCTTGATCCATTAAAGGATGAAATATGGTTTTTTTTTTCAGTTTTAGCATCATGCAAAAAATTAATATGATTTTCCATTAGTCAGTGTCTTAATAATATTATAATGGAGTAAATGGTCCCCATTTGTATTTTTTCTACTTCCATCTTTACTTGTTTTAATTTCATTTTGATTCTTTAAAATCCTAAAGAAAGACCATTACCAAAAATTTTACTATAATATTGTTTTTACTATTCCTCTACTGATTTATAATAAACACACAATAAGAAGCAATAGTCTTGTGAGTATCTTTTCATAAAGTTGACCTGTACTCAGCTACAACTCCAAACCTATATAGCACCATATTTAATTACAGATATTCTAGAGGAATTCATTTTTATGTGTTTTTTGGGGTGGGGAAAAGATAGGAATATGTATTCTAAAAGTAAATGCATAGAACCAATATTAGAGATTAGAGAAATTTAAATCAAGACAACAATGTGCCACTGTTTAATTTTCATAAGAAGTTCAACAATAACAAATGTTGGAGAAAAACATTGGTATTAATTATGTATTACAGTGTGAGTGTAAATTGCTACAACTACTTTGAAAAACAATTTGACATTATCTTGTAAATTTTAATATTTGAATGTTCTCAAACAAGCAATATGTCTCCTAGACTTGTACCTAAGGAAACATATGTGCACCAGAAGACCATAAGAATATTTATATTACCACTTAGTAAGACTATAAGACCTTGAAAATACCCAAAAATCCATCGATAGAGTGGATAAATTTTAGTGTCTTTAGAATTAAATATTTTTAAAATGAAAATTAATTTATTAATGTACAATTACATACAATGTACTATTTAAAGTCAAAAACATGTAAGACTTAAAATATTATATTATTTATATGATAAAATACTCTGCAAATAAGGGACAAGCTTAAACCCTGCCTCTACTAAAAATACAAAAATTAGTCCCAGCTACTTAGGAGGCTGAGGCAGGAGGACAACTAGAGTTAGGGAGGCAGAGATTGCAGTGAACCAAAATCATGCAGCTACACTACAGCCCGGACAACAGACTGAAACTCTGTCTCAAAAATAAATACTTAAATAAAAATAAAAATAAGGGACATACAAATGTAAAATTTGGGGTAGAGATTATTCTTTGCAGGGCCAGGTGGCTCAGGCTTGTAATCTCACACTTTGGTAGGCCATGGTGGGAGGATTGCTTGAACCCAGGAGTTCAAGACCTGCTAGGGCAATATAACGAAACTTCATCTTCAACAAAACATTAAAATTTAGCTGGGAATGGTGGTAAGTGCCTATAGTCCCAGCTACAGGCTGTGGCTGGAGGTGGGAGGAATACTTGAGCTGAGGAGATCAATGCTGCACTGAGCTCTGATCGCACCACTTTACTGCAGACTTAGCTACAGAGTGAGATCCTACTAAAAAAAAAAAAAAAAAAAAAAAAGGCGGAGTTTCCTCTTGGAGTAGAATTTGTTGGCAGGGGCATGGGGGTGGGGAATTCTAGAGGAATTTAAACAACAACTTTTATCCATTGCAGGCTATTGTGTATGTATTAACAGCAGCATACATTACCTAGATTTCAGGTGGAATATAGGAAAAGCATAATTATCAGAATATACACTTTTGTGAGAATATGCTGATAATAATTTACTAAATATAGCATTGCAAGATGATCCTTCTACAGAAATTATATTCAAAGATAAATTATTCATTTTTTTCTTTGTGATTCTCAAGAATGTCAGGTGCCATCGTGAATGCTTAAAGGTTTGAAAAAATGCTGTCTATAATGTTTATGTTCTTGTCAAATATAACTTGGAGGAATGCCTTTGCAAAGATCAGTGTGGTAAATTATACTCTGTGTGATGATTGAGGACAGGCCGGGACACAGTCTAAATAAGTACAGATGAGACATTTGTGGTACAGCTGGCCTGGCATTGAACTTATAAATTGAGCACAATGGATATTTGGTAAATGAAGTAAGCTGTAATCTCTTCAGGAAGTCATGAGCATCAGAGAGAATGCAATATCCTAAATAGTGCACAGTTAGGCAAATAAAAATTGGTGGGCATGGCAGAGGTGAAGAAGGTTACATACATAAAGCAATAGATTATATTTTAATCAGTTAGTTTAACATGACAGTGGGGGACTAGTGAACAGAAAACAACGTATAATATAAGAGGGCAGATAAGTTACCAGCGTTACAACAATTATGGCATCCGTAGTTACAACTCAATAATCTGTTTAGGGTTCAAGAAAATAAAACCAATCTCTAGGCTGATGACAGAAAACATAAATTCATTTATCAGATACTTATTAATGAATACATGTTGTATCTTAGGCAGCAAGTAGCAAAGACAGTTAAGGTTTCGATCCTAACAGAACAGAGATAGTAGAAAGAATCCCAGACATGGACTTAGACAGAAGGAACCCAAAAAACATCGAGTTACTGGCACTAAGGCAGAGGTTCTAGCAGGTGTCAGTGCTGGTCTTCAGAGCGCTGAGGCCATAAGGCCTTCTCATGGTGCTCCTGGAATAAAACTTCCATTCCTTCATTATTTTTTGAATTCTCAATTTCTTATGTAAAAAGTACTTGCTTGTGTTATACTTTCAAATTTGTGTTATTTATTTTTCATATGTACATCTTCCATCCCTGGAAATATTGTGAAAAATAGAACAGGACATTTGGGTCTTACCAGAAGCTCTAAACTTCTCTGAGCCTCAGTTTTCTTCACTATAAAACGAGTGCAATTCCCACCTCACACGTTTTTTTTTTTTCTTTAAAGAATTAAATGATCCAATAGAAGTGAAAGTATATTGTAAAGTTAAGCCTTATAGCAGTTATGGGAAAATGGCTATTAAAACTTATTTTCTCGGATGACATATATGAAAGAAAATATTCAAATGCATTTTGTAAATGTATTTCCTGACTTAAAAAATATATATATTTTCCTATTTAAATGGTTAATGATAATAACATTTGCATGTCAGATTCAAATTTACTTTATATTGGTTGCTTAGATTCAAGAACCCTTGGAGTCTTACGATGAAGTCATTTCAGATTACATTTTTAAAAATCCATAATTATAACATTTGCCACATTGCACTAGACAATTAATTTGTTACAGGGGGCACATGGTAAAAATTTTAAACAATAACTATTTTGTAAATGAGTATGCAATGCAATACAATACAACCAAAAGTAAATTGAATTTCTCTCCCTCCCAGAACTAAGGACTCCTTACATAGAGCAATCCTATTAAGTTTGTTATATATGTATAATCCAACAAAATTCTGTGTATTTAAAACATAGTAACTGGATCTTGTTTAAGATCTCTTGGCATTATCACCTACTTTTAGCCTGGCTTGTTGGCTCACACCTATAATCCCAGCATTTTGGGAGGCTGAGGCAGGCAGATCACATGAGGTCAGGAGTTTGAGACCAGCCTGGCCAACATGATGAAACCCATCTCTACTAAAAATACACAAATTAGCTGGGAATGGTGGCAGAAACCTGTAATCCCAGTTACTCAAGAGGCTGAGGCAGGAGAATCACTTGAACCTGGGAGGCAGAGGTTGCGGTGAGCCAAGGTAATGCCACTGCACTCCAGCCTGGGCAACAGGGCAAGATTCTGTCTCAAAAAAAAAAAAAAAAAAAAAAAAAA